>NC_090387.1:84948993-85280381 GCF_036365525.1 Heterodontus francisci
TTCTCTCTTTCCAGTCCGGTATCTCTCTCTCTCCCTTTCCAGTCCAGTGTCTCTCTCTCTCTCTCTTTCCAGTCCAGTGACTCTCTCTCTCTCTCTCTCTCTCTCTTTCCAGTCCGGTATCTCTCTCTCTCCCTTTCCAGTCCAGTGTCTCTCTCTCTCTCTCTCCAGTCCAGTCCAGTGTCTCTCTCTCTCTCTCTCTCTCTCCAGTCAGTGTCTCTCTCTCTCTCTCTCTCCAGTCCAGTGTCTCTCTCTCTCTCCAGTCCAGTGTCTCTCTCTCTCTCTCTCCAGTCCAGTGTCTCTCTCTCTCTCTCTCTCCAGTCCAGTGTCTGTCTCTCTCTCTCTCTCTCTCTCCAGTCCAGTGTCTCTCTCTCTCTCTCTCTCTCCAGTCCAGTGTCTCTCTCTCTCTCTCTCCAGTCCAGTGTCTCTCTCTCTCTCTCCAGACCCGTGTCTCTCTCTCTCTCCAGTCCCGTGTCTCTCTCTCTCTCTCTCCAGTCCCGTCTCTCTCTCTCTCTCTCCAGTCCCGTGTCTCTCTCTCTCTCTCCAGTCACGTGTCTCTCTCTCTCTCTCCAGTCCTGTGTCTCTCTCTCTCTCTCCCAGTCCCGTGTCTCTCTCTCTCTCTCCAGTCCCGTGTCTCTCTCTCTCTCTCCAGTCCCGTGTCTCTCTCTCTCTCTCCAGTCCCGTGTCTCTCTCTCTCTCTCCAGTCCCGTGTCTCTCTCTCTCTCTCTCCAGTCCCGTGTCTCTCTCTCTCTCCAGTCCCGTGTCTCTCTCTCTCTCCAGTCCCGTGTCTCTCTCTCTCTCTCTCTCTCCCCCCCTCTCCAGTCCAGTGTCTCTCTCTCTCTCTCTTCCAGTGTCTCTCTCTCTCTCTCTCTCTCCAGTCTAGTCTAGTCTAGTCCAGTCTCTCTCTATCTCTCCAGTGTCTCTCTCTCTCTCTCCAGTCCAGTGTCTCTCTCTCTCTCACTTTCCAGTCCAGTGTCTCTCTCTCTCTCTTTCAGTCCAGTGTCTCTCTCTCTCTCTCTCTTTCCAGTCCAGTCTCTCTCTCTCTCTCTCTTTCAGTCCAGTGACTCTCTCTCTCTCTCTTTCCAGTCCAGTGACTCTCTCTCTCTCTCTCTTTCCAGTCCGGTATCTCTCTCTCTCCCTTTCCTGTCCAGTGTCTCTCTCTCTCTCTCTCTCTTTCCAGTCCAGTGACTCTCTCTCTCTCTCTCTCTCTCTCTTTCCAGTCCGGTATCTCTCTCTCTCTCTCTTCCAGTCCAGTGTCTCTCTCTCTCTCTTTCCAGTCCAGTGTCTCTCTCTCTCTCTCTCTCTCTCCAGTCCCGTGTCTCTCTCGTCTCTCTCCAGTCCCGTGTCTCTATCTCTCTCTCCAGTCCCGTGTCTCTCTCTCTCTCTCCAGTCCCGTGTCTCTCTCTCTCTCTCAGTCCCGTGTCTCTCTCTCTCTCTCCAGTCCCGTGTCTCTCTCTCTCTCTCCAGTCCCGTGTCTCTCTCTCTCTCTCTCCAGTCCCGTGTCTCTCTCTCTCTCTCTCCAGTCCCGCGTCTCTCTCTCTCTCCAGTCCCGTGTCACTCTCTCTCTCCAGTCCCGTGTCTCTCTCTCTCTCTCTCCAGTCCCGTGTCTCTCTCTCTCTCTCCAGTCCCGTGTCTCTCTCTCTCTCTCCAGTCCCGTGTCTCTCTCTCTCTCTCCAGTCCCGTGTCTCTCTCTCTCTCTCCAGTCCCGTGTCTCTCTCTCTCTCTCCAGTCCCGTGTCTCTCTCTCTCTCTCCAGTCCCGTGTCTCTCTCTCTCTCTCCAGTCCCGTGTCTCTCTCTCTCTCTCCAGTCCCGTGTCTCTCTCTCTCTCTCCAGTCCCGTGTCTCTCTCTCTCTCCAGTCCCGTGTCTCTCTCTCTCTCTCTCTCTCTCCCCCCTCTCCAGTCAGTGTCTCTCTCTCTCTCTCTCTCGTCCAGTGTCTCTCTCTCTCTCTCTCCAGTCTAGTCTAGTCTAGTCCAGTCTCTCTCTCTCTCCAGTGTCTCTCTCTCTCTCTCCAGTCCAGTGTCTCTCTCTCTCTCACTTTCCAGTCCAGTGTCTCTCTCTCTCTCTTTCCAGTCCAGTGTCTCTCTCTCTCTCTCTCTCTCTTTCCAGTCCAGTGTCTCTCTCTCTCTCTCTTTCCAGTCCAGTGACTCTCTCTCTCTCTCTTTCCAGTCCAGTGACTCTCTCTCTCTCTCTCTCTCTCTCTCCCTTTCCAGTCCAGTGTCTCTCTCTCTCTCTCTCTCTCTTTCCAGTCCAGTGACTCTCTCTCTCTCTCTCTCTCTTTCAGTCCGGTATCTCTCTCTCTCTCTCTTCCAGTCCAGTGTCTCTCTCTCTCTCTTTCCAGTCCAGTGTCTCTCTCTCTCTCTTTCCAGTCCAGACTTTCTCTCTCTCTCTTTCCAGTCCATTGACTCTCTCTCTCTCTTCTTTCCAGTCCGGTATCTCTCTCTCTCCCTTTCCAGTCCAGTGTCTCTCTCTCTCTCTCTTTCCAGTCCAGTGACTCTCTCTCTCTCTCTCTCTCTCTTTCCAGTCCGGTATCTCTCTCTCTCCCTTTCAGTCCAGTGTCTCTCTCTCTCTCTCTCCAGTCCAGTCCAGTGTCTCTCTCTCTCTCTCTCTCTCTCTCCAGTCCAGTGTCTCTCTCTCTCTCTCTCTCCAGTCCAGTGTCTCTCTCTCTCTCCAGTCCAGTGTCTCTCTCTCTCTCTCTCCAGTCCAGTGTCTCTCTCTCTCTCTCTCTCCAGTCCAGTGTCTGTCTCTCTCTCTCTCTCTCTCTCCAGTCCAGTGTCTCTCTCTCTCTCTCTCTCTCCAGTCCAGTGTCTCTCTCTCTCTCTCTCCAGTCCAGTGTCTCTCTCTCTCTCTCCAGACCCGTGTCTCTCTCTCTCTCTCCAGTCCCGTGTCTCTCTCTCTCTCTCTCCAGTCCCGTCTCTCTCTCTCTCTCTCCAGTCCCGTGTCTCTCTCTCTCTCTCCAGTCACGTGTCTCTCTCTCTCTCTCCAGTCCCGTGTCTCTCTCTCTCTCTCCAGTCCCGTGTCTCTCTCTCTCTCTCCAGTCCCGTGTCTCTCTCTCTCTCTCCAGTCCCGTGTCTCTCTCTCTCTCTCCAGTCCCGTGTCTCTCTCTCTCTCCAGTCCCGTGTCTCTCTCTCTCTCCAGTCCCGTGTCTCTCTCTCTCTCTCTCTCCCCCCCTCTCCAGTCCAGTGTCTCTCTCTCTCTCTCTTCCAGTGTCTCTCTCTCTCTCTCTCTCTCCAGTCTAGTCTAGTCTAGTCCAGTCTCTCTCTATCTCTCCAGTGTCTCTCTCTCTCTCTCCAGTCCAGTGTCTCTCTCTCTCTCACTTTCCAGTCCAGTGTCTCTCTCTCTCTCTTTCCAGTCCAGTGTCTCTCTCTCTCTCTCTCTTTCCAGTCCAGTCTCTCTCTCTCTCTCTCTTTCCAGTCCAGTGACTCTCTCTCTCTCTCTTTCCAGTCCAGTGACTCTCTCTCTCTCTCTCTTTCCAGTCCGGTATCTCTCTCTCTCCCTTTCCTGTCCAGTGTCTCTCTCTCTCTCTCTCTCTTTCCAGTCCAGTGACTCTCTCTCTCTCTCTCTCTCTCTCTTTCCAGTCCGGTATCTCTCTCTCTCTCTCTTTCCAGTCCAGTGTCTCTCTCTCTCTCTTCCAGTCCAGTGTCTCTCTCTCTCTCTTTCCAGTCCAGACTTTCTCTCTCTCTCTTTCCAGTCCAGTGACTCTCTCTCTCTCTCTCTCTCTTTCCAGTCCAGTATCTCTCTCTCTCCCTTTCCAGTCCAGTGTCTCTCTCTCTCTCTCTTTCCAGTCCAGTGACTCTCTCTCTCTCTCTCTCTCTCTTTCCAGTCCGGTATCTCTCTCTCTCCCTTTCCAGTCCAGTGTCTCTCTCTCTCTCTCTCTCTCTCCAGTCCAGTGTCTGTCTCTCTCTCTCTCTCCAGTCCAGTGTCACTCTCTCTCTCTCCAGTCCAGTGTCACTCTCTCTCTCTCCAGTCCAGTGTCACTCTCTCTCTCTCTCCAGTCCCAGTGTCACTCTCTCTCTCTCTCCAGTCCAGTGTCTCTCTCTCTCTCCAGTCCAATGTCTCTCTCTCTCTCTCTAGTCCAATGTCTCTCTCTCTCTCCAGTCCAATGTCTCTCTCTCTCTCTCTCCAGTCCAATGTCTCTCTCTCTCTCTCTCCAGTCCAGTGTCTCTCTCTCTCTCTCTCCAGTCCAGTGTCTCTCTCTCTCTCTCTCTCCAGTCCAGTGTCTCTCTCTCTCTCTCTCTCCAGTCCAGTGTCTCTCTCTCTCTCTCTCTCCAGTCCAGTGTCTCTCTCTCTCTCTCTCCAGTCCAGTGTCTCTCTCTCTCTCTCTCCAGTCCAGTGTCTCTCTCTCTCTCTCCAGTCCAGTCTCTCTCTCTCTCTCTCTCTCTCTCTCCAGTCCAGTCTCTCTCTCTCTCTTCTCTCTCTCTCTCTCTCCAGTCCAGTGTCTCTCTCTCTCTCTATCTCTCCAGTCCAGTGTCTCTCTCTCTCTCTCTCTCTCTCCAGTTCAGTGTCTCTCTCTCTCTCTCTCTCTCTCTCCAGTCCAGTCTCTCTCTCTCTCTCTCCAGTCCAGTGTCTCTCTCTCTCTCTCTCTCTCTCCAGTCTAATGTCTCTCTCTCTCTCCCTCCAGTCCAGTGTCTCTCTCTCTCTCTCTCCAGTCGTGTCTGTCTGTCTGTCTCTCTCTCTCGTCCAGTGTCTCTCTCTCTCTCTCTCTCTGACTGTCGTCCAGTGTCTCTCTCTCCAGTCCAGTGTCTCTCTCTCTCTCTCTCTCCAGTCCAGTGTCTCTCTCTCCAGCCCAGTGTCTCTCTCTCTCTCTCCAGTCCAGTGTCTCTCTCTCTCTCTCTCTCCAGTCCAGTGTCTCTCTCTCTCTCTCCAGTCCAGTGTCTCTCTCTCTCTCTCCTGTCCAGTGTCTCTCTCTCTCTCTCCTGTCCAGTGTCTCTCTCTCTCTCTCCTGTCCAGTGTCTCTCTCTCTCTCTCCAGTCCAGTGTCTCTCTCTCTCTCCAGTCCAGTCCAGTCTCTCTCTCTCTCTCTCTCCTGTCCAGTGTCTCTCTCTCTCTCCAGTCCAGTGTCTCTCTCTCTCTCTCCAGTCCAGTGTCTCTCTCTCTCTCTCTCTCTCTCCAGTCCAGTGTCTCTCTCTCTCTCTCTCTCCAGTCCAGTGTCTCTCTCTCTCTCTCTCTCCAGTCCAGTGTCTCTCTCTCTCTCTCAGTCCAGTGTCTCTCTCTCTCTCGTCCAGTCCAGTCCAGTCTCTCTCTCTCTCTCTCTCTCTCTCTCCAGTCCAGTGTCTCTCTCTCTCTCTCCAGTCCAGTGTCTCTCTCTCTCTCCAGTCCAGTCCAGTCCAGTCTCTCTCTCTCTCTCTCTCTCTCTCCTGTCCAGTGTCTCTCTCTCTCTCTCCAGTCCAGTGTCTCTCCTCTCTCTCTCCAGTCCAGTGTCTCTCTCTCTCTCTCTAGTCCAGTGTCTCTCTCTCTCTCTCTCTCTCTCTCCAGTCCAGTGTCTCTCTCTCTCTCTCTCTCTCTCTCTCCAGTCCAGTGTCTCTCTCCAGTCCAGTCTCTCTCTCTCTCTCTCTCTCTCCAGTCCAGTGTCTCTCTCTCTCTCTCTCCAGTCCAGTGTCTCTCTCTGTCTCTCTCTCTCTCTCTCTCCAGTCCAGTCTCTCTCTCTCTCTCCAGTCCAGTCTCTCTCTCTCTCTCTCTCTCTCTCCCTCTCCAGTCTAATGTCTCTCTCTCTCTCCCTCCAGTCCAGTGTCTCTCTCTCTCTCTCTCTCCCTCCAGTCGTGTCTGTCTGTCTGTCTCTCTCTCTCGTCCAGTGTCTCTCTCTCTCTCTCTCTCTCTGTCTGTCGTCCAGTGTCTCTCTCTCCAGTCCAGTGTCTCTCTCTCTCTCTCTCTCCAGTCCAGTGTCTCTCTCTCCAGCCCAGTGTCTCTCTCTCTCTCTCCAGTCCAGTGTCTCTCTCTCTCTCTCTCTCCAGTCCAATGTCTCTCTCTCTCTCTCTAGTCCAATGTCTCTCTCTCTCTCCAGTCCAATGTCCTCTCTCTCTCTCTCTCCAGTCCAATGTCTCTCTCTCTCTCTCTCTCCAGTCCAGTGTCTCTCTCTCTCTCTCTCTCCAGTCCAGTGTCTCTCTCTCTCTCTCTCTCCAGTCCAGTGTCTCTCTCTCTCTCTCTCTCCAGTCCAGTGTCTCTCTCTCTCTCTCTCTCTCTCTCTCTCCAGTCCAGTCTCTCTCTCTCTCTCTCTCTCCAGTCCAGTGTCTCTCTCATCTCTCTCTCCAGTCCAGTGTCTCTCTCTCTCTCTCTCCAGTCCAGTGTCTCTCTCTCTCTCTCCAGTCCAGTGTCTCTCTCTTTCTCCAGTCCAGTCTCTCTCTTTTTCTCTCTCTCTCTCTCTCTCTCCAGTCCAGTCTCTCTCTCTCTCTCTCTCTCTCCAGTCCAGTGTCTCTCTCTCTCTCTCTCTCTCTCTCTCCAGTCCAGTGTCTCTCTCCAGTCCAGTGTCTCTCTCTCTCTCTATCTCTCCAGTCCAGTGTTTCTCTCTCTCTCTCTCTCTCTCTCTCGTTCAGTGTCTCTCTCTCTCTCTCTCTCTCCAGTCCAGTCTCTCTCTCTCTCTCTCCAGTCCAGTGTCTCTCTCTCTCTCTCTCTCTCTCTCAGTCTAATGTCTCTCTCTCTCTCCCTCCAGTCCAGTGTCTCTCTCTCTCTCTCTCCAGTCGTGTCTGTCTGTCTGCCTCTCTCTCTCGTCCAGTGTCTCTCTCTCTCTCTCTCTCTCTCTGACTGTCGTCCAGTGTCTCTCTCTCCAGTCCAGTGTCTCTCTCTCTCTCTCTCTCCAGTCCAGTGTCTCTCTCTCCAGCCCAGTGTCTCTCTCTCTCTCTCCAGTCCAGTGTCTCTCTCTCTCTCTCTCTCCAGTCCAGTGTCTCTCTCTCTCTCTCTCCAGTCCAGTGTCTCTCTCTCTCTCTCCAGACCCGTGTCTCTCTCTCTCTCTCCAGTCCCGTGTCTCTCTCTCTCTCTCTCCAGTCCCGTCTCTCTCTCTCTCTCTCCAGTCCCGTGTCTCTCTCTCTCTCTCCAGTCACGTGTCTCTCTCTCTCTCCAGTCCTGTGTCTCTCTCTCTCTCTCCAGTCCCGTGTCTCTCTCTCTCTCTCCAGTCCCGTGTCTCTCTCTCTCTCTCCAGTCCCGTGTCTCTCTCTCTCTCTCCAGTCCCGTGTCTCTCTCTCTCTCTCCAGTCCCGTGTCTCTCTCTCTCTCTCAGTCCCGTGTCTCTCTCTCTCTCCAGTCCCGTGTCTCTCTCTCTCTCCAGTCCCGTGTCTCTCTCTCTCTCTCTCTCTCCCCCCCTCTCCAGTCCAGTGTCTCTCTCTCTCTCTCTTCCAGTGTCTCTCTCTCTCTCTCTCTCTCCAGTCTAGTCTAGTCTAGTCCAGTCTCTCTCTATCTCTCCAGTGTCTCTCTCTCTCTCTCCAGTCCAGTGTCTCTCTCTCTCTCACTTTCCAGTCCAGTGTCTCTCTCTCTCTCTTTCCAGTCCAGTGTCTCTCTCTCTCTCTCTCTTTCCAGTCCAGTCTCTCTCTCTCTCTCTCTTTCCAGTCCAGTGACTCTCTCTCTCTCTCTTTCCAGTCCAGTGACTCTCTCTCTCTCTCTCTCTTTCCAGTCCGGTATCTCTCTCTCTCCCTTTCCTGTCCAGTGTCTCTCTCTCTCTCTCTCTCTTTCCAGTCCAGTGACTCTCTCTCTCTCTCTCTCTCTCTCTTTCCAGTCCGGTATCTCTCTCTCTCTCTCTTTCCAGTCCAGTGTCTCTCTCTCTCTCTTTCCAGTCCAGTGTCTCTCTCTCTCTCTTTCCAGTCCAGACTTTCTCTCTCTCTCTTTCCAGTCCAGTGACTCTCTCTCTCTCTCTCTCTCTCTTTCCAGTCCGGTATCTCTCTCTCTCCCTTTCCAGTCCAGTGTCTCTCTCTCTCTCTCTTTCCAGTCCAGTGACTCTCTCTCTCTCTCTCTCTCTCTCTTTCCAGTCCGGTATCTCTCTCTCTCCCTTTTCCAGTCCAGTGTCTCTCTCTCTCTCTCTCTCTCTCAGTCCAGTCGTCTGTCTCTCTCTCTCTCTCCAGTCCAGTGTCACTCTCTCTCTCTCCAGTCCAGTGTCACTCTCTCTCTCTCTCCAGTCCAGTGTCACTCTCTCTCTCTCTCCAGTCCAGTGTCTCTCTCTCTCTCCAGTCCAATGTCTCTCTCTCTCTCTAGTCCAATGTCTCTCTCTCTCTCCAGTCAATGTCTCTCTCTCTCTCTCTCCAGTCCAATGTCTCTCTCTCTCTCTCTCCAGTCCAGTGTCTCTCTCTCTCTCTCTCCAGTCCAGTGTCTCTCTCTCTCTCTCTCTCCAGTCCAGTGTCTCTCTCTCTCTCTCTCTCCAGTCCAGTGTCTCTCTCTCTCTCTCTCTCCAGTCCAGTGTCTCTCTCTCTCTCTCTCCAGTCCAGTGTCTCTCTCTCTCTCTCTCCAGTCCAGTGTCTCTCTCTCTCTCTCCAGTCCAGTCTCTCTCTCTCTCTCTCTCTCTCTCTCAGTCCAGTCTCTCTCTCTCTCTCTCTCTCTCTCTCTCTCTCTCCAGTCCAGTGTCTCTCTCTCTCTCTATCTCTCCAGTCAGTGTCTCTCTCTCTCTCTCTCTCTCTCCAGTTCAGTGTCTCTCTCTCTCTCTCTCCAGTCCAGTCTCTCTCTCTCTCTCTCCAGTCCAGTGTCTCTCTCTCTCTCTCTCTCTCTCCAGTCTAATGTCTCTCTCTCTCTCCCTCCAGTCAGTGTCTCTCTCTCTCTCTCTCCAGTCGTGTCTGTCTGTCTGTCTCTCTCTCGTCCAGTGTCTCTCTCTCTCTCTCTCTCTCTCTGACTGTCGTCCAGTGTCTCTCTCTCCAGTCCAGTGTCTCTCTCTCTCTCTCTCTCCAGTCCAGTGTCTCTCTCTCCAGCCCAGTGTCTCCTCTCTCTCTCCAGTCCAGTGTCTCTCTCTCTCTCTCTCTCCAGTCCAGTGTCTCTCTCTCTCTCTCCAGTCCAGTGTCTCTCTCTCTCTCTCCTGTCCAGTGTCTCTCTCTCTCTCTCCTGTCCAGTGTCTCTCTCTCTCTCTCCAGTCAGTGTCTCTCTCTCTCTCCAGTCCAGTCCAGTCTCTCTCTCTCTCTCTCTCTCCAGTCCAGTGTCTCTCTCTCTCTCTCCAGTCCAGTGTCTCTCTCTCTCTCTCCAGTCCAGTCTCTCTCTCTCTCTCTCTCTCTCTCTCTCCAGTCCAGTGTCTCTCTCTCTCTCTCTCTCCAGTCCAGTGTCTCTCTCTCTCTCTCTCTCCAGTCCAGTGTCTCTCTCTCTCTCTCCAGTCCAGTGTCTCTCTCTCTCTCCAGTCCAGTCCAGTCCAGTCTCTCTCTCTCTCTCTCTCTCTCTCTCAGTCCAGTGTCTCTCTCTCTCTCTCCAGTCCAGTGTCTCTCTCTCTCTCCAGTCCAGTCCAGTCCAGTCTCTCTCTCTCTCTCTCTCTCCTGTCCAGTGTCTCTCTCTCTCTCTCCAGTCCAGTGTCTCTCTCTCTCTCTCCAGTCCAGTGTCTCTCTCTCTCTCTCTAGTCCAGTGTCTCTCTCTCTCTCTCTCTCTCTCTCCAGTCCAGTGTCTCTCTCTCTCTCTCTCTCTCTCTCTCTCCAGTCCAGTGTCTCTCTCCAGTCCAGTGTCTCTCTCTCTCTCTCTCTCTCCAGTCCAGTGTCTCTCTCTCTCTCTCTCCAGTCCAGTGTCTCTCTCTGTCTCTCTCTCTCTCTCTCTCCAGTCCAGTCTCTCTCTCTCTCTCCAGTCCAGTCTCTCTCTCTCTCTCTCTCTCTCTCCCTCTCCAGTCTAATGTCTCTCTCTCTCTCTCCCTCCAGTCCAGTGTCTCTCTCTCTCTCTCTCTCCCTCCAGTCGTGTCTGTCTGTCTGTCTCTCTCTCTCGTCCAGTGTCTCTCTCTCTCTCTCTCTCTCTGTCTGTCGTCCAGTGTCTCTCTCTCCAGTCCAGTGTCTCTCTCTCTCTCTCTCTCCAGTCCAGTGTCTCTCTCTCCAGCCCAGTGTCTCTCTCTCTCTCTCCAGTCCAGTGTCTCTCTCTCTCTCTCTCTCCAGTCCAATGTCTCTCTCTCTCTCTCTAGTCCAATGTCTCTCTCTCTCTCCAGTCCAATGTCTCTCTCTCTCTCTCTCCAGTCCAATGTCTCTCTCTCTCTCTCTCTCCAGTCCAGTGTCTCTCTCTCTCTCTCTCCAGTCCAGTGTCTCTCTCTCTCTCTCTCTCCAGTCCAGTGTCTCTCTCTCTCTCTCTCTCTAGTCCAGTGTCTCTCTCTCTCTCTCTCTCTCTCTCCAGTCCAGTGTCTCTCTCTCTCTCTCTCTCTCTCTCCAGTCAGTGTCTCTCTCCAGTCCAGTGTCTCTCTCTCTCTCTCTCTCTCTCCAGTCCAGTGTCTCTCTCTCTCTCTCTCCAGTCCAGTGTCTCTCTCTGTCTCTCTCTCTCTCTCTCTCCAGTCCAGTCTCTCTCTCTCTCTCCAGTCCAGTCTCTCTCTCTCTCTCTCCCTCTCCAGTCTAATGTCTCTCTCTCTCTCCCTCCAGTCCAGTGTCTCTCTCTCTCTCTCTCTCCCTCCAGTCGTGTCTGTCTGTCTGTCTCTCTCTCTCGTCCAGTGTCTCTCTCTCTCTCTCTCTCTCTCTGTCTGTCGTCCAGTGTCTCTCTCTCCAGTCCAGTGTCTCTCTCTCTCTCTCTCTCCAGTCCAGTGTCTCTCTCTCCAGCCCAGTGTCTCTCTCTCTCTCTCCAGTCCAGTGTCTCTCTCTCTCTCTCTCTCCAGTCCAATGTCTCTCTCTCTCTCTCTAGTCCAATGTCTCTCTCTCTCTCCAGTCCAATGTCTCTCTCTCTCTCTCTCCAGTCCAATGTCTCTCTCTCTCTCTCTCTCTCCAGTCCAGTGTCTCTCTCTCTCTCTCTCCAGTCCAGTGTCTCTCTCTCTCTCTCTCTCCAGTCCAGTGTCTCTCTCTCTCTCTCTCCAGTCCAGTGTCTCTCTCTCTCTCTCTCTCTCTCTCTCTCTCCAGTCCAGTGTCTCTCTCTCTCTCTCTCCAGTCCAGTGTCTCTCTCTCTCTCTCTCCAGTCCAGTGTCTCTCTCTCTCTCTCCAGTCCAGTGTCTCTCTCTTTCTCCAGTCCAGTCTCTCTCTTTTTCTCTCTCTCTCTCTCTCTCTCCAGTCAGTCTCTCTCTCTCTCTCTCTCTCTCTCCAGTCCAGTGTCTCTCTCTCTCTCTCTCTCTCTCTCTCTCTCTCTCTCTCTCCAGTCCAGTGTCTCTCTCCAGTCCAGTGTCTCTCTCTCTCTCTATCTCTCCAGTCCAGTGTCTCTCTCTCTCTCTCTCTCTCTCTCTCGTTCAGTGTCTCTCTCTCTCTCTCTCTCTCTCTCTCTCCAGTCCAGTCTCTCTCTCTCTCTCTCCAGTCCAGTGTCTCTCTCTCTCTCTCTCCAGTCTAATGTCTCTCTCTCTCTCCCTCCAGTCCAGTGTCTCTCTCTCTCTCTCTCCAGTCGTGTCTGTCTGTCTGCCTCTCTCTCTCGTCCAGTGTCTCTCTCTCTCTCTCTCTCTCTGACTGTCGTCCAGTGTCTCTCTCTCCAGTCCAGTGTCTCTCTCTCTCTCTCTCTCCAGTCCAGTGTCTCTCTCTCCAGCCCAGTGTCTCTCTCTCTCTCTCCAGTCCAGTGTCTCTCTCTCTCTCTCTCTCCAGTCCAGTGTCTCTCTCTCTCTCTCCAGTCCAGTGTCTCTCTCTCTCTCTCCTGTCCAGTGTCTCTCTCTCTCTCTCCTGTCCAGTGTCTCTCTCTCTCTCTCCAGTCCAGTGTCTCTCTCTCTCTCTCTCTCTCCAGTCCAGTGTCTCTCTCTCTCTCTCCAGTCCAGTGTCTCTCTCTCTCTCTCTCTCCAGTCCAGTGTCTGTCTCTCTCTCTCTCTCCAGTCCAGTGTCTCTCTCTCTCTCTCCAGTCCAGTTTCTCTCTCTCTCTCCAGTCCAGTCCAGTCCAGTCTCTCTCTCTCTCTCTCTCTCCAGTCCAGTGTCTCTCTCTCTCTCTCTCCAGTCCAGTGTCTCTCTCTCTCTCCAGTCCAGTCCAGTCCAGTCTCTCTCTCTCTCTCTCTCTCTCTCTCCAGTCCAGTATCTCTCTCTCTCTCTCCAGTCCAGTGTCTCTCTCTCTCTCTCCAGTCCCAGTGTCTCTCTCTCTCTCTCTAGTCAGTGTCTCTCTCTCTCTCTCTCTCTCTCTCCAGTCCAGTGTCCTCTCTCTCTCTCTCTCTCTCTCTCCAGTCCAGTGTCTCTCTCCAGTCCAGTGTCTCTCTCTCTCTCTCTCTCTCCAGTCCAGTGTCTCTCTCTCTCTCTCTCCAGTCCAGTGTCTCTCTCTGTCTCTCTCTCTCTCTCTCTCCAGTCCAGTCTCTCTCTCTCTCTCCAGTCCAGTGTCTCTCTCTCTCTCTCTCTCTCTCTCTCTCTCCAGTCTAATGTCTCTCTCTCTCTCCCTCCAGTCCAGTGTCTCTCTCTCTCTCTCTCTCTCTCCAGTCGTGTCTGTCTGTCTGTCTCTCTCTCTCGTCCAGTGTCTCTCTCTCTCTCTCTCTCTCTGTCTGTCGTCCAGTGTCTCTCTCTCCAGTCCAGTGTCTCTCTCTCTCTCTCTCTCCAGTCCAATGTCTCTCTCTCTCTCTCTAGTCCAATGTCTCTCTCTCTCTCCAGTCCAATGTCTCTCTCTCTCTCTCTCCAGTCCAATGTCTCTCTCTCTCTCTCTCTCCAGTCCAGTGTCTCTCTCTCTCTCTCTCCAGTCCAGTGTCTCTCTCTCTCTCTCTCTCCAGTCCAGTGTCTCTCTCTCTCTCTCTCCAGTCCAGTGTCTCTCTCTCTCTCTCTCTCTCTCTCTCTCTCTCTCCAGTCCAGTGTCTCTCTCTCTCTCTCTCCAGTCCAGTGTCTCTCTCTCTCTCTCTCCAGTCCAGTGTCTCTCTCTCTCTCTCCAGTCCAGTGTCTCTCTCTTTCTCCAGTCCAGTCTCTCTCTTTTTCTCTCTCTCTCTCTCTCTCTCCAGTCCAGTCTCTCTCTCTCTCTCTCTCTCTCCAGTCCAGTGTCTCTCTCTCTCTCTCTCTCTCTCTCTCTCTCTCTCTCCAGTCCAGTGTCTCTCTCCAGTCCAGTGTCTCTCTCTCTCTCTATCTCTCCAGTCCAGTGTCTCTCTCTCTCTCTCTCTCTCTCTCTCGTTCAGTGTCTCTCTCTCTCTCTCTCTCTCTCTCTCCAGTCCAGTCTCTCTCTCTCTCTCTCCAGTCCAGTGTCTCTCTCTCTCTCTCTCCAGTCTAATGTCTCTCTCTCTCTCCCTCCAGTCCAGTGTCTCTCTCTCTCTCTCTCCAGTCGTGTCTGTCTGTCTGCCTCTCTCTCTCGTCCAGTGTCTCTCTCTCTCTCTCTCTCTCTGACTGTCGTCCAGTGTCTCTCTCTCCAGTCCAGTGTCTCTCTCTCTCTCTCTCTCCAGTCCAGTGTCTCTCTCTCCAGCCCAGTGTCTCTCTCTCTCTCTCTCCAGTCCAGTGTCTCTCTCTCTCTCTCTCTCCAGTCCAGTGTCTCTCTCTCTCTCTCCAGTCCAGTGTCTCTCTCTCTCTCTCCTGTCCAGTGTCTCTCTCTCTCTCTCCTGTCCAGTGTCTCTCTCTCTCTCTCCAGTCCAGTGTCTCTCTCTCTCTCTCTCTCTCCAGTCCAGTGTCTCTCTCTCTCTCTCCAGTCCAGTGTCTCTCTCTCTCTCTCTCTCCAGTCCAGTGTCTGTCTCTCTCTCTCTCCAGTCCAGTGTCTCTCTCTCTCTCTCCAGTCCAGTTTCTCTCTCTCTCTCCAGTCCAGTCCAGTCCAGTCTCTCTCTCTCTCTCTCTCTCCAGTCCAGTGTCTCTCTCTCTCTCTCTCCAGTCCAGTGTCTCTCTCTCTCTCCAGTCCAGTCCAGTCCAGTCTCTCTCTCTCTCTCTCTCTCTCTCTCCAGTCCAGTATCTCTCTCTCTCTCTCTCCAGTCCAGTGTCTCTCTCTCTCTCTCCAGTCCAGTGTCTCTCTCTCTCTCTCTAGTCCAGTGTCTCTCTCTCTCTCTCTCTCTCTCTCCAGTCCAGTGTCTCTCTCTCTCTCTCTCTCTCTCTCCAGTCCAGTGTCTCTCTCCAGTCCAGTGTCTCTCTCTCTCTCTCTCTCACCAGTCCAGTGTCTCTCTCTCTCTCTCTCCAGTCCAGTGTCTCTCTCTGTCTCTCTCTCTCTCTCTCTCCAGTCCAGTCTCTCTCTCTCTCTCCAGTCCAGTGTCTCTCTCTCTCTCTCTCTCTCTCTCTCTCTCCAGTCTAATGTCTCTCTCTCTCTCCCTCCAGTCCAGTGTCTCTCTCTCTCTCTCTCTCTCTCCAGTCGTGTCTGTCTGTCTGTCTCTCTCTCTCGTCCAGTGTCTCTCTCTCTCTCTCTCTCTCTGTCTGTCGTCCAGTGTCTCTCTCTCCAGTCCAGTGTCTCTCTCTCTCTCTCTCTCCAGTCCAGTGTCTCTCTCTCCAGCCCAGTGTCTCTCTCTCTCTCTCCAGTCCAGTGTCTCTCTCTCTCTATCTCTCCAGTCCAATGTCTCTCTCTCTCTCTCCTGTCCAGTGTCTCTCTCTCTCTCCCCTGTCCAGTGTCTCTCTCTCTCTCTCCAGTCCAGTGTCTCTCTCTCTCTCTCCAGTCCAGTGTCTCTCTCTCTCTCTCTCTCCAGTCCAGTGTCTCTCTCTCTCTCTCTCTCCAGTCCAGTGTCTCTCTCTCTCTCTCTCCAGTCCAGTGTCTCTCTCTCTCTCTCCAGTCCAGTCTCTCTCTCTCTCTCCAGTCCAGTCTCTCTCTCTCTCTCTCTCTCTCTCCAGTCCAGTGTCTCTCTCTCTCTCTCCAGTCCAGTGTCTCTCTCTCTCTCCAGTCCAGTCCAGTCCAGTCTCTCTCTCTCTCTCTCTCTCTCCAGTCCAGTGTCTCTCTCTCTCTCTCTTTCCAGTCCAGTGACTCTCTCTCTCTCTCTCTCTCTCTCTTTCCAGTCCGGTATCTCTCTCTCTCTCTCTTTCCAGTCCAGTGTCTCTCTCTGTCTCTTTCCAGTCCAGTGTCTCTCTCTCTCTCTTTCCAGTCCAGACTTTCTCTCTCTCTCTTTCCATTCCAGTGACTCTCTCTCTCTCTCTCTCTCTCTTTCCAGTCCGGTATCTCTCTCTCACCCTTTCCAGTCCAGTGTCTCTCTCTCTCTCTCTTTCCAGTCCAGTGACTCTCTCTCTCTCTCTCTCTCTCTTTCCAGTCCGGTATCTCTCTCTCTCCCTTTCCAGTCCAGTGTCTCTCTCTCTCTCTCTCTCCAGTCCAGTGTCTGTCTGTCTCTCTCTCCAGTCCAGTGTCACTCTCTCTCTCTCCAGTCCAGTGTCACTCTCTCTCTCTCCAGTCCAGTGTCACTCTCTCTCTCTCCAGTCCAGTGTCACTCTCTCTCTCTCCAGTCCAGTGTCACTCTCTCTCTCTCTCTCCAGTCCAGTGTCTCTCTCTCTCTCCAGTCCAATGTCTCTCTCTCTCTCTCTAGTCCAATGTCTCTCTCTCTCTCCAGTCCAATGTCTCTCTCTCTCTCCAGTCCAGTGTCTCTCTCTCTCTCTCTCCAGTCCAGTGTCTCTCTCTCTCTCTCTCCAGTCCAGTCTCTCTCTCTCTCTCTCTCTCCAGTCCAGTGTCTGTCTCTCTCTCTCTCTCTCTCTCCAGTCCAGTGTCTCTCTCTTTCTCTCTCTCTCTCTCCAGTCCAGTGTCTCTCTCTCTCTCTCCAGTCCAGTGTCTCTCTCTCTCTCTCCAGTCCAGTGTCTCTCTCTCTCTCTCTCTCTCTCTCCAGTCCAGTCTCTCTCTCTCTCTCTCTCTCTCTCCAGTCCAGTCTCTCTCTCTCTCTCTCTCTCTCTCTCTCCAGTCCAGTGTCTCTCTCCAGTCCAGTGTCTCTCTCTCTCTCTATCTCTCCAGTCCAGTGTCTCTCTCTCTCTCTCTCTCTCTCTCTCCAGTCCAGTGTCTCTCTTTCTCTCTCTCTCTCTCTCTCCAGTCCAGTCTCTCTCTCTCTCTGTCCAGTCCAGTGTCTCTCTCTCTCTCTCTCTCTCTCTCCAGTCTAATGTCTCTCTCTCTCTCCCTCCAGTCCAGTGTCTCTCTCTCTCTCTCTCTCCAGTCGTGTCTGTCTGTCTGTCTCTCTCTCTCGTCCAGTGTCTCTCTCTCTCTCTCTCTCTCTCTGTCTGTCGTCCAGTGTCTCTCTCTCCAGTCCAGTGTCTCTCTCTCTCTCTCTCTCTCCAGTCCAGTGTCTCTCTCTCCAGCCCAGTGTCTCTCTCTCTCTCTCCAGTCCAGTGTCTCTCTCTCTCTCTCTCTCTCCAGTCCAGTGTCTCTCTCTCTCTCTCCTGTCCAGTGTCTCTCTCTCTCTCTCCTGTCCAGTGTCTCTCTCTCTCTCTCCAGTCCAGTGTCTCTCTCTCTCTCTCTCTCTCTCCAGTCCAGTGTCTCTCTCTCTCTCTCCAGTCCAGTCTCTCTCTCTCTCTCTCTCTCCAGTCCAGTGACTCTCTCTCTCTCTCTCCAGTCCAGTGTCTCTCTCTCTCTCTCCAGTCCAGTGTCTCTCTCTCTCTCCAGTCCAGTCCAGTCCAGTCTCTCTCTCTCTCTCTCTCCAGTCCAGTGTCTCTCTCTCTCTCTCTCCAGTCCAGTGTCTCTCTTTCTCTCTCTCCAGTCCAGTGTCTCTCTCTCTCTCTCCAGTCCAGTGTCTCTCTCTCTCTCTCCAGTCGTGTCTGTCTGTCTCTCTCTCTCTCCAGTCCAGTGTCTCTCTCTCTCTCTCTCTCTCTCTCTCTAGTCCAGTGTCTCTCTCTCTCTCTCTCTCTCTCTCTCTCCAGTCCAGTGTCTCTCTCTCTCTCTCTCTCTCCAGTCCAGTGTCTCTCTCTCTCTCTCTCCAGCCCAGTGTCTCTCTCTCTCTCTCTCTCCAGTCCAGTGTCTCTCTCTCTCTCTCTCCAGCCCAGTGTCTCTCTCTCTCTCTCTCTCCAGCCCAGTGTCTCTCTCTCTCTCCAGTCCAATGTCTCTCTCTCTCTCTCTCCAGTCCAGTCCAGTGTCTCTCTCGTCCTGTCTCTCTCTCGTCCTGTCTCTCTCTCTCTCTCCCTCCAGTCCAGTGTCTCTCTCTCTCTCTCTCTCTCCAGTCGTGTCTGTCTGTCTGTCTGTCTCTCTCTCTCGTCCAGTGTCTCTCTCTCTCTCTCTCTCTCTCTGTCTGTCGTCCAGTGTCTCTCTCTCCAGTCCAGTGTCTCTCTCTCTCTCTCCAGTCCAGTGTCTCTCTCTCCAGTCCAGTGTCTCTCTCTCTCTCTCCAGTCCAGTGTCTCTCTCTCTCTCTCTCTCCAGTCCAGTGTCTCTCTCTCTCTCTCCAGTCCAGTGTCTCTCTCTCTCTCTCTCTCCAGTCCAGTGTGTCTCTCTCTCTCTCCAGTCCAGTGTCTCTCTCTCTCTCTCCAGTCCAGTGTCTCTCTCTCTCTCTCCAGTCCAGTGTCTCTCTCTCTCTCTCTCTCCAGTCCAGTGTCTCTCTCTCTCTCTCTCCAGTCCAGTGTCTCTCTCTCTCTCTCTCTCCAGTCCAGTCCAGTCCAGTCTCTCTCTCTCTCTCTCTCTCTCTCCAGTCCAGTGTCTCTCTCTCTCTCTCTCTCCAGTCCAGTGTCTCTCTCTCTCTCTCTCTCTCCAGTCCCGTGTCTCTCTCTCTCTCTCTCCAGTCCCGTGTCTCGCTCTCTCTCTCTCTCCAGTCCCGTGTCTCTCTCTCTCTCTCTCCAGTCCCGTGTCTCTCTCTCTCTCTCTCCAGTCCCGTGTCTGTCTGTCTCTCTCTCTCTCTCCAGTCCCGTGTCTCTCTCTCTCTCTCTCTCTCTCTCTCTCCAGTCCCGTGTCTCTCTCTCTCTCTCTCCAGTCCCATGTCTCTCTCTCTCTCTCTCTCTCTCCGTCCAGTCCAGTGTCTCTCTCTCTCTCTCTCTCTCTCTCTGTCCAGTCCTGTGTCTCTCTCTCTCCAGTCCAGTGTCTGTCTCTCTCTCTCTCTCCAGTCCAGTGTCACTCTCTCTCTCTCTCTCCAGTCCAGTGTCACTCTCTCTCTCCAGTCCAGTGTCACTCTCTCTCTCTCTCCAGTCCAGTGTCACTCTCTCTCTCTCTCCAGTCCAGTGTCACTCTCTCTCTCTCTCTCCAGTCCAGTGTCTCTCTCTCTCTCTCTCCAGTCCAGTGTCACTCTCTCTCTCTCTCTCCAGTCCAGTGTCTCTCTCTCTCTCTCTCCAGTCCCGTGTCTCTCTCTCTCTCTCTCCAGTCCCGTGTCTCTCTCTCTCTCTCCAGTCCCGTGTCTCTCTCTCTCTCTCTCTCCAGTCCCGTGTCTCTCTCGCTCTCTCTCCAGTCCCGTGTCTCTCTTGCTCTCTCTCCAGTCCCGTGTCTCTCTCTCTCTCTCTCTCCAGTCCCGTGTCTCTCTCTCTCTCTCTCTCCAGTCCCGTGTCTCTCTCTCTCTCTCTCTCCAGTCCCGTGTCTCTCTCTCTCTCTCTGCAGTCCCGTGTCTCTCTCTCTCTCTCTCTCTCCAGTCCCGTGTCTCTCTCTCTCTCTCTCCAGTCCCGTGTCTCTCTCTCTCTCTCTCCAGTCCCGTGTCTCTCTCTCTCTCTCCAGTCCCGTGTCTCTCTCTCTCTCTCCAGTCCCGTGTCTCTCTCTCCAGTCCCGTGTCTCTCTCTCTCTCCAGTCCCGTGTCTCTCTCTCTCTCCAGTCCCGTGTCTCTCTCTCTCTCCAGTCCCGTGTCTCTCTCTCTCTCCAGTCCCGTGTCTCTCTCTCTCCAGTCCCGTGTCTCTCTCTCTCTCCAGTCCAGTCCCGTTTCTCTCTCTCTCTCCAGTCCAATGTCTCTCTCTCTCTCTCTCTCTCCAGTCCAGTCCAGTGTCTCTCTCGTCCTGTCTCTTTCTCGTCCTGTCTCTCTCTCTCTCTCTCTCCAGTCCAGTGTCTCTCTCTCTCCAGTCCAGTCCAGTGTCTCTCTCTCTCTCCAGTCCAATGTCTCTCTCTCTCTCTCTCTCTCTCTCTCCAGTCCCGTGTCTCTCTCTCTCTCCAGTCCCGTGTCTCTCTCTCTCTCCAGTCCCGTGTCTCTCTCTCTCTCCAGTCCCGTGTCTCTCTCTCTCTCCAGTCCAGTCCCGTGTCTCTCTCTCTCTCCAGTCCAATGTCTCTCTCTCTCTCTCTCTCTCTCCAGTCCAGTCCAGTGTCTCTCTCGTCCTGTCTCTCTCTCGTCCTGTCTCTCTCTCTCTCTCTCTCCAGTCCAGTGTCTCTCTCTCTCCAGTCCAGTCCAGTGTCTCTCTCTCTCTCCAGTCCAATGTCTCTCTCTCTCTCTCTCTCTCTCTCCAGTCCAGTCTCTCTCTCTCTCTCTCCAGTCCAGTCCAGTCTCTCTCTCTCTCTCTCTCTCCAGTCCAATGTCTCTCTCTCTCCAGTCCAGTCTCTCTCTCTCTCTCTCTCTCTCTCTCCTCTCCAGTCCAGTCTCTCTCTCTCTCTCTCTCCATTCCAGTCCAGTGTGTCTCTCTCTCTCATGTCCAATGTCTCTCTCTCTCTCTCTCTCTCTCTCTCTCCAGTCCAGTGTCTCTCTCTCTCTCTCTCCAGTCCAGTGTCTCTCTCTCTCTCCAGTCCAGTGTCTCTCTCTCTCTCTCTCCAGTCCAATGTCTCTCTCTCTCTCTCTCTCTCTCCAGTCCAATGTCTCTCTCTCTCTCTCTCCAGTCCAGTCTCTCTCTCTCTCTCTCCAGTCCAGTCCAGTGTCTCTCTCTCTCTCTCCAGTCCAGTGTCTCTCTCTCTCTCTCCAGTCCAGTGTCTCTCTCTCTCTCTCTCCAGTCCAGTGTCTCTCTCTCTCTCTCCAGTCCAGTGTCTCTCTCTCTCTCTCCAGTCCAGTCCAGTCTCTCTCTCTCTCTCCAGTCCAGTCTCTCTCTCTTTCTCTCTCTCCAGTCCAGTGTCTCTCTCTCTCTCTCTCTCTCCAGTCCCGTGTCTCTCTCTCTCTCTCTCTCTCCAGTCCCGTGTCTCTCTCTCTCTCTCTCCAGTCCCGTGTCTCTCTCTCTCTCTCTCCAGTCCCGTGTCTCTCTCTCTCTCTCTCCAGTCCCGTGTCTCTCTCTCTCTCTCCAGTCCCGTGTCTCTCTCTCTCTCTCTCTCCAGTCCCGTGTCTCTCTCTCTCTCTCTCCAGTCCCGTGTCTGTCTGTCTCTGTCTCTCTCTCCAGTCCCGTGTCTCTCTCTCTCTCCAGTCCCGTGTCTCTCTCTCTCGCTCTCCACTCCCGTGTCTCTCTCTCTCTCTCTCCGTCCAGTCCAGTGTCTCTCTCTCTCTCTCTGTCTCTCTCTCTCTCTCCAGTCCAGTGTCTGTCTCTCTCTCTCTCTCCAGTCCAGTGTCACTCTCTCTCTCTCTCTCCAGTCCAGTGTCACTCTCTCTCTCCAGTCCAGTGTCACTCTCTCTCTCTCTCCAGTCCAGTGTCACTCTCTCTCTCTCTCTCCAGTCCAGTGTCTCTCTCTCTCTCCAGTCCAGTGTCTCTCTCTCTCTCTCTCTCCAGTCCCGTGTCTCTCTCTCTCTCTCTCCAGTCCCGTGTCTCTCTCTCTCTCCAGTCCCGTGTCTCTCTCTCTCTCTCTCTCCAGTCCCGTGTCTCTCACGCTCTCTCTCCAGTCCCGTGTCTCTCTTGCTCTCTCTCCAGTCCCGTGTCTCTCTTGCTCTCTCTCCAGTCCCGTGTCTCTCTCTCTCTCTCTCTCCAGTCCCGTGTCTCTCTCTCTCTCCAGTCCCGTGTCTCTCTCTCTCTCTCTCCAGTCCCGTGTCTCTCTCTCTCTCTCTCTCCAGTCCCGTGTCTCTCTCTCTCTCTCTCCAGTCCCGTGTCTCTCTCTCTCTCTCTCCAGTCCCGTGTCTCTCTCTCTCTCTCTCTCCAGTCCCGTGTCTCTCTCTCTCTCTCCAGTCCCGTGTCTCTCTCTCTCTCTCCAGTCCCGTGTCTCTCTCTCTCTCCAGTCCCGTGTCTCTCTCTCTCTCCAGTCCCGTGTCTCTCTCTCTCTCCAGTCCCGTGTCTCTCTCTCTCTCTCCAGTCCCGTGTCTCTCTCTCTCTCTCCAGTCCCGTGTCTCTCTCTCTCTCTCTCTCCAGTCCCGTGTCTCTCTCGCTCTCTCTCCAGTCCAATGTCTCTCTCTCTCTCCAGTCCAATGTCTCTCTCTCTCTCTCTCTCTCCAGTCCAGTCCAGTGTCTCTCTCGTCCTGTCTCTCTCTCGTCCTGTCTCTCTCTCTCTCTCTCCAGTCCAGTGTCTCTCTCTCTCCAGTCCAGTCCAGTGTCTCTCTCTCTCTCCAGTCCAATGTCTCTCTCTCTCTCTCTCTCTCCAGTCCAGTCCAGTGTCTCTCTCTCTCTCTCTCTCTCCAGTCCAATGTCTCTCTCTCTCTCTCTCTCTCTCTCCAGTCCAGTCTCTCTCTCTCTCTCCAGTCCAGTCTCTCTCTCTCTCTCTCTCCAGTCCAGTCTCTCTCTCTCTCTCTCTCTCCAGTCCAATGTCTCTCTCTCTCTCTCTCTCTCTCCAGTCCAATGTCTCTCTCTCTCTCTCTCTCCAGTCCAGTCTCTCTCTCTCTCTCCAGTCCAGTCTCTCTCTCTCTCTCCAGTCCAGTCCAGTCTCTCTCTCTCTCTCTCTCTCTCTCTCTCTCCAGTCCAATGTCTCTCTCTCTCCAGTCCAGTCTCTCTCTCTCTCTCTCTCTCCTCTACAGTCCAGTCTCTCTCTCTCTCTCTCTCTCCATTCCAGTCCAGTGTCTCTCTCTCTCTCTCATGTCCAATGTCTCTCTCTCTCTCTCTCTCTCTCCAGTCCAGTGTCTCTCTCTCTCTCCAGTCCAGTGTCTCTCTCTCTCTCTCTCTCCAGTCCAATGTCTCTCTCTCTCTCTCTCTCTCTCTCCAGTCCAATGTCTCTCTCTCTCTCTCTCTCTCTCTCTCTCCAGTCCAGTCTCTCTCTCTCTCCAGTCCAGTCCAGTGTCTCTCTCTCTCTCTCCAGTCCAGTGTCTCTCTCTCTCTCTCTCTCCAGTCCAATGTCTCTCTCTCTCTCTCTCTCTCTCTCCAGTCCAGTGTCTCTCTCTCTCTCTCTCTCCAGTCCAGTGTCTCTCTCTCTCTCTCTCCAGTCCAGTCTCTCTCTCTCTCTCTCTCTCCAGTCCAGTGTCTCTCTCTCTCTCTCTCCAGTCCAGTGTCTCTCTCTCTCTCTCCAGTCCAGTGTCTCTCTCTCTCTCTCTCCAGTCCAGTGTCTCTCTTTCTCTCTCTCCAGTCCAGTGTCTCTCTCTCTCTCCAGTCCAGTGTCTCTCTCTCTCTCTCTCTCTCTCTCTCTCTCCAGTCCAGTGTCTCTCTCTCTCTCTCTCTCCAGTCCAGTGTCTCTCTCTCTCTCTCCAGTCCAGTGTCTCTCTCCAGTCCAGTGTCTCTCTCTCTCTCTCTATCTCTCTATCTCTCCAGTCCAGTGTCTCTCTCTCTTTCTCTCTCTCCAGTCCAGTGTCTCTCTCTCTCTCTCTCTCTCTCCAGTCCAGTGTCTCTCTTTCTCTCTCTCTCTCTCTCCAGTCCAGTATCTCTCTCTCTCTCTCCAGTCCAGTCTCTCTCTCTCTCTCTCTCTCTCTCCAGTCTAATGTCTCTCTCTCTCTCTCCCTCCAGTCCAGTGTCTCTCTCTCTCTCCAGTCGTGTCTGTCTGTCTGTCTCTCTCTCTCGTCCAGTGTCTCTCTCTCTCTCTCTCTCTCTGTCTGTCGTCCAGTGTCTCTCTCTCCAGTCCAATGTCTCTCTCTCTCTCTCTCTCTCTCTCCAGTCCAGTGTCTCTCTCTCTCTCTCTCTCCAGTCCAGTGTCTCTCTCTCTCTCTCTCCAGTCCAGTCTCTCTCTCTCTCTCTCTCTCCAGTCCAGTGTCTCTCTCTCTCTCTCTCCAGTCCAGTGTCTCTCTCTCTCTCTCCAGTCCAGTGTCTCTCTCTCTCTCTCTCCAGTCCAGTGTCTCTCTTTCTCTCTCTCCAGTCCAGTGTCTCTCTCTCTCTCCAGTCCAGTGTCTCTCTCTCTCTCTCTCTCTCTCTCTCTCTCCAGTCCAGTGTCTCTCTCTCTCTCTCTCTCCAGTCCAGTGTCTCTCTCTCTCTCTCCAGTCCAGTGTCTCTCTCCAGTCCAGTGTCTCTCTCTCTCTCTCTATCTCTCTATCTCTCCAGTCCAGTGTCTCTCTCTCTTTCTCTCTCTCCAGTCCAGTGTCTCTCTCTCTCTCTCTCTCTCTCTCTCCAGTCCAGTGTCTCTCTTTCTCTCTCTCTCTCTCTCCAGTCCAGTATCTCTCTCTCTCTCTCCAGTCCAGTCTCTCTCTCTCTCTCTCTCTCTCTCCAGTCTAATGTCTCTCTCTCTCTCTCCCTCCAGTCCAGTGTCTCTCTCTCTCTCCAGTCGTGTCTGTCTGTCTGTCTCTCTCTCTCGTCCAGTGTCTCTCTCTCTCTCTCTCTCTCTGTCTGTCGTCCAGTGTCTCTCTCTCCAGTCCAGTGTCTCTCTCTCTCTCTCTCTCCAGTCCAGTGTCTCTCTCTCCAGCCCAGTGTCTCTCTCTCTCTCTCTCCAGTCCAGTGTCTCTCTCTCTCTCTCCAGTCCAGTGTCTCTCTCTCTCTCTCCAGTCCAGTGTCTCTCTCTCTCTCTCTCCTGTCCAGTGTCTCTCTCTCTCTTTCCTGTCCAGTGTCTCTCTCTCTCTTTCCTGTCCAGTGTCTCTCTCTCTCTCTCCAGTCCAGTGTCTCTCTCTCTCTCTCCAGTCCAGTGTCTCTCTCTCTCTCTCTCCAGTCCAGTGTCTCTCTCTCTCTCTCTCTCTCTCTCTCTCTCCAGTCCAGTCTCTCTCTCTCTCTCTCTCTCCAGTCCAGTGTCTCTCTTTCTCTCTCTCCAGTCCAGTGTCTCTCTTTCTCTCTCTCCAGTCCAGTGTCTCTCTCTCTCTCCCCAGTCCAGTGTCTCTCTCTCTCTCTCCAGTCCAGTGTCTCTCTCCCTCTCTCTCTCCAGTCGTGTCTGTCTGTCTTTCTCTCTCTCCAGTCCAGTGTCGCTCTCTCTCTCTCTCTCTCTCCAGTCCAGTGTCTCTCTCTCTCTCTCTCTCCAGTCCAGTGTCTCTCTCTCTCCAGTCCAGTGTCTCTCTCTCTCTCTCCTGTCCAGTGTCTCTCTCTCTCTCTCCTGTCCAGTGTCTCTCTCTCTCTCTCCAGTCCAGTGTCTCTCTCTCTCTCTCTCTCTCTCCAGTCCAGTGTCTCTCTCTCTCTCCAGTCCAGTCTCTCTCTCTCTCTCTCTCTCCAGTCCAGTGTCTCTCTCTCTCTCTCTCCAGTCCAGTGTCTCTCTCTCTCTCTCCAGTCCAGTGTCTCTCTCTCTCTCCAGTCCAGTCCAGTCCAGTCTCTCTCTCTCTCTCTCTCCAGTCCAGTGTCTCTCTCTCTCTCTCTCCAGTCCAGTGTCTCTCTTTCTCTCTCTCCAGTCCAGTGTCTCTCTCTCTCTCTCCAGTCCAGTGTCTCTCTCTCTCTCTCCAGTCGTGTCTGTCTGTCTCTCTCTCTCTCCAGTCCAGTGTCTCTCTCTCTCTCTCTCTCTCTCTCTAGTCCAGTGTCTCTCTCTCTCTCTCTCTCTCTCTCCAGTCCAGTGTCTCTCTCTCTCTCTCTCTCTCTCTCTCCAGTCCAGTGTCTCTCTCTCTCTCTCTCCAGCCCAGTGTCTCTCTCTCTCTCTCTCTCCAGTCCAGTGTCTCTCTCTCTCTCTCTCCAGCCCAGTGTCTCTCTCTCTCTCTCTCTCCAGCCCAGTGTCTCTCTCTCTCTCCAGTCCAATGTCTCTCTCTCTCTCTCTCCAGTCCAGTCCAGTGTCTCTCTCGTCCTGTCTCTCTCTCGTCCTGTCTCTCTCTCTCTCTCCCTCCAGTCCAGTGTCTCTCTCTCTCTCTCTCTCTCCAGTCGTGTCTGTCTGTCTGTCTCTCTCTCTCGTCCAGTGTCTCTCTCTCTCTCTCTCTCTCTCTGTCTGTCGTCCAGTGTCTCTCTCTCCAGTCCAGTGTCTCTCTCTCTCTCTCCAGTCCAGTGTCTCTCTCTCCAGTCCAGTGTCTCTCTCTCTCTCTCCAGTCCAGTGTCTCTCTCTCTCTCTCTCTCTCTCTCCAGTCCAGTGTCTCTCTCTCTCTCTCCAGTCCAGTGTCTCTCTCTCTCTCTCTCTCCAGTCCAGTGTCTCTCTCTCTCTCTCCAGTCCAGTGTCTCTCTCTCTCTCTCCAGTCCAGTGTCTCTCTCTCTCTCTCTCTCCAGTCCAGTGTCTCTCTCTCTCTCTCTCCAGTCCAGTGTCTCTCTCTCTCTCTCTCTCCAGTCCAGTCCAGTCCAGTCTCTCTCTCTCTCTCTCTCTCTCTCCAGTCCAGTGTCTCTCTCTCTCTCTCTCTCTCCAGTCCAGTGTCTCTCTCTCTCTCTCTCTCTCCAGTCCCGTGTCTCTCTCTCTCTCTCTCCAGTCCCGTGTCTCGCTCTCTCTCTCTCTCCAGTCCCGTGTCTCTCTCTCTCTCTCTCCAGTCCCGTGTCTCTCTCTCTCTCTCTCCAGTCCCGTGTCTGTCTGTCTCTCTCTCTCTCTCCAGTCCCGTGTCTCTCTCTCTCTCTCTCTCTCTCTCTCTCCAGTCCCGTGTCTCTCTCTCTCTCTCTCCAGTCCCATGTCTCTCTCTCTCTCTCTCTCCGTCCAGTCCAGTGTCTCTCTCTCTCTCTCTCTCTCTCTCTGTCCAGTCCTGTGTCTCTCTCTCTCCAGTCCAGTGTCTGTCTCTCTCTCTCTCTCCAGTCCAGTGTCACTCTCTCTCTCTCTCTCCAGTCCAGTGTCACTCTCTCTCTCCAGTCCAGTGTCACTCTCTCTCTCTCTCCAGTCCAGTGTCACTCTCTCTCTCTCTCCAGTCCAGTGTCACTCTCTCTCTCTCTCTCCAGTCCAGTGTCTCTCTCTCTCTCTCTCCAGTCCAGTGTCACTCTCTCTCTCTCTCTCCAGTCCAGTGTCTCTCTCTCTCTCTCTCCAGTCCCGTGTCTCTCTCTCTCTCTCTCCAGTCCCGTGTCTCTCTCTCTCTCTCCAGTCCCGTGTCTCTCTCTCTCTCTCTCTCCAGTCCCGTGTCTCTCTCGCTCTCTCTCCAGTCCCGTGTCTCTCTTGCTCTCTCTCCAGTCCCGTGTCTCTCTCTCTCTCTCTCTCCAGTCCCGTGTCTCTCTCTCTCTCTCTCCAGTCCCGTGTCTCTCTCTCTCTCTCTCTCAGTCCCGTGTCTCTCTCTCTCTCTCTCCAGTCCCGTGTCTCTCTCTCTCTCTCTCTCTCCAGTCCCGTGTCTCTCTCTCTCTCTCTCCAGTCCCGTGTCTCTCTCTCTCTCTCTCCAGTCCCGTGTCTCTCTCTCTCTCTCCAGTCCCGTGTCTCTCTCTCTCTCTCCAGTCCCGTGTCTCTCTCTCCAGTCCCGTGTCTCTCTCTCTCTCCAGTCCCGTGTCTCTCTCTCTCTCCAGTCCCGTGTCTCTCTCTCTCTCCAGTCCAGTCCCGTTTCTCTCTCTCTCTCCAGTCCAATGTCTCTCTCTCTCTCTCTCTCTCCAGTCCAGTCCAGTGTCTCTCTCGTCCTGTCTCTCTCTCTCTCTCTCTCCAGTCCAGTGTCTCTCTCTCTCCAGTCCAGTCCAGTGTCTCTCTCTCTCTCCAGTCCAATGTCTCTCTCTCTCTCTCTCTCTCTCTCTCTCTCTCTCCAGTCCCGTGTCTCTCTCTCTCTCCAGTCCCGTGTCTCTCTCTCTCTCCAGTCCCGTGTCTCTCTCTCTCTCCAGTCCCGTGTCTCTCTCTCTCTCCAGTCCAGTCCCGTGTCTCTCTCTCTCTCCAGTCCAATGTCTCTCTCTCTCTCTCTCTCTCCAGTCCAGTCCAGTGTCTCTCTCGTCCTGTCTCTCTCTCGTCCTGTCTCTCTCTCTCTCTCTCTCCAGTCCAGTGTCTCTCTCTCTCCAGTCCAGTCCAGTGTCTCTCTCTCTCTCCAGTCCAATGTCTCTCTCTCTCTCTCTCTCTCTCTCCAGTCCAGTCTCTCTCTCTCTCTCTCCAGTCCAGTCCAGTCTCTCTCTCTCTCTCTCTCTCTCTCTCCAGTCCAATGTCTCTCTCTCTCCAGTCCAGTCTCTCTCTCTCTCTCTCTCTCTCTCTCCTCTCCAGTCCAGTCTCTCTCTCTCTCTCTCTCCATTCCAGTCCAGTGTGTGTCTCTCTCTCATGTCCAATGTCTCTCTCTCTCTCTCTCTCTCTCTCTCTCCAGTCCAGTGTCTCTCTCTCTCTCTCTCCAGTCCAGTGTCTCTCTCTCTCTCCAGTCCAGTGTCTCTCTCTCTCTCTCTCCAGTCCAATGTCTCTCTCTCTCTCTCTCTCTCTCCAGTCCAATGTCTCTCTCTCTCTCTCTCCAGTCCAGTCTCTCTCTCTCTCTCTCCAGTCCAGTCCAGTGTCTCTCTCTCTCTCTCCAGTCCAGTCTCTCTCTCTCTCTCTCTCTCTCTCCAGTCCAGTGTCTCTCTCTCTCTCTCCAGTCCAGTGTCTCTCTCTCTCTCTCTCCAGTCCAGTGTCTCTCTCTCTCTCTCCAGTCCAGTGTCTCTCTCTCTCTCTCCAGTCCAGTCCAGTCTCTCTCTCTCTCTCTCTCCAGTCCAGTCTCTCTCTCTTTCTCTCTCTCCAGTCCAGTGTCTCTCTCTCTCTCTCTCTCCAGTCCCGTGTCTCTCTCTCTCTCTCTCTCTCCAGTCCCGTGTCTCTCTCTCTCTCTCTCCAGTCCCGTGTCTCTCTCTCTCTCTCTCCAGTCCCGTGTCTCTCTCTCTCTCTCTCCAGTCCCGTGTCTCTCTCTCTCTCTCCAGTCCCGTGTCTCTCTCTCTCTCTCTCCAGTCCCGTGTCTCTCTCTCTCTCTCTCCAGTCCCGTGTCTGTCTGTCTCTGTCTCTCTCTCCAGTCCCGTGTCTCTCTCTCTCTCCAGTCCCGTGTCTCTCTCTCTCGCTCTCCACTCCCGTGTCTCTCTCTCTCTCTCTCCGTCCAGTCCAGTGTCTCTCTCTCTCTCTCTGTCTCTCTCTCTCTCTCCAGTCCAGTGTCTGTCTCTCTCTCTCTCTCCAGTCCAGTGTCACTCTCTCTCTCTCTCTCCAGTCCAGTGTCACTCTCTCTCTCCAGTCCAGTGTCACTCTCTCTCTCTCTCCAGTCCAGTGTCACTCTCTCTCTCTCTCTCCAGTCCAGTGTCTCTCTCTCTCTCCAGTCCAGTGTCTCTCTCTCTCTCTCTCTCCAGTCCCGTGTCTCTCTCTCTCTCTCTCCAGTCCCGTGTCTCTCTCTCTCTCCAGTCCCGTGTCTCTCTCTCTCTCTCTCTCCAGTCCCGTGTCTCTCACGCTCTCTCTCCAGTCCCGTGTCTCTCTTGCTCTCTCTCCAGTCCCGTGTCTCTCTTGCTCTCTCTCCAGTCCCGTGTCTCTCTCTCTCTCTCTCTCCAGTCCCGTGTCTCTCTCTCTCTCCAGTCCCGTGTCTCTCTCTCTCTCTCCAGTCCCGTGTCTCTCTCTCTCTCTCTCTCCAGTCCCGTGTCTCTCTCTCTCTCTCTCCAGTCC
This sequence comes from Heterodontus francisci, assembly GCF_036365525.1. Lineage (NCBI taxonomy): Eukaryota > Metazoa > Chordata > Chondrichthyes > Heterodontiformes > Heterodontidae > Heterodontus > Heterodontus francisci. The sequence goes on from NC_090387.1 coordinate 84,977,286, forward strand.
CGTGTCTCTCTCTCTCTCTCTCCAGTCCCGTGTCTCTCTCTCTCTCTCTCTCCAGTCCCGTGTCTCTCTCTCTCTCTCCAGTCCCGTGTCTCTCTCTCTCTCTCCAGTCCCGTGTCTCTCTCTCTCTCCAGTCCCGTGTCTCTCTCTCTCTCCAGTCCCGTGTCTCTCTCTCTCTCTCCAGTCCCGTGTCTCTCTCTCTCTCTCCAGTCCCGTGTCTCTCTCTCTCTCTCCAGTCCCGTGTCTCTCTCTCTCTCTCTCTCCAGTCCCGTGTCTCTCTCGCTCTCTCTCCAGTCCAATGTCTCTCTCTCTCCAGTCCAATGTCTCTCTCTCTCTCTCTCTCTCCAGTCCAGTCCAGTGTCTCTCTCGTCCTGTCTCTCTCTCGTCCTGTCTCTCTCTCTCTCTCTCTCCAGTCCAGTGTCTCTCTCTCTCCAGTCCAGTCCAGTGTCTCTCTCTCTCTCTCCAGTCCAATGTCTCTCTCTCTCTCTCTCTCTCCAGTCCAGTCCAGTGTCTCTCTCTCTCTCTCTCCAGTCCAATGTCTCTCTCTCTCTCTCTCTCTCTCTCCAGTCCAGTCTCTCTCTCTCTCTCCAGTCCAGTCTCTCTCTCTCTCTCTCTCCAGTCCAGTCTCTCTCTCTCTCTCTCTCTCTCTCCAGTCCAATGTCTCTCTCTCTCTCTCTCTCTCTCCAGTCCAATGTCTCTCTCTCTCTCTCTCTCCAGTCCAGTCTCTCTCTCTCTCTCCAGTCCAGTCTCTCTCTCTCTCTCCAGTCCAGTCCAGTCTCTCTCTCTCTCTCTCTCTCTCCAGTCCAATGTCTCTCTCTCTCCAGTCCAGTCTCTCTCTCTCTCTCTCTCTCCTCTCCAGTCCAGTCTCTCTCTCTCTCTCTCTCTCCATTCCAGTCCAGTGTCTCTCTCTCTCTCTCATGTCCAATGTCTCTCTCTCTCTCTCTCTCTCTCCAGTCCAGTGTCTCTCTCTCTCTCCAGTCCAGTGTCTCTCTCTCTCTCTCTCTCTCTCCAGTCCAATGTCTCTCTCTCTCTCGCTCTCTCTCTCTCCAGTCCAATGTCTCTCTCTCTCTCTCTCTCTCTCTCTCTCCAGTCCAGTCTCTCTCTCTCTCCAGTCCAGTCCAGTGTCTCTCTCTCTCTCTCCAGTCCAGTGTCTCTCTCTCTCTCTCTCTCCAGTCCAGTGTCTCTCTCTCTCTCTCTCTCTCCAGTCCAATGTCTCTCTCTCTCTCTCTCTCTCTCTCCAGTCCAGTGTCTCTCTCTCTCTCTCTCTCCAGTCCAGTGTCTCTCTCTCTCTCTCTCCAGTCCAGTCTCTCTCTCTCTCTCTCTCTCTCTCCAGTCCAGTGTCTCTCTCTCTCTCTCTCCAGTCCAGTGTCTCTCTCTCTCTCTCCAGTCCAGTGTCTCTCTCTCTCTCTCTCCAGTCCAGTGTCTCTCTCTCTCTCTCCAGTCCAGTGTCTCTCTCTCTCTCTCTCTCCAGTCCAGTGTCTCTCTCTCTCTCTCTCTCTCCAGTCCAATGTCTCTCTCTCTCTCTCTCTCTCTCTCCAGTCCAGTGTCTCTCTCTCTCTCTCTCTCCAGTCCAGTGTCTCTCTCTCTCTCTCTCCAGTCCAGTCTCTCTCTCTCTCTCTCTCTCTCTCCAGTCCAGTGTCTCTCTCTCTCTCTCTCCAGTCCAGTGTCTCTCTCTCTCTCTCCAGTCCAGTGTCTCTCTCTCTCTCTCTCCAGTCCAGTGTCTCTCTTTCTCTCTCTCCAGTCCAGTGTCTCTCTCTCTCTCTCTCTCTCTCTCCAGTCCAGTGTCTCTCTCTCTCTCTCTCTCCAGTCCAGTGTCTCTCTCTCTCTCTCCAGTCCAGTGTCTCTCTCCAGTCCAGTGTCTCTCTCTCTCTCTCTATCTCTCCAGTCCAGTGTCTCTCTCTCTTTCTCTCTCTCCAGTCCAGTGTCTCTCTCTCTCTCTCTCTCTCTCTCTCCAGTCCAGTGTCTCTCTTTCTCTCTCTCTCTCTCTCCAGTCCAGTATCTCTCTCTCTCTCTCCAGTCCAGTCTCTCTCTCTCTCTCTCTCTCTCTCCAGTCTAATGTCTCTCTCTCTCTCTCCCTCCAGTCCAGTGTCTCTCTCTCTCTCCAGTCGTGTCTGTCTGTCTGTCTCTCTCTCTCGTCCAGTGTCTCTCTCTCTCTCTCTCTCTCTGTCTGTCGTCCAGTGTCTCTCTCTCCAGTCCAGTGTCTCTCTCTCTCTCTCTCTCCAGTCCAGTGTCTCTCTCTCCAGCCCAGTGTCTCTCTCTCTCTCTCTCCAGTCCAGTGTCTCTCTCTCTCTCTCCAGTCCAGTGTCTCTCTCTCTCTCTCCAGTCCAGTGTCTCTCTCTCTCTCTCTCCTGTCCAGTGTCTCTCTCTCTCTTTCCTGTCCAGTGTCTCTCTCTCTCTTTCCTGTCCAGTGTCTCTCTCTCTCTCTCCAGTCCAGTGTCTCTCTCTCTCTCTCCAGTCCAGTGTCTCTCTCTCTCTCTCTCCAGTCCAGTGTCTCTCTCTCTCTCTCTCTCTCTCTCTCCAGTCCAGTCTCTCTCTCTTTCTCTCTCTCCAGTCCAGTGTCTCTCTTTCTCTCTCTCCAGTCCAGTGTCTCTCTTTCTCTCTCTCCAGTCCAGTGTCTCTCTCTCTCTCCCCAGTCCAGTGTCTCTCTCTCTCTCTCCAGTCCAGTGTCTCTCTCCCTCTCTCTCTCCAGTCGTGTCTGTCTGTCTTTCTCTCTCTCCAGTCCAGTGTCGCTCTCTCTCTCTAGTCCAGTGTCTCTCTCTCTCTCTCTCTCCAGTCCAGTGTCTCTCTCTCTCCAGTCCAGTGTCTCTCTCTCTCTCTCTCCAGCCCAGTGTCTCTCTCTCTCTCTCTCTCCAGTCCAGTGTCTCTCTCTCTCTCTCTCCAGTCCAGTGTCTCTCTCTCTCTCTCTCCAGTCCAGTGTCTCTCTCTCTCTCTCCAGTCCAGTGTCTCTCTCTCTCTCTCCAGCCCAGTGTCTCTCTCTCTCTCTCCAGCCCAGTGTCTCTCTCTCTCTCTCCAGTCCAGTGTCTCTCTCTCTCCAGTCCAGTGTCTCTCTCTCTCTCTGTCCAGTCCAGTGTCTCTCTCTCTCTCCAGTCCAGTGTCTCTCTCTCTCTCTCTCTAGTCCAGTGTCTCTCTCTCTCTCTCTAGTCCAGTGTCTCTCTCTCTCTCCAGTCCAGTGTCTGTCTGTCTCTCTCTCTCTGTCGTCCAGTGTCTCTCTCTCTCTCTCCAGTCCAGTGTCTCTCTCTCTCTCTCCAGTCCAGTGTGTCTCTCTCTCTCTCTCTCTCTCCAGTCCAGTGTGTCTCTCTCTCTCTCTCTCCAGTCGTGTCTCTCTTTCTCTCTCTCTCCAGTCCAGTGTCTCTCTTTCTCTCTCTCTCCAGTCCAGTGTCTCTCTCTCTCTCTCCAGTCCAGTGTCTCTCTCTCTCTCCAGTCCAGTGTCTCTCTCTCTCTCTCTCCAGTCCAGTGTCTCTCTCTCTCTCTCTCCAGTCCAGTGTCTCTCTCTCTCTCTCTCCAGTCCAGTGTCTCTCTTTCTCTCTCTCTCTCCAGTCCAGTGTCTCTCTTTCTCTCTCTCTCCAGTCCAGTCTCTCTCTCTCTCCAGTCTGTGAGAAACGTAGCGCACTTGATAATAATTTACACCAAGTCAAACTCTGAAGAAGTAAGTTTATTTAACGTTCTTGCAAGATCGGGTGTCCTACAAGCAGGCACACCGATCAACATATTCAGTTCATGTTTATACAATACAAATCCATTTGTCCACGCCTTTATTTTACATTATTGGTTATAACGTATTATGACACTAACCTATCCTATGGTTGCTACAGTCTCCTCCTCTGTTTACTTCTCCCCCTACTCTAACTTTCTAGCCCCTAACTCTTGTTTTTGTTTTACCTTATTTGGCTCTCCATTATGTGTTTTAACTTGCAGCTGTCAGCCTTTATCTTAGTGGGGCAGTTTCTTATTCACTACATCCGTTGTTCTAACTCTTGCTGTTTCTCTGTTATCTGCCTAAGCACAATTTTTAAGTGATGTACTGTCCCAAGGTCTCCACTTACATACCCTTATCAATTCTTTGTCAGTGATGTACTGTCTTAAGGTCTCCACATACCCTTATCAGTTCTCTTTGTCAGTGATGTACTGTCTTAAGGTCTCCACTGACATATCCTTATCAGTTCTCTTTTTCAGTGATTTCATTATGTTGTGCACAAATGACTTCTTGGTAACTTTCCACAAGCTGTAGAAACAACATTTCAGTATTTCTTATTCTCACAAGTCCACTCTCTCTCTCTCTCCAGTCGTGTCTGTCTGTCTCTCTCTCTCCAGTCCAGTGTGTCTCTCTCCAGTCTAGTCTCTGTATCTCTTTTTCCTGCAGTGTGACTCTTCAGTCCGAAATGTCAGTTTGAAAAAGCTGTTCCGTTTTCTGCGCCAGCCATGTTTCCGAGAGTGTATCATTTACTGTCGATCATGTGATCATTGTATTCTGAATCCGTCATGTGACGTGCCGCCAATAATTACTTCCCTTTCTTCGGGATCCACCAGGTTATCGTTGCTAATCTGAGAGTCTTTTTCCAGCTGCTTCGTAGCGATGTGGTGGTGTTTGTTGTTGCTTTGTGTGAGCAGTGCTCTGGGATATTTCTCCCCAGATGAAGTCCTGTCCTTGCCGGGTCTGAGCACTAAACTCAACTTCAGGCAGTGGTCTGGGTACCTGCAGGCATCTCCTGGTGTACATCTACACTACTGGTAAGTGAATGAGTTGATGTTGGGTCTCCACAGGAACTGAGATGCTGGACAGCCAACCCTGGCAATGGGGACAAGGCACAATGAGCGGCTGACGAGTGCCCAGACACAGTCAGTTAACTGGGCAAAGACTGGGAATCAAAGGTGGGGTCTCCTGCCCTGTGGCTCAGGTATACCTTGCTATTGCTAAATGAGACTCTGGCAGAGCCAAAACTGCTCAATCCTTATCCACCAACAGCAATCATGTGGCATTCCTTTTCCTCTGTACAGCAAGAATGGGAGTTCCCTAAGGGCTGGGTGTGTGTGAGAGTGATTGTTAGTAATATACATTTACACGCTTATATTTACAAAGCCTCTTATAGACCTTAGGAACTGCAGTAAGCTGTTTGGCTCCTTGAGCCTCTTGCGCCATTCAGTGAGATCAAGTTTGATCAGCAGTCTCACTCCATATTCCCACCTGTGCCCCATTTCCCTTCATACCTTTGGTTAACAAAATATCTATCAGTCTCAGATTTTAAATTTGCAATTTATTTTGCAGCAATTACTGTTTGCAGAAGGGAATTCCAAGCTTCTACATCCCTTTGCATGCTGAAGTGTTTGCTAATTTCACTATTGTAGAGTCTGGCTCTAATTTTTACGCTCTGCTTCGTCGTCCTGGACTCTGCAACCAGCAGAAACAGCTTTTCTCTATCTACCCTGTCTGCTTCCCATAATGTCTTGAAACCTTCAATCAAATTCCCTCTTAAATTCCAGGGAATACAACCCTAGTTTGTGTACTCTCTCTCCTTGTAATTTAACCTGACTGTGAAAATTTTCCAACCTGCTCATTCGTGGTACATGTGTGAGTAATGTATTTTTAACTCCTAAATGGCTTGGCAACATATAAAGAAATCATTTGCATTCATATTACATTTCACAGCTTCGACATCCCAAAGTTCTTTAAGTACTTTTGAAGTGAAAACAGAAAATGCTGGAAATAGTGAGCAGGGCAGTTCATCAGTTCTGACGAAAGGTCATCAACGTGAAACATTAATTCTGGTTTCTCCCTCCACAGATACTGATTAAGTCCTTTTGAAGTGTAGTCACTGTTGTAATGTAGGAAAAGCAGCATCCAACTTGCACACAGCAAGGTTATAATGACCAGATAATCTGTTTTTCTGATGTTGATTTGAGGGGATAGGTAAATATTGGCCAGGCCACTGAAGATCACTCCCCTGCTCTTAAAATTAGTACCATAGGATAAAGGCCTGCTTAGGTCGAGAAAAAGAACCCGACCGATCCACAGTGGACCCGAGTCCGACCCGGCCCAAGTCCCTCCAATTTCGCCCCAAGCCCAACCCGAGCCGACCATCCCTCCGCTTACCTTCTGACTGGGAAGCTCCACAAAGCTGCAGTGCATGTGTGATGACGTCATAGTGATGTCACTCGCTCACTGCACAGACTCCGTTTCGTCCCGGACTCCCAGTTCAAGTAAGTTTTTGTTTTTATTTTTAAAAATGGCAGAGCACTTGCCGTGTGTGTCTGGTCCGGTCTGGCCCGACTCGAACCTGACACGTCGTCGGGTCCCGTTGGGTTCGGGTCGGGTAGCAGGCCTTTACCATAGGATCTATTACGTCCACCCAAGGGGGTAAACGGGGCCTCAGTTTAACATCTCATCTGAAAGAAGGCACGTCTGACAGCGTTATCAACAATTAACACCTCCCTCAGTACTGCACAGGACTGTCGGCTTAGATTTAGTGCTCGGGGCTCTGGAGTGGGAGTTGAAGCCACAACCTTCTGACTCAGATGAGTGTGCTACCAACTGAGCCATGGCTGGAACTTCGAAGGTTCATGAGGATAGCTCAGGATTGAAACTTTTGTCAGAAACTGAATGGGAAGTGATTTAGAGGAAGGGCAGTGGGTGGGATAAGAGGTTGTGCATTCGGATGTGCCATTATTAGTAATTTAACACCTGTCTTGTGTAAACCAGCTACCCTGAAGGTGAGTTTATAAAGTAAATAGCTTACTCTTGCAGGTTACCAAAGCTGATTACCTAGTCAGTGCTGAGTCAGCAGATGGGACACTGGTAGATGTGCAATAATTGGCTCTTGCTTAAGAGAAAGGAGCCAGAGTCCCTGCTCCTGATCACTCCAGGAATGTAAGGAACAGGAACAGGCCATTCAGTCCCTGGGGCCCACTCCATTTCACCATTCATTTAGACCAGGGCTGATCTCCTCGACTCTTTATCCACCAATGCCCCATGTCCCCGTCATATGTGGGCGATTGATGAAGAATAAAAGTGAACTAAAATCTGCATCGAGGGAGAGGGGGGTAAAAGGGAGTTTTTAATTTAAACAAGGACATAGAAATTACAACACGGAAACAGGCTGTTTGTCCCACCCAGTCCATGTTGTTTATCCTTCAGATGAACAGTATTCCAATCCCATGTGCCTATCCTGTCCCCATATCCCATTGTCCCCCTTTTCTTCCTCCAGCTATCTGACCTGTTTTTATATGTTGGCATGGGCTCTGCTATGCTGTTGACTGTGCAGAACAGAAGTGGATGGGTTGTGCCCATTCAGTGACCCCCAACCTGTGGAATGCTGCAGCCCTGGTTAACACATTTCAGTCATGGCACAATTGCTTTCTATTCTCCACATTTAAGAGGGGAAATATAAAATGGCACCTGACTTTTAGAAGGCTGTTCTGTGGATAGCTGGGTAGGGGAAGTGGAGGTGAGATTCTTGCCTGAAATCTGAGAATTTGAGTAGCAAATCTGATGGATTCCTAGGCGCAGCCCATGTACAGCAGGAAAGAAACTAAGCAAGCGAGTTTCCTGCATTCTCTACGGGCTCGGGTTGCAGCCCTTTGGGATCAGTTTCAACTAGCTCCACCCCAGCTTCAACTGATGCAATTTATCTTGGTCAGAATCCAGGGAGAGACTCTGACAGACAGCTAGGCCAGATTCACTTTGAATAAAACACCTGACATAGTTAAGGCAACTTCCCCATTTTTAAAATCTTCTATAATCCCTTAAATAGAATGTTAAAATAACTCTGTTTTATGATCCACTGCCATGTTTTGACTTGCAAACCTAGGTATGGGGCTGGTTTGGCACACATGGTGGGTTTGTAGAATTTTTATTGCTGTCATGTTTCCTGCAACAGTGACTACTTTTCAAAAGGCTGGAAAGTGCTTTGGGACATCCAAAGTTGTGGAATGCAAGTGTTTTTAATCATTCATGGGATGTGGGCATTGCTGGCAAGGCTGGCATATATTGCCTTCGAAGGTGGTGGTGAGCCACCTTCTTAAACCACTGCAGTCTATGTTGTGAAGGCACTCCAAATGTGCAGGTAAGGAGGGAGTTCCAGGATTTTGACCCAGAAACAGTGAAGGAACAGCGATATATTTCCAAGTCAGGATGGTCTGTGGCTTGGAGAGGAACTTGCAGGTGGTGGTGTTCCCATGCATTTGCTGCTCCTTGTCCTTCTAGGTGGGAGAGGTCGCGGGTTCGGAAGGTGCTGTCGAAGGAGCCTTGGTGTGTTACTGCAGTGCGTCTTGTAGATGGTACACACTGCTGCCACTGTGCATCGATGGTCATAGTCATACAGCACAGAAACAGGCCCTTCGGCCCATTGTGTCTGTGCCGGCCATCCAGCACCCAACTATTCTAATCCCGTATTCCTGCACTTGACCCGTAGCCTTGTATGCTATGGCGTTTCAAGTGCTCATCTAAATACTTCTTAAATGTTGTGAGGGTTCCTGCCTCCACCACCTCTTCAGACAGTGTATTCCAGATTCCAACCACCCTCTGGATGAAAAATGTTTTCCTCAAATCCCCTCTAAACCTCCTGCCCCGTACCTTAAATCTATGCCCCCTGGTCCTTGACCCCTCCACTAAGGGAAAAAGTTTCTTCCTATCTAACCTATCAATGCCCCTCATAACCTTGTACACCTTAATCAGGTCCCCGCCCTCAGCCTTCTCTACTCCAAGGAAAACAACCCTAGCCTATCCACTCTCTCGTCATAGCTGAAATGTTCCAGCCCAGGCAACATCCTGGTGAATCTCCTCTGCACCCTCTCCAGTGCAGTCACATCCTTCCTATAGTGCGGTGCCCAGAACTGTACACGGTACTCCAGCTGTGGCCTAACTAGCTTTTTATACAGCTCCATCATAACCTCCCTGCTCTTATATTCTGTGCCTCGGCTGATAAAGGCAAGTATCCCATATGCCTTCCAAATCACTTTATCTATCTGTGCTGCTGCCTTCAGTGATCTATGGACAAGTACACCAAGGTCCCTCTGACCCTCTGTACTTCCTAGGGTTCTACCATCAATTGTATATTCCATTGCATTTTGGGAGGACTAACAAGGCATTACCTCACACTTCTCCGGATTAAATTCCATTTGCCAGTGCTCTGCCCATTGTACCAGCCCATCTATATCGTCCTGTAACCTAAGGCTTTCCTCCTCACTACAACACCACCAATTTTCGTGTCATCTGCGAACTTAGTGATCATACCTCCTATATTCATGTCTAAATCATTAATGTACCCTACAAACAGCAAGGGTCCCAGCACCGATCCCTGTGGTACACCGCTAGTCACAGGCCCCATCACCCTCTGTCTTCTGTCACTCAGTCAATTTTGGATACAATTTGCCAAATTACCCTGGATCCCATGAGCTCTTTCCTTCTTAACCAATCTCCCATGCGGGGCCTTATCAAAAGCCTTATTGAAGTCCATGTATACTACATCAACTGCTTTACCCTCATCTACACATCTAGTCACTGCCTCAAAAAATGCAATCAAGTTAGTTAGACACGATCTCCCCCTGACAAAACCATGCCTGATTAATCCCTGCCTCTCCAAGTGGAGATTAATGCTGTCCCTCAGAATTTTTTCCAATATTTTCCCAACCACTGATGTTAGAATCACTGGCCTGCAATTACCTGGTTTATCCCTGCTACCCTTCTTGAATAATGGTACCACATTCACTGTCCTCTAGTCCTTTGGTACTTCTCCTGTGGCTAGAGAGGATTTGAAAATTTGTGTCAGAGCCCCTGCTATCTCCTCCCTTGCCTCACATAACAGCCTGGGATACATCTCATCTGGGCCTGGGGATTTATCCAATTTTAATCCCGCTAAAATAGCTAATACTTCCTCCCTTTCAATGCTAACGTGTTCTAGTATATCACAATCCCCGTCCCTGATCTCTACACTTACATCGTCCTTCTCCATGGTGAATACCGATGAAAAATAATCATTTAAAACCTGACCTATGTTCTCCGGCTCCACACGAAGATTGTAACGTTGGTCCCTAATGGGCCCTACTCTTTCCCTGGTTACCTGTTACCCTTAATATGCTTATAAAATGCCTTAGGATTTTCCTTTATCTTGCCCACCAGTGTTTTTTCATGTCCCTTCTTCGTTCTCCTAATTACTTTAAGTGCCACCCTACACTTTCTATGCTCCTCTATTGCCTCCACTGTTTTCAGCGCTTGGGATCTGCCGTAAGCCTCCTTTCAGATTTTTTTAGATTTAGAGATACAGCACTGAAACAGGCCCTTCAGCCCATCGAGTCTGTGCCGACCATTAACCACCCATTTATACTAATCCTACACTAATCCCATATTCTTACCACATCCTCACCTGTCCCTATATTCCCCTACCACCTACCTATACTAGGGGCAATTTATAATGGCCAATTAACCTATCAACCTGCAAGTCTTTTGGCTGTGGGAGGAACCCGGAGCACCCGGAGGAAACCCACGCAGACACAGGGAGAACTTGCAAACTCCACACAGGCAGTACCCAGAATTGAACCGGGGTCGCTGGAGCTGTGAGGCTGCGGTGCTAACCACTGCGCCACTGTGCCGCCCCTGATCCAATCCTCTACATCCCTTGACATCTAGGATTCCCTGGACCTGTTGGTCCTATCGTCACCTTAACGGGTACATGTTGGCTCTGAACTCTTTCAATTTCATCTTTGAATGACTCCCACTGGCCTGATGTAGACTTTCCTACAAGTAGCTGCTCCCAGTCAACTTTGGCCAGATCCTGTTTTATCATATTGAAATCGGCCTTCCCCCAATTCAGTACCTTTATTTCTGGCCCGTCGTTGTCCTTTTCCATAACTACCTTAAATCTTGCAGAGTTATGGTCACTATCTCCGAAATGCTCCTCCACTGATACTCCTACCACTTGTCCAGCTTCATTCCCTAGGGTTTGGTCCAGTACTGCCCCTTCTCTTCCAGGGTTTTTTATGTACTGGCTCAAAAAGATCTCCTGTATGCATTTTAAGAATTCTGCCCCCTTTAAGCCTTTTGCACTAAGGTGATGGAGGGAGTGAATGTTCCAAGTGGTGGATGGGGTGCCAATCAAGCGGGCTGCTTTGTCTTGGATGAGTTGAGCTGCTTGAGTGTTGGAGCTGCACCCATCCAGGCAGAGAGTATTCCATCACATTCCTATCTTATGCCTTGTAGATGATGGGGAGTCAGGAGGTGTTATCTGCTGCAGAATTCCCAGCCTTTGCCTTGCTCTTGTGGTCATCATATTTCTGTGACTGGTCCAGTTAAATTTCTGATCAACGGTGACCACCAGGATTTTGATGGGGTTTCAGTGATGGTATGCCATTGAATGTCAAGGGGAGGTGATTAGATTCTCTTTTGTTGGAGATGTTCATTTCCTGACACTTGTGTGGTGTGTTTGTTACTTGCCACTTCTCAGCCCAAGCCTGAATGTTGTCCAGGTTTTGCTGCATGTGGGCATGGACTGCTTCATTACCTGAGAAGTCGTGAATGGAACTGAACACTGTGCAGTCATAAGCAAATGTTCCACTTCTGACCTTATGAGGGGAACATCATCGATGAAGCAGCTAAAGATGGTTGGGCCTAGGAGACTAGCCTGAGGAACTCCTGCAGTGATGTCCTGGAGCTGAGCTGATTGACCTCCAACAACCACAACTATCTTCCTTTGTGCTCAGTATGACTCCAGCTAGTGGAGAGTTCTCCACTAGAGTCTCACTGACATCAATATTACTAGGGCTTGATGCCACACTCAAATGCTATCTTGATGTCAAAGGCAGTCACTCTCCCCTCACCCCTGAAATTTAGTTCTTTTATCCATGTTTGGACCAAGGTTGTATTGAGGTCTGGAGCTGGGTGGTTCTGGTGGAACCCAAACTGAGCATCCGTGAGCAGGTCATTGTTGAGTAAATGCCACTTGATAGAACTGTCGGATGACACCTTTCATCACTTTGTTGATGATGCGGTGGTAATTGGCTGGAATGGATTTGTCCTGCTTTTTGTGGACAGGACGTACTGGGGTTATTTTCCGTGCGGTTGAGGGGGACAGTGGGATAATTGTTGGGAAATGTGGGTATGACTTGAGATCTGAGTTGTGTACTTCTGTAGTTGAAAACTTTCTGTAGACCAATGATAATTTTTAGAACTCGTGACCAGTAATAACTAATGACTAACAACCACTGACCAAAAATCGCAACGCATCCACATCGCAAGATACAGGAGGTGAAGAAAAAATTATCTTTCCCTTTTATAACTGAATTACAGCCATAAGGTGATGGAGGTAAATTGAGCTGCTAACCAGGTTTGGTATTTCGATCTCCAAGTCTCTGAGTAGCAAGCCCCAGGCCCAGACCTTGGCCTGTGCTGGGGGCAAGGGGCTGCACTATAACTCGAGTGAACCACTCTTGGGTTGGGGAGGTGAGCAGGGTCAGCCAGGGTCCTGCTGCTGATCATTATCAATTGCCACCCCCCCACCACCCCCTGCCCCTTACACTGGCTGAAAGGTGCACCTATGTGAAAGTTGGGTGAGGAAAGGAATGGACACGGCTGTGATGCCTCTTATGGTTAAAGATCCTGCTGACACACATGGGCAAGGCTGACACATGAAGGCCAACCACCAAACTCAAGTAACCGAGGAAGTAATTCCCATCAGGTGAAGAGAAAATGGCAGAATAATTTTTTTACACTCCAGATTTAGGAGGGGGATTATTAGCATGAGGCACTATTTTATAAGGTGGACTTTAGCCTATTTAAAGATCATCCATCAGGAAATTTACTTTCTACTGTTTGGTTTACATCCCTTTCCCTGTACCCCACCTCCCAGCCCGTAGTGTATAAGGAAGAATTTGAATGAATTGTATGTGCAAATTCAACTTGGAAGGTATGACATGGTAGTCATTACTGAGACATGGATGCAAGATGATCAGGATTGGGAACTAAATATGCCAGGTTATAAGGCCTGTAGAAAAGATGGGGAAAATAGCAGAGGTGGAGGAATAGCCTTCACGATTGAAGTAATTCTGCTCTTAATAATGAGAGAGAATATAACAAGAGATAAGCAGGCAGTGGAGACTTTATGGATAGAATTAAGAATAGGAAAGGATTTGGGAATGTAGTGGCAGTTGTGTATAGGTTCCTTGGTAGATTACATAAATATAGAAATTAGACAGACATAGCCAAGGCAGAATGATTTTAATGGGGGGTTTTAACTTGCTTATAGATTGGGATAAGTAGACTAGTGCATGTCAGAAAGATAGTGAATCTCTTGAGTGTGTTCAGGATAGTTTTCTACATCAATATGTCCTAGAACCAACAAAGGGGCAGGCCATATTAGATTTAGTAATGAGCCAGATTTAGTTAACAGCATTACGGTGCGTGAACATTTATCTAATAGTGATCGTAATATGATAGAATTCAAGTTGGTATTTGAAAGGGAGAAACATGAAAGAACTACTAAGATGCCAGATTTAGGTAAGGCTGACTTCAATGCGATGAGACAGAGACTGTCCACAGTAAACTGGGCAAATCTGTTAATAAGCAAAATGACAAGATCAGTGGGAGATGTTCAAAGAAGAAATTTAATGTGATACAGAACCAGTTTATATCCGTAAGGGGTGAGAGCTCTATTTGTAAATCAGATAGTCATGGATGACTAAAGAGGTGAGAGACAAAAGGAAACTAAAACAAAATCATGCAAAAATAAAAGCTCAGATCCTGACAAATGGAAGAGGTAGAAAGAATAGCAAAGAATGATAAAACAGATAACAAAAGCTACAAAAAGGAGTCTGAAAAGAAGCTTACAAACGATCGACACATTATTGCAACTACATTAGAAACAAAAGAGGGTTGTCAGGATAAGTGTGATATTGTTAATGAAAATGAAAACTAATTACTTTGTGCCAGTATTTACAGTAGAGGAAGAGGTTAACATGCCACACATCCCAAGGAAACTATTGAATCAGCATCAGGGGCTCACCCAAATTAGCGTAAGCAAAATAACAGTAATGAAGAAACTAATGGTACGAAATAGTGACAAATCCCCAGGAACAGATGGTTTCCATCCCAGGGTTTTAAAGTAACTAGATGAGAACATTGCAGATACCGTAACTATCTTCTTGGAAAGGCCTCTTGATTCAGGAACCATACCTTTAAATTGTAACATTGTAAATGTTATTTACAATGCTAATTAAATGCTATTTAAGGAAGGTGAGTGGGAAGCCAGGGAATTATGGACCAGTTAGTCTAACATCTGTTGTCAGAAAGCTGCTAGAGTTTATACTTGAGGATAGAGTGACTGAACACCTGGAAAATTTTCAGCTGATCAGAGAGCCGGGGCACGTCAGGCCTGGTGAAAAAGTGGTTAAAGTAGTGGACTGCAGAATGTCTATGGATACTATTTACATATACTTCCAGAGAGCATTTGAAAAAGTTTCTCATAAGAGACCGTTAGCTAAAGCTGAAGCTCATGGAATTGAAGGCAAATTATTGACCTGGTTTGGAAATTGTCTCTTTCTGCTCAGAGAGTAAGGTACCATAGTGAGGAGAAAATCCTTAGATTACAGGGAGAAGTAGATGGGCTGGTAAAATGGGCGGAGCAGTGGCAAATCTAATTTAATCCTGAAAAGTGTGAGGTAATGCATTTTTGGAGGACTAACAAGGCAAGGGTATACACAATGGATGGTAAGACCCTAGGAAGTACAGAAAGTCAGAAGGACCATGGTGTACTTGTTCATAGATGACTGAAGGCAGCAGCATAGGTAGATAAGGTGATTAGAAAGGCATATGGGATACTTGCCTTTATTAGCGAAGGCATAGAATATAAGAGCAGGGAGGTTATGATGGAGCTTTATAAAATGACAGGCCACAGCTGGAGTACTGTGTACAGTTCTGGTCACCACACTATAGGAAGGATGTGACTGCACTGGAGAGGATGCAGAGGAGATTCACCAGAATGTTGCCTGGGCTGGAGCATTTCAGCTATGAAGAGACTGAAAAGGATAGACTTGTTTTCCTTGGAGCAGAGAAGGCTGAGGGGGGACATGATTGAGGCGTAAAAGATTGAGGGGCATTGATAGGTTAACTAGGAGGAAAATTTTTCCCTTAGCGGAGAGGTCAAGAACCAGGGGCATAGATTTACGGCAAGGGGCAGGAGTTTTAGAGGAGATTTGAGGAAACATTTTTTCACCCAGAGGGTGCTTGAAATCTAGAACGCACTGCCTGAAGAGGTGGTGGAGGCAGGAACCCTCACAACACTTAAGAAGTATTTAGATGAGCACGCGAATCGCCATAGCATACAAGGCTACGGGCCAAGTGCAGGAATATGGGATTAGAATAGTTGGGTGCTGTATGGCCGGCACAGACACGATGGGCCGAAGGGCCGGTTTCTGTGCTGTATAACTGTGATTCTATAAGGTTAATTGGCAGGTGCTCTAATTGGCATGATGTGACTGGTGTTGTCGCACAAGGATTTCTGTTGGGGCCTCAACTATTCATATTTATTAATGACTTAGATGATGGAATACAAAGCCACATGTCCATATTTGCTGATGAGACACCGATAGGCAGAATTGTACCAGTGCAGATGGAAATGTAACATTACAAAGAGAATTGATAGATTAAGTGAATGGGCAAAACTGTTGCAAATGGATTTCAGTGCAAGCAAATATGAGATCATCCACTTTGGAACTAAAAAGGATAGAACAAGGTACTTTATAAATGATGAAAAGCGAGAAACAGTGGAGTTCAGAAGAGACTTGGGAGTCCAGGTACTCTGATCATTAAAATGTTGGGAACAGCTACAGAAAATTTATCAACTAAAAGTGAGGGGAGGGTTCAAGTGAGGGGAAATTTATAAATCTAAAGAGAAAAGTCAGGACCACAGAGTGGTTTAGATTTTTGGGTAAAGATAGGCAGAGTGTCATAGAAATGGATATAAGGTCAGTCAATAAGGTCAAATCAAGGAAAAATGTTTAAGCAGTTATAAAATTAAAAGGCACTTTATCTGAATGCACTAAGATAGACAAATTAATGGTACACACAGAAATAAATAGGTTTGATCTATAGCCATTACAGAGACATGGTTGCATGGTGACCAAAGTTAACAACTAAATATTCCAGGGTTCTCTATGTTTTACAAAGGGACAAAATGGAAAAGGAAGAGTGAGGGTAGCCCAGATAGTAAAAGAATGATGCAAGGACAGTGATGAGGAAGGATCTTGGCTGGGACATGTCATACACTCATTACAACACAGAAGGAGGCCATTCAGCCAGTCGAGTCCATGCTGCTGCTCTGTACAGCAGTCCAGTCCATCCCATTCCCCCACTCTATCCCCATAGCCCTGCAATTTAATTTCACTCAAATGCCCATCCAATTTCCTTTAGAAATCATTCATCATCTCCACTTTCACCACCCTTGTAGGTAGAGTTCCAGGACATTACCACTTACCGTGTGTATTTAAAAGAAGAAAGTTCTTCCTCACATACCCCCTGCATCTCTTGCCCAAAACCTTAAATCTGTGCCCCTAGTCCTTGTACCATCATCTATTGGGAGCAGTTTTTCTTTGTCTACCCTATCCAAACTTTTCATAATCTTGTACACCTCCATCAAATCTTTGCTCCAAAGAGAACAACCCCAGCGTCTTCAACCTAACGTTGTCGCTAAAATCCCTCATCCCTGGATCCATTCTGGTAAATCTCCTCTGCACCCTCTCGAGGCCCATCCTTCCTAAATTGTGGTGAACAGAACTGGAGACAATATTCTAGTTGTGGCCTAACCAGAGCTTTAAAAAGGCTCAGCATATCTTCTCTGCTTTTGTACTCAATACCTCTATTTATGAGGATCAGGAAGTAGAATTAATATAAGTGGAGATAAAAATAACAAGGGTCATAAAACACTGGTGGGAGTAGTTTATAGGCCCCCTAACAGTAGCTGGACTGTTGGACAGAGTATTAAGAAATAAGAAGAGCTTGTAACAAAGGCAATGCAATAATTTGGGGGATTTTAATTTTCATATAGACTGCACAAATCAAATAGTTAGAAGTATTTTGGAAGGCAAACTCATGCAATGCATTTGAGACAGATCCTTAGAAGAATATGTCATGGAACCAGGGAAGAGATTATTTTAGACCTTGTTTTGTGTAATGAGACGGGTTAATTAGTAATCTCATAGTAAGGGATCCACTGGGAAAGAGTGATCATAATGATAGAATTTCACAATGAGTTTGAGAGTGACTTATGTAAGGTATAAACTAGAGTATTAAACTTAAAGCTAATTACATAGGTATGAGGAACAAATTGGCGAAGATAGGTTGGGAAATTAGATTAACAGTTTTGATGGTGGATGAGCAATGGCGAACATTGAGAGAAATATTTCATAACAAAACTCCATGGGAAAAGAGATTTATCCGTGGCTAACTAAAGAGGGTGAGGATAACCAATTAAGAAAAGATTATGATGTTGTCTAAAAGAGTAGTAAGCCTGAGGATTGGGAGAGTTTTAGATACCAGCAAAGGATGACCAAAAATTGATAGACGGAGAAGATATATTAGAGTAAACTAGCCAGAAATGTACAAGCTCTTACAATGTTTTTATAAGTGTTGGATCCCATTAGTTGCACAAAGAGAGACGAAGTCCGACTGTAGCTTTAAGAAACTTTATTGCAGTACTTCTTGGTTACATCATCAGCAAAGCAAATTACAACAACACCTTTGCCTCCACCTTTCTCCGGGGTGGGGGAGCAGGGAAATCAAGCCTTTCTTATAGTTCTTCATACACATCAGTGACACCCCCTTTATGATCCCAATTGGTTTACAAACTCTGCAGTTTCTTGGTGTCATGGCCTGATTGGGGTCCTGCCTTGTCAATTTGTTGCACCTCCTTACTCTAGCAGTTTCTCATCCCCCTTATCTCCTTGTGAACCGTGAGGCTGACTGTTATACAAAAGGTTATTATTAAGCAGCCTGCAGCTGTCCTGCTAGTTTTGCTTGCTAGTCTACTCCTACTGATAAGCTGTCTGTGCATCCCTGAAGCTATGAAGTCATTCTGATAAGCTGTCCCTACAGCACTGAATGGGCTACTATTAATTTCTGATAAGCTGTCTGCTGAAGCTCTAAAGTTAGTTTATTAGTAGTACATGATTGATTAATTATTTCACCTTAACTGTCCCCATATTATTCTGTTCTCGAAAATTTTGTTCTCTCAACAAGTATGCAAAAAAGAGGAGGGTAGTGAAAGTAAACCCTTAGAGGCTGAGACAGGAGAAACAGGGCACTTAGAAAATCATCATATGATTAGACAACCGCAAGGGTTTATGAAAAGGAAATAGTGTTTGACAAATCTATCAGAATGTTTTTAAGGATGTAACTAGCAGCATAGATAAAGGGGTACTGGTGGATGTATATTTGAATTTTCAAAAGGCATTTGATAAGGTGCCATTTGAAAAGTTGTTGCACAAGATAAGTGCTCATGGGTTGAGGGTAACAGAGTATCATGGATAGAGGATTAGTTAAATGGGCAGAAAACAGAGTAGGAATCAACAAGTAATTTTTCAGGTTGGCAGGCTATCACTAGTGAAGTGTGGCAAGGATCAGTGCTGAGGCCTCAGCTATTTATGATCTATGTCAATGACTTGGATGAAGAGACTGAGTGTAATGTATCCAAGCCTGCTGCTGATACGAAACGAGGTGGGAATGAAAGCTGTGAGGAGGACACAGTCTGCAAATGATATTGACCGGTTAAGTGAGTGAGCAAGAACATGGCAAATAAAGTATCATGTGGGGAAATGTAAAGTTATTTACTTTGATAGGAAGAATAGAAAAGTATAATATTTGTTTAAATGTTGAGAAACTATTAAATGTTGGTGTTCAGAGGGATTTGGATGTCCTTGTACAAGAAACAAAACGCTAACATGCGGGATCAGCAAGCAATTAGGAGGAAAAATGGCATGTCGCCTTTATTAGAAGGGGGCTGGAGTACAAAAATAAGGAAGTCTTGCTGCAATTGTTGAGGGCATTGGTGAGACCACACCTGGAGTACTGTGTACAGTTTTGGTCTCGTACCTAAAGAATGATGGGGTCTTAGAGGGGGTTTAATGAAGGTTCACTAGATTGTCTCTGAAGATGAAAGGATTGTCCTGTGAAGAAAGATTCAGTAGAAAGGGCCTATATTCCCTGGAGTTTAAAAGAATAAGAAGTGATCTCACTGAAGATTCTGAGGGGCTCGACAGGATAGGTGCTAAGAGGTTGTTTCATCTGGCTGGAGACTCTGGAACGGGGGGCAGACACTCTGGGTAAGGAGTCAGCCATTTCAGACTGATATGAGAAATTTCATCACTTGGAGGGTTGTGAACTTTTGGAATTCTATACAACAGAGGGCTGTGGGTGCTCAGTTGTTGAGTATATTCAAGGCTGAGATCAATACATTTTTGGACTTTAAGGGAATAATAGGATATGGGAATTGGGCGGGAAGGTTGGGATTGGGGCCAGAGATCATAGATATCTTGTTAAATGGCAGAGCAGGCTCGAGGGGCTGTATGGTGGATTTTTTTGTTTTATGAGTTCATTCTAAATTTGAGATTGGTTAACCGAAATCTAATGAACGATATTACGGGACATGGGGCAAAGGCGGGTATATGGAGTTAGGCCGCAGATCAGCCATGATCTCATTGAATGGCCGAACAGGCTCGAGGGGCTAAACAGCCTCCTCTCTTTCCTATATTCCTTTATTTAGCTTGGCGACTTGACAGAATGTGGCCATGACCCCACCTCTGGAGATGGCAGTATATACTGAAGCTGCTGGATGGTGGGGGTGTAGGTCTCCAAGCCAGCACAACCTCGGCTCAGTGATCAAGGTGCAGATTTCAGGCCTGTACAGTCTAGTGTTGGATATGGAAACATTTCTATCTTTTTTTTTTTCTGTCAGTTGATGTGACTTAAGGGAATAATATTCTGCATGTATTTCACTTCCTCACCTAAAGGCAGACAGCCTTCACCAGTGTAAATAGCTGTTGTTCATGTCTGAGCCTAGGAGCAGAGTCAGCCTGCATTTCAACTGTGGAAGACATCACAGCCAAGCTGCACATGCATAGCATGCATTTATCCTGCATTCTCTCCTCGAGGGTGCCGAGTTGAGATTAGCTAATTCAGCGCTGACCAGGAATGGAATCTGGGGCTTTCCAATCTTATGTTAAATTTGCCCAGGCATGCGCCATGGAGAGGTCACTCACTGACCACCTCCAGGCGCGTATCCATTGTCTCTCGAGATAAGGAGGCCCAAAAGAAGAAGAAGAAGAAGAAGATGAGAGGCCTTTACTGACTAGGCCAGGAGTGAAGCTGTTGCTGGCTTGTGCTGTTTGAGCTGAGGATTTATTTCCTGTGCAGATTATAACCGCACGTGCTCACTGCTAAGTTAAAGCTGAAACCTGAAGTGGCTTTTCAACTGCTCTTAATCCTTTTTTTCCTGCAAAGAATGTCTCTTTCACTTACTCTCTTATCTTCATACACACTGCTCATACATTCTGTCTCACTCTCACTCATACTCTTTCACCTATTCTCTCCTTTGCTTTGTCACTCATTCTCACTTACTCTCTCCCTCACTGCTTCTTGCGCCCCTCTCTCTCTCTCTCTCTCTCTCTCTCTCTCTCACACACACACACACATCCCCACTTCTTGTTTATTGGCTGGTGGGCCACTGCAGTACACAGGAAGAAGATTCTGATGATTCAGTGGAGGCGCTTGGTCTCCTTTGACTTGAAAGGTGGTTCAGCTCTTTCACAACCCAGAGTACTAGACTGCCCAGGGATGTACGCACCTATTCCCTTCCTCCCAACCCCCAGCCCTCCTCTCGTGAAGCCGCTGATTTTGTGTTAGAGTACGTTCCCTTGGACGCATATCCTGCCCAACCCCAGTACTTCATTGCAAATGAACATTGCTTATTTGAGGGTCTAGACAGTGAATGTCAGTGGGTCATTCTACCATGGAAGGCATCACAACCAAGGCAGATCATCTTCTCCTCTGACATTCTCACAGCAGAGATTATCAGATATGATGGTTGGGAGTGGGAATCCTGTTTACCATGTTTTTGTTTCTCCCTTGACGTGTGAATGCTGAGGCCAGTTGTAGCATGCAGCTGAGCTCTGCTATCTTAGTATAGAATGGGAGCCTTCTGCATTGCATCACTCTCCTACAGCAGGTGGCTCCTTCAGGATACCTTTGGAGAAGCTCAGAACAAAGCTTGCCTCTATCAAAATAGGTCAAGTTCTACAATAGGGTGTGAAAGGGGTTGGGGGGTGGGGGCAAGTGGAGGATGTGGGGAAAATCATTCATTGTCCCCAGTGATTAATGAGTCCAAAGAACAAAAAGAGGTCTATCCAGTCTAAAATAGACCACCATCAATGCCTTCTCTCCTTTTTGTTTGATATTGGGAATTGTCTACATTGTAAATGGAGCCTGCTTCCTGGCTCATTACAATGATTGCCCCGTGTGGTTTTTGTCATCAAGCTTTGTGTTTCTAAACTGTCCCTTTTTTCACTTTTCTGGCTGTGAACTCCTCCAGCTCTCTGGGACCAGTCCCTGTACCCATAGAGCCTCAGAAACTGTTAGACATCCTACCTTCCCATGTCTTCTCCAGCACTGTAACTGGGTTTCTACGCAGGTAATATGGGGGTATGAAACTTTTCTACTGTACCTTGGTGGGCTACAAGATACAGTTCTATCCTTCTGAACTTGGGTTGTATTTGGAGAGAATAATGCTGAGGTGGAACTGCTACCAGGTCAGCGGGAGTAATTTGAAATGTCAGTTTAAGAGTTGGTTCATTGGTACCAAAACATTAGATAAGGCTAGTGCCAGCAGTGCTGTGGGTTAATGCTTTGACCTCGTCTTTCTGCCAAAACCTGATTTCACAGAAAAGAAAAGCATTCAAATTTTCAAACAGTACATTTGTTTGTGGTATGTGGGCATTGCTGGCAAGACTGGCATTCATTGCTGATTGTGGGTTTCCCTGAGAAGATAGCAGTAGGCTTCCTCCTTCTCGATCCACTGCAATTCATGATGGGGTTAGGGAGGGAATTCCAGGATTCTGACCTAGGGACAATGAAGAGATAGCATCCATGCAGGTCCATGTCAGGATGATGAGGGGAACTTGGAGGTGATGATATGGCATTGCTGCTGCTGTTCCTCTCCGTAGAAGAGGTCACGGGGAGGGAGGTGCTGTTGACGAACCTTGGTGAGTTGCTGCAGTGAATCATGTAGAGACTGCAGCCGCATCGTGCCAGCAATAACGCGATTAGATAGGGAGCCCTGTGTTTCTCTAGGTTCAACATGATAACCTCGTTCTTGCATCAAGGCTTTGTGCAATGGCATTGAGCTGGATGTAGATTGGACCACTGGAAGTTACTGCTTGTATCAGCCTCTAATTTTTATGGGTTACTGGTGCTGACTGTGTACACTGTGGTAGGTTATAGGAACAGCTTGACCTGTCTTTAAAGTCACTGACTGTGGTCAGAAGATAGCAAATGTTATGTAAACTATTGTTGGCAAGTGTCTGTTGTAGATATGACCAACCTTTCCTCCCTTGTCAATTTTGTTTCTGTATATTGAGTTTATTACTGCATGTTTGTTCCAGTTTACAACATCTAGAAATCAAAGGGAAGAGACGAATCCCTGAGTGCAGAATATCGCTGGGGTTCAAAAGAATATGGGAGAAAAGAAAGAGACTGGCAATTATACAATGCCTTTCAGGGCCTCAAGATCACCCAAAGCACTTTACAACCAATGAAGTACTTTTGAAATTTGGTCACTGTTGTAATATAGGAAATAGCAGCTAATTTGTGCATAGCAAGCTCCCACAAACAGTAATGAGATAATGATCAGATAATCTGTTTTTAATATTGGTTGAGGGATAAATATTGCCTAGGACACCAGGAGAACTCCCTTGCTCTTCAAGTAGTGCCATGGGATCCTTTACGCCCACCTGAGGCAGACAGGGCCTTGGTTCATGTGAAAGACGACATCTGTGACAGTGCAGCACTCCCTCAGTACTGCACCGTAGTGTCAGCCTGGATTGTGTGCTCAAGTCTCTAGAGGAGGATTTGAATCCTCAATCTTCTAACACCAAGGCAAGGGTGCTGGCCATTGAGCTAAGGCTGACACCTAGATGGTAGGACATTGTGATTAGATATGTAGATTTTTAAAACTTGAAGATTGTAGGAAGAAGGAAAAATGGAGGGCAAGAATGATCTTTAATGTCCTGGAAAAGAATGAGCTGGTACAGAATAAAGTGCGATGATCATTCACTTCAACATAGTGAGGACATATGAAGGAAAAAGCCCAACCAAGACTGGGTATTTGGAGATTAGAAGGAATAACAGGAAAGTTAATGAGGCAGTGGCCAGAGATTAAATCGAGACAAGACAGGTTGCAATGGAGGATAAGGTCCCAAGGGCGAGGAGCTGTGACCAATTGGATTTTGCCTGTGGTGCCTCCGCTGGATTATTTTTTAATGTTTTATAATTCTGCTAGATTCAGCATCTTTGTAAGCTAGCAGCCTGGATGCAGGCTTCTTCCAGTGGTGCTAAGTGGATACTCCAAAAGAAAATTGTTATTGTACAATCTGAAAACATTTTAGGCAATTGTGGGACCTAATTATCTAGGATATTGCTTTATTCCATTGGCACAGCAAGGGGCTTAGCTGCACAGATCCTGAGGGGTCGTCTCCTATGTCACAGGGTAGGTGTTGATTTCAGAGTGATATCGAAGGAAAAACTGTTGATCTTACTCCTGAAAGCTTCAATTGTCTCCCAACAGCCACAGCCTTTTTGGGGAGAGAGTTTCAGGTTTCCACAACCCTTTGTGGAAAAAGAGCTCAATTTCACTCCGAAAGGGTCTAGCTCTAATTTCCAGCTCGACTCCCCTCGTAAAGCCTGGCTCGGGTATAAAATTAAAACCCGACCCAAGCCCTTTAATTGTTTTTAAAATGCCCAACTTCGACCCAAACCTGGCGCGTGTATTCGGGTTTGGTCGGGTAGCCAAGCTTTAATCAGAGGTGAGAAGAGTGGGGGAGGGAGGAGGGGAAAGAAACAGCTACAAGTTCAGACATAAAGCACTTGAGTAAAATTAACCCAACCCCTTACACTCTGAAATCTATCAAGTGCGGGAGCAACTGACAAGCCGGGGGAAGATACCAGTAACTGCAGTATGTACAGAAACATCAACTGAGCTCTTGCTTTAATCTATACTTGGTGACCAGTGATCGAATGCAAGTGTCAGCTGTTGATGTACCCGCGCTGAATTAACAACAAACACTGATTTCAAACAGGCGAAGGCTCCGTGACCCTGGGCACTCGTGGGAAAAGAAGTATCCACTTCAGGAAATCATGCAATGTAACAAACAAGCTTCTGAACTGTATCAAGTTTTGATGTCATTAACAAAAAAAAATCTCCGCGGAGAACTCGAGTTGGGAAGTTTAATCTCCCTATTTCCAGATAATTTTAAATCCTTGGGCCAAGTATAGATTAAAGCAAGAGCTCAGTTGATTCTGTACTTACTGCAGTTACTGGTATCTTCCCCGAGTTTTCAGTTTCTTCCGGACCTGATAGATTTCAGTGTAAGGGGTTGGGTTAATTTCACTTGGGTGCTTTACGTTGGAACTTGTAGCTGTTTCTTTCCCCTTCTTTTCCACCCCCACTCTTCTCACCTCTGACTTCTGTTTGTCCTGATCTCGTCCCTTTTTTCGCTGTCAAACCGAAAGTAGGCTCCAGACTCCGCCTTCTTGCTGTCTCTCAGGAACTCTGTCGTTTCTCCACGATTTGATGTTCTCTCGCTGGCTTTAAAAGGACAACCACTCCAACACACACACATGAAAGAGACTTGTGAGGCCGGCATGCTCTCAGTTGCTGGGGTAAGTGCAGTTGGGCATCTCGCGCCTTGATATTCATGTGAGGGTGTCAGTAATAAGACCACAGCAGCCACCTGGAGGCTACCGAGATATGTTTTCAAACAGGAAGAACAGTGCAGATTTCAGAGCACTGCACGTTTCCCGCCTTGATGTCCTGAATGTTCATTTGAAGATTACTTCCCAGAGCAAGGCAGCACTGTCCACGTCCAGCCTGAGCCCGAATTCTGGACCCGGAAGAGAGACCCGACCCGACCTGAACCTGAACGTGACGTCAGATCTGGTCGGGTAGCCACGCTTTATCCCCTTGTTCTGGATTTTCCGCATCAGAGGAAAAAGTTTCTCTATATCTACCCAATTCAATCCTTTTTATTCTATTAAAGACCTCGATCAGATTGCCCTTGCTGGAAAGTGCCTGTGTGTGTGTTGACTGGATATAACCGAATCAGTGCCTTCTGAAGAAGAGGGTAATAAGTGGTCCTGGTGTGTAACTTTCCTTCAAAGGGTTAGTCCAACCCAATGATAGCTAAAGCAAGAGTAGAGCTTATTACGGACCATAAGGGTAACTTGTATGTGGAGGCAGAGGACATGGGTGTGGTTCTTAATGAATACTTTGCATCTGCTTTTGCAAAAGAGAGGGACGATACAGACAATGTAATTAGGGAAGAGCAGTGTGAAATGTTTGATGAAATTAACATTGAGAGAGTAGTATTAAGGGGATAAACATCTTTGAAAGTGGATAAATCTCCAGGCCCTGACGAAATGTATCCTAGGCTGTTAAGGGAAGCAAGAAAAGAAATAAGAGTCTCTGGCCAGCATTTTCCAATCCTTTCTTGTTAGAGGTGTGGTACTGGAGGACAGCTAACATGTACCATTGTTTAAAAAGGGATAGACCGAGTAATTACAGGCCACTCAGCCTAACTTCAGTGGTGGGAAAAGTATTGGAAAAAATTGAGGGACAGGTTAAATCTTTATTTCGAAAGACACAGATTAATCAAAGACAGTCAGCATGGATTTATTAAGGGAAGGTCGTGTCTGATTAACATGGTGGAATTTTTGGGGGGAAATAACAAGGAGGGTTGATGAGGAGGAGTACACTTGATGTAGTCAGGTGGGCGGAATAGTAGCAAATGGAATTCAGTCTGGAGAAGTGTGAGGTAATGCGTTTGGGAAAGGCTAAGAAAGAAGGGGAAATACTCAGTCATAGAATTATACAGCACAGAAACAGGCCCTTTGGTCCACTGTGTCCATGCCGGCCATCAAGCCCGTCTATTCTAATCCCACTTTCCAGCACTTGGCCTGTAGCCTTGTATGCTATGGCGTTTCAAGTGCTCATCTGAATATTTCTTAAATGTTGTGAGGGTTCCTGCCTCTACCACCTCTTCAGGCAGTGTGTTCCAGATTTCAACCACCCCCTGGGTGAAATTTTTTTTTTCCCTCAAATCCCCTCTAAACCTCCTACCCCTTACCTTAAATCTATGCCCCCGTTTATTGACTCCTCCGCCAAGGGAGAAAGTTTCTTCCTATCTATCCTACCAATGCCCCTCATACTTTTGTACACCTCAATCAGGTCCCCCCTCAGTCTTCTCTGCTTTAAGGAAAAAACCCTAGCCTATCCAGTCTCTCCTCTTAGCTGAAATGCTCCAGTGCAATCACATCCTTCCTATAGTGTGGCGACCAGAACTGTACACCGTACTCTAGCTGTGGCCTAACTAGCATTTTATACAGCTCTATTATAACCTCCCTGCTCTTATATTCTATACCTCGGCTAATAATGGCAAGTATCCTATATGCCTTCCTAACCACCTTATCTACCTGTGCTGCTGCCTTCAGTGATCTATGGACAAGTACACCAAGGACCCTCTGTACTTCCTGGGGTCCTACAATCTATTGTATATTCCCTTGCCTTGTTAATCCTCCCAAAATGCATCACCTCGCACTTCTCAGGATTAAATTCCATTTGCCGCTGCTCTGCCCATCTTACCAGCCCATCTATATCGTCCTGTAATCTAAGGCTTTCCTCCTCACTATTTACATAAAAACATAGAAAATAGGAGCAGGCCATTTGGCCCTTCGAGCCGGCTCTGCCATTCATTAGGATCATGGCTGATCTTCCAATTCAGTAACTTGTTCCCGATTTTGCCTCATATCCTTTTGATCCCTTTAAACCCAAGAGCTATATTTAACTCCTTGAAAACATACAATGTTTTGGCTTCAACTGCTTTCTGTGGTAGTGAATTCCACAGGTTCACCACTCTTTGGGTGAAGAAATTTCTCCTCATCTCAGTCCTTTAATGGTTTACCCCATATCCTTAGACTATGACCCCTGGTTCTGGACTCCCCCACCATTGGGAACATCCTTCCTGCATCTACCCTGTCAAGTCCTGTTAGGATTTTATAGGTTTCTATGAAATGCCCCCTCACTCTTCTGAACTCCAGCGAATATAATCCTAACAGACTCAATCCATCCTCATACGTCAGTCCCGCCATCCCAGGATTCAGTATGGTAAACCTTCGCTGCACTCCCTCCATAGCAAGAACATCCTTCCTCAGATAAGGAGACCAAAACTGCACACAGTACTCCAGGTGTGGCCTCCCCAAGGCCCTGTATAATTGCAGCAAGACATCCCTGCTCCTGTACCTGAATCCTCTTGCTATGAAGGCTAACATACCATTTGTATTTTTTACAGCCTGTTGGACCTGCATGCTTACCTTCAGCGACTGGTGTACGAGAACACCCATGTCTCGCTGTATATTCCCCTCTCTCAGTTTATAGTCGTTCAGATAATCTGCCTTCCTGTTTTTGCTACCAAAGTGGATAACCTCACATTTATCCACATTATACTGTATCTGCCATGCATTTGCCCACTCACTCAACTTGTCCAAATCACCCTGAAGCCTCTCTGCATCCTCCTCACAACTCACCCTCCCACCCAGTTTTGTGTCATCTGCAAATTTGGAGATATTGCATTTAGTTCCCTCATTTAAATCATTAATGTATATTGTGAATAGCTGGGGTCCTAGCACCAATCCCTGCAGTACCCCACTAGTCACTGCCTGCCATTCGGAAAAAGACCCATTTATCCCTACTCTTTGTTTCCTGTCTGCCAACCAATTTTCTATCTCTCGCAATACACTATCCCCAATCCCATGCGCTTTAATTTTACATGCTAATCTCTCATGTGGGACTTTGTCAAGCCTTCTGAAAGTCTAAATAAACCTCATCAACTCTACTAGTTACATCCTCGAGGAATTCTAGTAAATTTGTCAAGCATCATTTCCCTTTTGTAAATCCATGCTGACTCTGTCCGATTCTGCTGCTGTTCTCTAAGTGCTCTGCTATAAAATCTTTGATAATGGACTCTAGAATTTTCCCCACTAGTGACGTCAGGCTGACTGGTCTATAATTCCCTGCTTTCTCTCTACCTCCCTTTTTAAATAGTGAGGTTACATTAGCTACCCTCCAATCTGTAGGAACTGTTCCAGAGTCTATAGAATCTTGGAAGATGACCACCAATGCATCCACTATTTCTAGTGCCACTTCCTTAAGTACTCTGGGATGCATACCATCAGGCTCTGGGGATTTATCGGCCTTCAATCCCATCAATTTGCCCAACACTATTCCTCTACTAATACTGATTTCCTTCAGTTCCTCTCTCACTAAGCCCTGTGTTCCCCAACCTTTCTGGTATGATATTTGTGTCCTCCTTTGTGAAGACAGAACCAAAGTATGCATTTAGTTGGTCAGCCATTTCTTTATTCCCCATAATAAATTCCCCTGTTTCTGACTGTAAGGGACCTACATTTGTCTTCACTAATCTTTTTCTCTTCACATACCACTTATGACACCACCAATTTTCATGTCATCTGCAAACTTACTGATCATACCTCTTATATTCATGTCTAAATCATTAACGTACACTACAAACAGCAAGGTCCCAGCACTGATACCTGCGGTACACCATTGGTCACAGGCTTCCAATTGCAAAAACAACCCTTGACCATCACCCTCTGCCTCCTGCCACTAAGCCAATTTTGGATCTAATTTGCCAAATTGCCCTGGATCCCATGGGCTGTTACCTTCTTGACCCATCTCCCATGTGGAACCTTATCAAAAGCCTCACTGAAGTACATGCAGACTACATCAACTGCTTTACCCTCATCTACCACACCTAGTAACCTCCTCGCAAAATTCAATCAAGTTTGTTAGATATGATCTCCCCCTGTCAAAGCCATGCTGAATATTCCTGATTGATCCCTGCCTCTCCAAGTGGAGATTATTCCTGTCCCTCAATTCTTTTCCAATAGTTTCCCTACCACTGATGTTAGACTCACTGGCCTGTAATTACCTGGCTTATCCCTACTACCCTTCTTGAATAATGGTACCACATTCACTGTCCTCAAGTCCTCTGGTACCTCTCCTGTGGCCAGAGAGGATTTGAAAATTTGTGTCAAAGCCCCTGCTATCTCCTCCCTTGCCTCACAACAGCCTGGGATACATCTCATCTAGGCCTGAGGATTTATCCACTTTTAAGCCTGCTAAAACAGCTAATATTTCCTCCCTTTCAATGCTAATATGTTCAAGCGTATCACAGTCTCCCTCCCTCCCTGATCTCTACACCTACATCGTCCTTCTCCATAGTGAACATTGATTCAAAGTAATCATTTAAAACCTCACCTATATCCTCAGTAACTGACCTTAATTCCGACGTGATTTGTGTCCTGCAGGTTTGTGACATCTCAGCAAAACCCACTCAAAGACCCTCTGGTCTTGTGGTTGAATGGTGGCCCTGGGTGCAGTTCCTTGGATGGATTCCTCGCTGAAAATGGACCTTTACATGTAAGTACTTCCTTTACTGAAGGGAAAATGATTGAGCTTCACTGTTGGCTAATCTCAGTCAGGACAGTATTATGAGTTTTAACTCTCTCCTGTGCTGGTGGGAAGGGAGCAGCTTGGGTTCCTGGTTCTGTCCTGATCCAATTCCCACCTCCCAGCTTGAGGTGGTGTTTGAAGATTGGGAAACCTGGGCTCTTGTCCCTCTCCCCTCCCCTCCCAATGTGGATTAGCGATGAAAGCTGCAACTTTCTGGTCAGTATAGCTGAGTGCCATACTGATTTGTACATTTATACTCTGAGCCATTGGGGGAACTGAGAATAGTGTTTTGCTATGAAATGGGGGTGTGTCCACTGAGTGAACAGTCACCAAGGAGCTCCTGAAAATCCCTTCAGGCCATTCTGGACAGGGAATAGAGCTGAAGTATAGACTCAGTGCAGAGGCCCTGAGCTACCAGCACCGAGTGGACGGATGTACCAGCTCAGTCGGCCACCAATAAAATGAACTTTTATTCAACAGGTTCAATGTGGGGTGCCCTGGGGGGGGGGGGCGCGGGAGTGTGAGGGCCTGGGGGTGGGGGAGTTAGTGTGGGGGGTACGAGTGAGTGTGGAGTGAGAGAGCCTGCAGGCTGGGGCGTTGGTTAATGTAGATTCAGGTTGAAGGTCATATCCTGTTGATTCCAATGTGTTTGCTTCCAGGTGAACAATGATGGCAGCACACTCTACATCAACAAGTACAGCTGGAACAAGGTGGCCAATGTGCTGTACCTGGAGTCCCCGGCTGGGGTCGGCTTCTCCTACTCTGATGGTCAAGTCTACACCACCGATGATGATGAGGTATTGTGCCCAGCCTGCCTCCCCCTCTTAGGACATGCCATGTGATGAGGGCTATTTGTCAGGGGCCCCTGTGGCACTCGATCGTGATCCTTTACCACACTGATGCAGCTCCATTCACAAACACATTTGCTTTCTCTAGTTTCATCAATTGTTAATCCATCTCAGATATTCGACCCCTATTCCTTGCCTTCCTACTTTTCGGCTGATCATTTGTTTGATAATAGTGTGAGAAATCTTGCTGAAATCTGAATATATCAAATATATCAGATCCACGGAACTTCTCATGTGTTCTGTAGCCAAGAGTGGTTTAGTTATCGGGTCAAAGAAAGAGCCTGTGTTTCTATAGCACATTTCATAACCTCAAGATGTTCCAAAGTGCTTTACAGCCAATCGAGTATATTTGAAGTGTAGTTATTGTTATAATGTAGGAAACATGGCAGCCAATTTGTGCACAGCAAGCTCCCACAAACAGCAATGTGATAACGAGCAGATAATCTGTTTTTGATTGAGGGATAAATATTGGCCAGGACGCTGGGGATAATTCCATTGCTCCTCTTCAAAATAGTAACATTAATCTTTTACATCCACTCGAGGCAGCTGACACCTTAGTTTAATATCCCATCCGAAGGATGATTACTTGTGGACGACCCGATTCTGGCTCAGGACTTCACGTGTAGCAGATCTTGTTGCGATCTATTGAAAGTCATCTCTCGAGCCAAACCTTTGCCCTTCTGCTCTTTGGGAGGTTTCTGTACTTCCTAAGCTCACCTTAGAACAGCTGCATTACAGTGCGATAGAGGTTTGACTGGGGCAGTACACCTAACATTGCAGCGTTCCTTCAGTACTGATGCTAATAGTGTCAGCCTGGATTGTGTGCTAGTCTCTGGAGTGGGACTTGAACCCACAATCTTCTGACTCTGAGGCAAGGGTGCTACTCACTAAGCCACAGCTGACACTGGAAAGTCTTGGGGCATGACTAAACTCTAGCTCAAAGCTTTCGGGGCAGCTGATAACCCTTAGCCCAGTAGTGTCAATAACTATACCATGCATGTTCTCCTTGGCAGTGGTTCTCAAACTTTTTCTTAGGCAGATCGCTTAGACAGGGCAAAAAACCCCACGGACCACTTAGCAGTTTTATGCCAACTGCTTTTGCTTGCTATGGCAAAAAAAAAATCTCTCAATTAATGGGAGCAATGGTGTTACTTTTAATGAAACACCAATGAGGTGACGTCTGGCTCCAAGCTGGAGAGCTCAGTCTTGTGTCGGGCTCGCTGTTCAGCTGGTTCCTCTTCATTGTTTCCAGCTGATAAGTGTTGAAAATCTGATCTCTCAGTTGTATGTTGCAACAGTAAACTAAATCTTTCTTTCTTATAAAATTACATTACTGTTGTTCGCACTTATAACAACTTGTGCCAGTCTAGTTGTAACATCTCACGAGTTGTGAGGCTGAAGGTTTAGCCTGTTCACTGGTATGGCCTCTGCTGTGGCGTTGTGCGTCAATGGCTTGTATTTTGAACTAGCCAGCAGACCACCTGTGGCAGAGCAGACTTTGAGAACTGCTGTTCTGTGGATCTTTCACCCCATGGGAAGCATAGCACTTAACGCCCTGATCTCATGTTCTTCTCCCCACTTTGGCAGGTCGCAAAGAACAACTACCTGGCCCTGCAGGATTTCTTCAGCAAGTTTCCCAACTTCACCAGGAATGACTTCTACGTGACTGGTGAAAGTTATGGGGGTGTCTACGTGCCAACCCTGAGCTTGAAAATCGCAAATGGAGAAGCTAAAATTAACCTCAAGGTATTTGTGTTTCCTTCTGCCATGGAAACTGGGATCAGCCTATTCTGTGTTTCCCCAGCACCGTGTGTCTCTGCCTGCTGTTGGGTGGAGTGTCCCAGCTGTGGTCTGGAACAGTGCCATATCCCCATAATCTAAAATGGGATTGAAACATGTGCTAAAGGGTGTGTTAATGTGAAAGAATAATGAGCCTCTATTTTATACTGTGCTTTATCACAGTGTCCCGAAGTGCCTCTCAACCAATGAAGCATGCTTGAAGTGGAGTCATTCTTATAATGCAGGATATGCAGCAAATCTTTTGCACAGCAAGCTCCACAAACAGCAATGGATAATCTGTTTTACTGATGTTGGTTGAGGGATAAATAACAACCACAACACCAGGAAGAAATATCCAGCTCTTTTAAATAGTGCGGTGGGATCTTTTATCTGCATCTGAGAGGGAAAGGCAGGGATTTGGTTTACTGTCTGATCAGAAAACAGCACCTCTGACAATGCAGCACTCCCTCAGTACTGCACGAAGTATCAGACTTGTTTTTTGTGCTTCTGTCTCTGGAGTGTGACTCCAACCCACAATCTCCTGACTCGGAGGTGAGAATGATACACACTGAGCCACTGGCATAAGGTGCAGCTCGTCAGTGGGCAGGTGCAGTCCACAGTGGGGCATCATCTAATCCCACAGCCAATCCCTGCACGACTGTGTTAATTTATCACCGCTGTGGGGGGGGGGGGGGGGTGGGAACAGTTGACCTCCGCACCTGTACGTGAAGATTGGCCCCATTGGGCAAGGTGGCAGAGGAATGCCTGTGCTTATGTACCCTGGAGTGAAAGCCTTCGGGGGTGGGGCCGGGAGGTGGGCGGGCAGGAGCCCAGCTTCTTGTGGTGATGTTACATTTCTGTGTTGTAGGGGTTTGCAGTCGGGAACGGACTGAGCAGCACGTATTTCAACGACCAGTCACTTGTCTATTTTGGATACTACCATGGACTCTTCGGGGACACGTGGGTATTGTGTTCAAACCCCCAAACCGGGTACATTAAATCACAATGTGAGGTTGGTCTTAAAGGGGCATCACCCTCACTTGCCCTGAAATGTTGCACGAGCAGGGTAGGCAGCCCTGTTCAATGTGGGCCGACCTGTTTCTGTTGAAGTAGCCAGGCTCCCATTCCAAGTGGCGCCACATCCTAGGATACAAAGAGTGCAAAATAAATAGTGACAGGAAGGCAGGCAGCCTTTTCTCATTCTAATTTGAGTTCTTTTTTGAAAAATAAAACATGACAGATTAACCTTTGGAGGCTTGTTGAGGGGAAGAGGGGAAGCTAGAAGGGGAAGAGGGATACTGGTTTTGGCCAGAGGGTCCTTGCCTCTTACCAGCTGCTCTTGGGGGAACAAGTAGGAATGAGGTGAGTCGGTGGAGGGTTCAGGGTGTGAGGACAGTACCGGGATTGAGCTGGTGGTGTGAAGGTGTAGGTGACACCACAGGGCAGAGGAGTGGGGAAGCACATTTTATCCACAGCCCTCACTTCGTTAGTGGCTCCTTTCCCTGATACATTACCTTGCATTGGAAAGGAAATGAAAGATGATAAAAAGATAGAAGCAAGAAGAATAGTTAAGAGGAAAGAAGCAGGAGCAAAAAGAAAGCAACATGAGACATTAGAAACAGACATGAGATATTCTTTGATTTAATGTGATCAATGTCACAGGTGATTGACTTTTCAAAGATGTGATCAAGTTTAATAATTGTACATTAGCTATTTCTTGATGCCCTCTATTAATTCAATGTAGTTTGTTGTCATCCTTCTCTCTTGTGCCCCCCTCACTACCCCCTGCACCCACCCCGACAGTATGGAACCGGGGCTCCCTGCACTAAATTGACAAACTAGTGTCCGAGGCAGCATTTTGTCAGAGGATGTGCCA
This sequence comes from Heterodontus francisci, assembly GCF_036365525.1. Lineage (NCBI taxonomy): Eukaryota > Metazoa > Chordata > Chondrichthyes > Heterodontiformes > Heterodontidae > Heterodontus > Heterodontus francisci. The sequence continues at coordinate 85,011,557 of NC_090387.1, forward strand.
TTGGGTCATTACTGAGCGAGCCCGTGTCAGTGGCCCTCTAGGTAGACTGACCAGGAGGTTCCCCAGTTCCCGTCATTTGTAGGTCTTTGACTTGTTTGTTTTTTTATTCTTTCGTGGCATGTGGGCATCACTGGCCTAGCTTACATTTATTGCCCAAGGTGGTGGACCACTTTGTTCAGCCACTGGTGACGGTTTGGTAGAACTTAGACCAATCCTCATTTGTTTCCACATATTCAAAAAAAATTATAAATTTGTTTTTAAACATGACATGTAACACTTTTATCTTAGTTTGATGGTACATAGTTTCAGGTATAAAATGATGTACCATTATTATACAGAGAGACTATATGCCCTCTCATTGGGAAATGTGTATGGGGGAGGGGGCAATTTAAACTCAGCAGATTAATTAACTCCATTAATTTCTATTGGGATTTGTGGAATCTACTACAATGCATTAAGCATGTTAGAATTGCATTAACAATAGTACAATATATGCAAATATTGGGTTATGTACATATTGACAGTAACAGTGCCACTAATTGGGGAGTAAGCTTCTCGGCACCTGCCGCCTCTTGAGAGAGGGCACTCTGTGTATGGAGGACCGATGATAGCTGGAGGCTGAACTTCATAGAATGGCTTCCTTCTGTGCTGTGACCATTTGGCCCTTTGAGTCTTTGTCGATCTCTGTAAGAGCAATCCAGCTGGTCCCACTCTTTCCCCCCCCCCCCCCCCCCCCACCCCCCTCGGTAAGCCTGCAAATTTTCCCTTCAAACACTAATCCGATCTCCTTCTGAAAGACATGATTGAATCTGTCTCCAGCACACTCTCAGGTAGTGCATTCCAGATCCTAACTACTTGCTGCAGAAAAAAGGTTTTCCGCCTGTCGCCATGGTTCTTTTGCCAACCACCTTAAATCTGTGTCCTCTGGTTCTCGATCCTTCTGCCAATGGGAACAGTTTCTCCCTATATACTCTGTCCAGATCCCTCATGATTTTGAACATCTTGTTCATATCATCTCTTCTCCTTCCCTAAGGAGAACAGCCCCAACTTCTCCAATCTATCCATGTAACTGAAGCCTCTCATCCCTGGAACCATTGTAGTAAATCTTTTCTGCATCCTCTCCAGTACTTTCACACCCTTAAGTATGGTTCCCAGAATTGGACACAGGATTCTAGTTGTGATTGAACCAGTGTTTTGTACAGATTTGTTATAACTTCCTTGCTTTTGTAATCTATGCCTCTATTTATAAAGCCCAGGATCCCGAATGGTTTTTTAAAACTGTTTTCTTAAACTACCCTGACACCTTCGGTGACTTGTGCACGTATACCCTCAGGTCTGTCTGTTTCTGCACCTGCTTTAGAATTGTTCCCTTTATTTTATGTTGCCTGTCCTTGTTCTTCCTACCAAAATATATTATTTCACACATCTATGCATTAAATTTAATCTGCCACATGTCTGTCCCTTCCACCAGCCTGACTGTCTCCTCAGTTCACAATACTTCCAAGTTTTGTGTTATCTGCAGATTTTGAAATTGTGTCCTTTACACCCATGTCTAGGTCATTCATATAGATCATGAAAAGCAGTGGTCCTGGAAATCCCATTGTATACTTCTCTCTAGTCAGAAAAATAACTTCACCACAACTCTTTCCAGTCACTGAGCCAATTTCGTATCCATGCTGCCACTGTCCCTTTTATTCCATGGGCTTCAACTTTTCGAGCAAGCATATTGTGTGTTACTGTATCAAACGCCTTTTGGAAGTCTATCGTCATGCAGGCCCCCACCTGCCAAGAATGAGGAATATTAATTTTGCCACATGAACATTAATTTAAAACTGTTACTGGAGTGAAGAACTGGTTTAAAAAAAACACAATGGATCCTTGGCTGGAGAGACATTTTTGCATATTAACAGACAGTACTTGGAAAGGACAAAGGGGCTACTCCCTGCTCCAATTTAATCCACAATGGACCTTTGATTACCAGATGTTGAGGGTGGAGGTGCTTGCATTCCAGGTTCACTGCTAAGATGGCCGAATATACAAATGGATGTGGTCATAATCAGCTAGTCACATGACTAACCTGCCGGGTCACCTGAGTTCTTTTTTGAATTTGAACTTGCCACGGGGTTTTGAACTGGCAGAAAGTTCCTGGCTCCTGGATTGAGAACATCTCTCTCCTGTCTGCACCCATCTCTTTCTCACAGAACTCCAGGACCCACTGAAGACACGTGAACCCCAAGAGAGAAAAGTCTCCTACAGTAAACAAGGTTTAAGAAGAATACTGGGCCCCAATGAGAAGCAAGATCCACCTACAAACAAGGACTCTACAGTGAGCTCGAAGCAAAGTAACAAGAAACTCTTCAGATATTGCCTCAAACCTCTTTATTTTTCCTCCCTTTTCTGTCTCTATTTGCATGTGCGTATCGCGTATGCATGCTAGCATGGGGCGTGGCATGTATCCATAGGCGTTAACCAAATTAGAGTTTAAGTTTTAATAAATTTCACTTTTCTTCTTTAAACCTAAAAGTCTGTTTGTTTGTGCTCATTTCTTTGCCCAATAATTGGAAAGCAGTGAACAAGGATTCATCAAGGGGGAGCTCAAAAGACAGTGTGTTTAAAATTAAATCCTGTTACAAGAAGGCCAGGTGAAGGCTGAAAGGGACCCTTTGACACCTTTCTCACCTGGTCGTAACACTATGTACACCATATCAACCGCATTATACTCATCAAAAAACTCAAAACAAATTTGTTAAACTCGACTTGCCCTTAACAAATCTGTGCTGGCTTTCCTTAATTAACAATCACTTGGACAAATGTGGATGAACTTTGTATGGGTTTGCGGTTTCTAAAAGCTTTCCCACCACCGAGATTAAACTGACAGGCCTGTAATTGCTGGGTTTATCCTTCAAAATAAACGGAGTAACTTTGCAACTCTCCAACCTTCTGGCACCACCCTTGTATCTAAGGAGGATTGGAAGATTATGGCCAGTGCCTCCGTAATTTCCACCTTTTACTCAGTATCCTCGGATGCATCCCATCCAGTCCTGGTGACTATCAACTTTACGTACAGCCAACCTTTCTAATACCTCATCTTTATTAATTTTTATCCCATTCAGTGTCTCAACTACCTCCTCTTTCACTGACTTTGGCAGTATCATCTTCCTTGGTAAAGACAGATACAAAGTACTTACTTAGTACCTCAGCCATGCCCTCTGCATCCATGTGTAGGTCTCTTTTTTTTTTTTGGTTCTTAATTGGCCCCATACCTCCTTTTATCACCTTTTTACTATTTGGATTCCTTTTTTTAATGTTGGCTTCCAGTCTCTTCTCAAATTCTTTCTTTGCTTTTCTTATTTCCCTTTTCACTTCCTCTCTCAACCTTCTAAATTCTGCCCAGTTCTCACTTGTATTATCAACCTGATATCTGTCATATGCACGCCTTTTCTGCTTCATCTTACTCTCTATCTCATAATATTCAGGGAGCTCTGGTTTTGTTGGCCATACCTTTTCCCCCTCCGACCTTTCTTTCCTTCCTTATGTTTCCTGAACACCTTGTAGCCAGGAATATTTAATAACCAGTCCTGCCCGTTTTTTGGAGCCAGGTCTGCGTTACCACCGCAATGTACAGTAGCTGCCGACTGAGCTTGATGTGAGGAGACCAAGGGAGGGGAATAGGATTGGAAAGGCAGGAAATGTTCAAGGGCATATGACCCTCAGCGCACACAGGTATAGTCAACCGTCGCGACCTAGATCACGTCATCTATCTATCTTTCTTTCCCCACTTAAGATTGTGGAGCACGCTGAACACACGCTGCTGCAAAGATGGATCCTGCAACTTCTTCAACAACACCGACTATAACTGCCAAGAATCAGTAGGTTTTCCTTGTTCACTTATCGTCCCCAGCTTGCTTGCTCACTCTCTGATTCTATGTGCTGTGGATATATGAAAGACTTGTATTTCTACAGTTCCTTTTATGACCGCAGGATGTCCCAAGGTGCTTTACAGACAATGAGGTACTTTTGAAGTCTAGTTACTGTTATAAAGGAGGTGACCAATTTGCAAACAGCAAGATCTCTCAAACAGCAATGTGATAATCACCTGATCATTTGTACTAGTGATGCTGATTGATGGATAAATATTAGAGAGAGAAATCCACTGCTCTTTGAAAAGTGCCTTGAGATCTGTTGTGTCCATCAGAAGGCAAATCAAGCCTTTAATGGCACCTCCAATATTGCAGCACTCCCTCAGTACTATACTGGAGTGACAGCCTAGATTTTGTGCTAGAGTCTCTGGAGTGAGACTTGAACCCACAACCTTCTGACTCAGAGGTGAGAGTGCAATCCACTGAACCACAACTGACTAACACTTCTGCCTTTTCTGGATGGCGACAATTTTAACTCTACTCACCCAATCGAAACTGACCCCATCAGATCAGCCATCCAGTTTTTAGATTGTCAATAGCTCACACCTGCCTGGTCTTTGACAAGTTTAGCTAGACTTGGTCTGATGGAGTTTCCATTCTTCCTTCTGGGCATTTGGTCAGGCCAGAATTGGGTCTGGGTGCGATTTCTCCAGCGGACAGACTTTAACATTCCTTCTGTAAGCTGTCACATGAAGACTGCTCCAGTCAGGGTGAGGTACCAGATGGCTCAGCTGTACTGCAGCAAGAATTTCCATGTTCAGAAGAGGGTGGATAAAGGAAGATAATTTGGAAGGGAAAAATGCCAAGGCTGAGTTGAGAGGCAGTTACTTGTACCCTCCAAACCAGGGAATGTTTGGTTTTTGCGGCACTCCTTCTAAAATACAGCATAGAAGAAGGCCATTTGGCCCATTATATCTGTGCCAGCTCTTGGAAAGAGCTGTCCAATTAGTCCCTCGCCCTGTTGTCCCCAAAGCTGTGCACAATTTTCCCCTTCAAGTATTTATCCACTTCCCTTTTGAAAGTTACTGGTGAACCCGCTTGCAGTACATTCCTGATCATAACTTGTTACATAAGAAAAATTTAAGTTTCTCATCTACCCCCAGTTCTTTTGCCAATTACTGTAAATCTATGTGCTTTAGTTCCAACCATCATGCCCATGGAATAGTTTCTCCCTATCTACTCTATGTAAACCCAACATAATTTTGAACACCTCTATTCAATAAACCTCCCCTTTAACCTTCCCTGATCCAAGGAGAATAACCCTAGTTTCTCTAACCTCACCATGTAACTGGAGTTTCTCATCCCTGTGAACATTCTGGTAAACCTTCCAGTAGTGTGGTGCCCAGAATTGGACTCCCAATTTGGGAGAGCTGTCCTACAGACTAGTCAAGCAGCAGCCTGACATAGCCATACTCACGGAATCATACCTTACAGACAATGTCCCAAATGCTGCCAGCACTATCCCCATCCCCTGTCCCATCGGCAGGACAGACCCAACAGAGGTAGCGACACAGTGATATATAGGCGGGAGGGAGTTGCCCTGGAATTCCTCAACATCGACTCTGGACCCCATGAAGTCTCATGGAATCAGGTCAAACATGGACAAGGAAACCTCCTGCTGATTGCCACCTACTGCCGTCCCTCAGCTGATGAATTAGTACTCCATGTTGATCACCACTTGGAGGAAGCACTGAGGGTGGCAAGGGTGCAGAATGTACTCTGGGTGGGGGACTTCAATGTCCATCTCCCAGAGTGGCTCGGTAGCACCACTACTGACCAAGCTGTCCGAGTCATAAAGGACATAGCTGCTAGACTGGGTCTGTGGCAGGTGGTGAGGGAACCAACAAGAGGGAAAAACATACCTGACCTTGTCCTCACCAATCTGCCTGCCGCAGTTGCATCTGTCCATGACAGTATTGCTAGGAGTGACCACTGGCACAGGTCTTGTGGAGATGAAGTCCCGTCTTCACATTGAGGATACCCTCCATCGTGTTCTGTGGCACCATGCTAAATGGGATAGATTTCGCACAGATCTATCAATGCAAAACTGGCGCTGTGGGCCATCAGCAGCAGCAGAATTGTACTCAACCACAATCTGTAACCTCGGCATATTTCCCACTCTACCATTACCATCAAGCCAGGGGATCAACCTTGGTTCACTGAAGAGTGCAGGAGGGCATGCCAGGAGCAGCACCAGGTACACTTCAAAATGAGGTGCCAACCTGGAGAAGCTACAACAGCGTAAGTAGCATGCTATAGAGCTAAGTGATTCCACAACCAACGGATCAGATCTAAGCTCTGCAGTCCTGCCGCATCCAGTCACGAATGGTGGTGGACAATTAAACAACTAACAGGAGGAGGTGGCACCACAAATATCCCCATCCTCAATGATGGGGGAGCCCAACACATCAGTGCAAAAGATAAGGCTGAAGCATTCGCAACAATCTTCAGCCAGAAGTGCCGAGTGGATGGTACATCTCGGCCTCCTCCTGAAGTCCCCAGCATCACAGATACCAGTCTTCAGCTAATTCGATGTGATATGGTGGCTCAACCGTAGCTTACAAAACAAATTAGGGATAGTATTAGATCCAAGGCGCAGAAATATAAAATGGCCAGTACAAGCAAAAAGCCTGAGGATTGGGAGCAGTTTAGAATTCAGCAAAGGAGGACAAAGGGATTGATTAAGAAGGGGAAAATAGAGTGAGTAAGCTTGCAGAGAACATAAAAACTGACTGTAAAAGCTTCTATAGATATGTGAGGAGAAAAAGATCAGTGAAGAAAAATGTTGGTCCCTTGCAGTCAGAAACAGGGGAATTTATAATGGGGAACAAAGAAATGGCAGATCAATTAAATGCATACTTTGGTTCTGTCTCCTCAAAGGAGGACACCAATTACTTCCCAGAAATAATGGGGAACATAGGGTCTAGTGAGAAGGAGGAACTGTATGAAGTCAGTATTAGTAGGGAAATGGTGTTAGAGAAATTGATGGGATTGAAGGTTGATAAATCCCCAGGGCCTGATAATCTACATCCCAGAGTACTTAAGGAAGTGGCCCTAGAAATAGTAGATGCATTGCTGGTCATTTTTCAAAATTCTATAGACTCTGGAACAGTTCCAACAGATTGGAGGGTAGCTAATGCAACCCCAATATTTAAAAAAGGAGGTAGAGAGAAAACAGGGAATTATAGACCGGTTAGCCTGACATCAGTAGTGGGGAAAATGCTACAGTCCATTATGAAAGACGTTTTAGCAGAGCACATGGAAAACAGTGACAGGAACGGACAAAGTCAACATGGATTTACGAAAGGGAAATCATGCTTGACAAATCTACTGGAATTTTTTGAGGATGTAACTAGTAGGATAAGGGAGAACCAGTGGATGTGGTGGACTTTCAGAAGGCTTTCGATAAGGTCCCACACAAGAGATTATCATGCAAAATTAAAGCACATGGGATTGGGGGTAAGGTACTCTCATGGATAGAGAACTGGTTGGCAGACAGGAAACAAAGAGTAGGAATAAACGGGTCTTTTTCCAAGTGGCAGGCACTGACTAGTGGGATACTGCACGGATCAGTGCTAGGACCCCAACTATTCACTATATATTAATGATATAGATGAGGGAATTAAATGTAATCTATCCAAGTTTGCACGACACAAAGCTGGGTGGGAGTGGGAGCTGTGAGGAGGACGCAGTGAAGCTCGTGTGATTTGGACAGGTTGTGTGAGTGGGCAAATACATGGCAGTTGCAGTATAATGTGGATAAATGTGAGGTTATCCACTTCAGTGGTAAAAACAGAAAGGCAGATTATTATCTGAACGGCGATAGATTGGGAAAGGGGGAGGTGCAATGAGACCTGTATGTCCTTGTGCACCAGTCGCTGAAAGTAATCACGCAGGTGCAGCTGGCAGTTAAGAAGGCAAATGGTATATTGGCCTTCATTGCAAGAGGATTCGAGTACAGGAGCAAGGATGTGTTGCTGCAATTATACAAGGCCTTGGTGAGACCACATCTGGAGAATTGTGTGTAGTTTTGGTCTCCTTATCTGAGGAAGGATGTTCTTGCTATGGAGGGAGTGCAGCGCAGGTTCACCAGACTGATTCCTGGAATGGCAGGACTGACGTACGAAGAGAGATTGAGTCAATTAGGCTTGTATTCGCTAGATTTTAGAAGAATGAGAGGGGATCGCAAAGAAACCTACAAAATTCTAACAGGACTGGACAGACTAAATGCAGGAAGGATATTCCTGATGATGGGGGAGTCCAGGACCAGATGGTCACAGTCTAAGGGTAAGGGGTAAGCCATTTAGGACTGAGATGAGGAGGGATTTCTTCACCCAGAAAGAGGTGAACCTGTGGAATTCTCTACCACAGAAAGCAGTTGAGGCCAAATCATTAAATATATTCAAGTAAGAGTTATATATCGTTCTTGGGGCTAAAGGGATACGGGGAGAAAGCGGGAACAGGTCGCTGAGTTTGGATGATCAGCCATGATCGTATTGAATGGCGGAGCTGGCTCAAAGGGCCGAATGGCCTACTCCTGCTCCTATTTTTCTATGTTTCTATATCAAGAAATGACTGAAGGCACTGGATACTGCAAAGGCTATGGGCCCTGACAACAATCCAGCAATAGTACTGAAGACCTGTGCTCCAGAACAGGCCGCGCCCCTATCCAAGCTGTTCCAGTACAGCTACAGCACTGGCATCTGTCCGACAATGTGGAAAATTTCCCAGGTATGTTCTGTACACAAAAAGCAGGACAAATCCAACCCAGTCAATTACCATCCCATCAGTTTACTCTCAATCATCTGTGAAGTGATGAAAGGTGTCGTTCAACAGTGCTATCAAGCGGCACTTGCTTAGCAATAATCTGCTTACTGAAGCTCAGTTTGGGTTCCACCTCATTCCTGACCTCATTACAGCCTTGGTTCAAACATGGACAAAAGAGCTGAACTCGTGAGAGTGACTGCCCTTGACATTAAGGCAGCATTTGACAGAATATGGCATCAAGGAGCCCTGGCAAAACTGGAATCGGGGAAAACTATCTGATGTTTGGAGTCATACCTAGCACAAAGGAAGATGGTTGTGGTTGTTGCAGATCAATCTTCCCAGCTCCAGGACATCATTGCAGGAGTTCCTCGGGGTTGTGTCCTAGGCCCAACCATCTTCAGCTGCTTCATCAATGACCTTCCTTCAGTCATAAGATCAGAAGTGGGGATGTTCGCTGATGCTTGTACAATGTTCAGCACCATTCGTGACTCCTCCGATATTGAAGCAGTCCGTGCAGAAATGCAGCAAGACCTGGACAATATCCAGGCTTGGGCTGATAAGTGACAAATAACATTCATACCACACAAGTGCCAGACAATGACCATCTTCAATAAAAGAGAATCTAAGTATCTCCACTTGACATTCAATGGCATTACCATCGCTGAATCCCCCACTATCAACATCCTGGGGGTTACCATTGACCAGAAACTGAACTGGACCAGTCATATAAATACTGTGGCTACAAGAGCAGATCATAGGCTAGGAATCCTGCAGTGAGTAACTCACCACCTGACACCCCAAAGCCTGTCCACCATCTACGAGGCACAAGTCAGGAGTGTGTTGGAATACTCTCCACTAGTCTGGATAGGTGCAGCTGCAACAACACTCAAGAAGCTCAACACCATCCAGGACAAAGCAGCCCGCTTGATTGGCACCCCATCCACAAACATTCACTCCCTCCACCACCGACGCACAGTGTGTACCATCTGTAAGATGCACTGCAGCAACGCACCAAGGCCCCTTAGACAGCACCTTCCAAACCCGTGACCTCAACCACCTCGAAGGACAAGAGCAGCAGATGCATGGGAACATCACCACCTGAAAGTTCCCGTCCAAGTTGCACACCATCCTGACTTGGAACTATATCGCCATTCCTTCACTGTCGGGTCAAAATCCCAGAACTCCTTCCTCGCAGCAGTGTTGGTGTACCTACCTCACATGGACTGTAGTGGTTCAAGAATGTGCTCAGCACCACCTCAAGGGCAATTAGGGATGGGCAATAAATACTGGCCTAGCCAGTGATGCCCACATCCCATGAACGAATTTTTAAAAAAATAGTACTGCAACTTTCACAACCTCAGGACTTCTAACAGTACTTTACTTTACTTTACAAGTGTAGCCACTGTTGTAACATAGGAAACATGGCAGTCAATTTGTGCATAGCAAGATCCCACAATCAGCAATGTGATCACCAGATGATCTGTTTTTAGTGATGCTGATTGAGAAATTAATATTGACCAGGATGCTGGGCAGAACTCTCCTGTTCTGCTTCAAATATTGCCATGGGATATGTTCCATTCACCTGAGAGTGTTGATGGGTCTCAGTTTAATATCTAATTTAACAGTTTCCTTGCTCTTGCTCTTTCTCCCTGTATTTTTAAAGCCCAGGATCCCATTATGTGTTTTTTTTAAACGTTATTCAATGTCCTGCCATCTTCTTAGATTTATATATGTGACCATCAGTTTGGATGCAAGTGTAATCCTTGGTCCAGATGTCTGTTCCCGGATGGAGAGAGACACCGATCTGGTACAAAGTGATGGGTACTCAAGTAGACCTGAGAAAACAGACAGTGGAAAATTATTTTCTTTACAGATCAAGGAAGTCGTCATCATCATCTACGATAGTGGACTCAATATGTACTCACTGTACATGGATTGTGCTGGGGGAATACAAAGAAGTGATGCCCGCTTTCTCAGAGACTTCAAGAACCTCTTTCAATTTTACAACTTGGAAGCAGTGGAGGTACAAAGCATGTTCTTTCTGTATAAAATCCCAATGGATGAACCACATCCCAATCACTCCCAATGGACTAAGCCCCTTCCATACACTCTGTGTGTATAGGATTCTGATGCACCCAATCCTTTCCCATTACTTCAATTGTACAGAATTCCAATGGTCCATTTTCCTCCCACATATACATTTCCTGATCTCGGTGTAAAATAGTGCCTAATTATCTGGAGTGTGATTAGCTGGGTCAACTTGATTTGGTATGTGAAATTAGTTTCTTGTGGTGTATCTATGCTCTGTGTCACTCACACCCCCTCAATGCTACTGTAAATCTGTGTGTGTCTGTCTCTTTCTTTCTTACCAGAACACAGTTGAATCCCGGACCCTGGTTCCTCCATGTATCAATGGGACAGCCCAGAACATCTGGCTAAATCGTGCAGATGTGAGAAAGGCCCTACATATCCCAGAATTTGTCCAGCCTTGGGAACTCTGCAGGTAAGAGAACATGTTGGCAAACTGGCAATATTGCATGTGCAAGACACCTCCGATTTGGATGTCTCGGTTTAACATCTCATCTGAAAGAAGACACTTCCAGCAGTGTAGCATTCCCTCAGCACTGCACTGGAGTATCAGCCTGGATTTTGTGCTCCGGTCTTTGTAGTAGGATAAACTGTGACCAGTTAGTCTAACCTCAATAGGGGGATAATATTCCTGTTCGTGGATCAAATACCCAGTTTCCATCCCCTTCAAATGGGTTCAGTGGAAATGAAAATCAGGCGGGTGTAAATCGGGCGGCTGATCCACTACCTCCTGTGGTAAAAGTGAAAATTCACCGCCCCCCCCCCCCCCCCCTTGAAGTTTGCTGATGTTCTCCAGAAGGAGCGGGTTTGGCAAATATTGGAAGACTGGAATAAACTTCAAGTGGACATAAAAAGATTAGTGAAACCAGCTGTCAGCTGGATGCTTCCACTTGATGTGGATAAGTGAGAGGGAATAGTTTTAAGAGGAAAAATGAGGATTAGGGAGTATGCACTTGATGGAAAGACACTGAAGGGTGTGGATGAACAGAAGCCCAAGGGTTCAAATACATAAATCCCTGTAAGTTCATGTAAGTATAAATAAAGCAATCCTAAAAAGGCCAATAGAATTTGGATTTTATAAATGAGAGTGAAGAGGTAATGATCAATTTATACAAAGCATTGATTAATTGGACCACTGTTACAGCACTGTTTCCGGCTTCCTATAATAAAAGGAATTTGGAGCCACAGAGAGTGTACAGTGTAGATTCACCAGCATGATGCCAGGGATGCGAAACAATAATTGAGAAGCTTGAAATGCTGGAGCAGAGAAGGCTGAGAAAAGTTAAGTTGAGGTTTTTAAAATTATGAAGGTTTATGATCAAGTAAATATAGAAAGTCTGCTCCCTCTGTTTTGAGACAGTGATGAGCAAACATCAATTAGAAAGTCTCAAAGGTTAGAAGGCACTTCTTCACACTGAGTGCTGTTGGAGCATGGAATGCTTTGCCACAGGGAGTGATTGAGGCAGAGACCACTGCACCTTTTAAGGGAGTGTGGGTCAAATATTTAAAGCAGAGCTATGTGCTAGGGGAGCAGAGCAGGGCCAAAGGATTTGTTTTGGATTGCTCTTTCAAAGAACCATAACAGACGCAATGGGCAGAATGGCCTCTCACTGTGATGTAAACCTCTAATGAAATCAAGCATCAGACAGCATTGTAAAGATTCAGTTACCTGGCTTGACAGTTGGGTGTATTCAATAAGAGCATTAATAGCGAAGGCCATTCAGCCCCTTGATCCTGTTCTGCCATTTAATTAGATCATGGCTGATCTGTATCTCAATTCCATTTACCTGCCTTGGTTCCGTAACCATCAATTCCCCTTACCTAACAAAAATCTACCCTATTGAACCCTTTCATAATTTGAACACCTCGATTAGATCACCCCTCACCCTTCTAAACTCTGGAATTGAGACTGGGATTAATTTTGATATAGTCGTTTGGTAGTACATAACATGTCTCTATTTTCAGCAATACTCAAGTAATCGAAGCTTTTCGTCTTGCACTCATCAGGATAGTACGCAAGAATAACTAATATAAGGGAAAACAACAACTTATACTGCATGAGAAGAGAGTACTGATTGGTCAAGGCATTGCCATGGAGAATGTACCAGTTTATAGTGACTGACCGTTAACTGCCAAGCTTTGTTTGAAACTTAAACCAGGCAGCTTGACTGTGATTGGTCAAGGCATTGCCCAGAGGAACGAACCAGCGAATGGCTGTCACTTTGTGCCTGTTTCAGCTGAAACAGGCACAATGTGTGTACATGTTCTTTCTGTCTGCAAAGAACAGGGCCCTGTTAATATATGTAGCTTCCAGTATTCGCAAATGCGCCACACTGCAAGCCCAACTGACAATCTTAAAGTGGTTGTCAGTGTAATTCTTAGCACACTGAGGATTATTTAGCAAATGTTGTCCAATTGCAGAATCACAACTAATGTTGGACATTGCGCAGGCTGGTTGGGTACAGCCTGTACCTTGCCCATTGTGAACAGCGGAAGGGACATGTTGTTTGAGACGATCCGCCAGTCTTTGGGATGTATGGCATATGTACCTAGCATCACACTGGCATTGAAATTCATACATCACATTACTCATTTGTGTGATAGGCAGGACATCTTTCTGGCTTGACGGCAGCATCCTGTTAGTGGTGAACACCATACATGTTGCTACTGCATTATTACATTGGTTATTCTTGTGTATTGTCCTGATGAGTGCAAGATGAAAAGATTCAACAACATCTCTATTTTCAGCAAGTCCTAACTTTGATATATTTATTTTTATTCTAACCTGAGCTAAACCATCTTCTCCCCCTGCAGTGAGGTAGTTAGTGAAAACTACCATCGCCTCTACAGTTCCATGCGTGACTTCTACCTGCAGCTGCTCAGCAAGGGTCTCCGTGCGCTGGTCTACAATGGAGACACTGACATGGCCTGCAACTTCCTGGGCAATAACTGGTTTGTGCAGTCATTGAATCAGAAGGTACGTAAGGATACGACTCTTTTACTGGGACTGGCAGCTAAGATGTTCCCTCCATCCTTGATTTTCAGAGCTCCATGATTCTGTAAACCTTCCCAGTCGGAAGATTATTATTGTAATGTTCTGTGCTCAGTTAAGCAGCTGATCCAGCCTCAGGTATGGGGACAGTGGAGATGTTAATAATTAAGGAAGGGGGAAATAGGCAGGGGTTTTCCTGCTGCTGATCGCTGACCCCTGCTGGAAAGTGTTGGGGTGGATGACAGGTCAGCCTGGGATCAACAATGAAGAGTCTGCTGAGGTTTCCTTTCTTTTATTATTCATTCACCGATGTGGACGTCGTTGGCAAGACCAGCATTTATTGTCCATCTCATATTGCCCTCAAGAAGCTGGTATTGGTCCTTCCTGAACTGCTGCAGTCCATGTGGTGTATGTTCACCCACAGTGCTGTTAGGGAGGGAGTGCCAGGATTTTGACCCAGTGACAGTGAAGGAACGGTGATATATTTCCAAGTCAGCAGTGTGTTTCACTTGGAGGGGAAGTTGGAGGTGGTGGTGTTCCAATGCGCCTGCTGCCCTTATCCTTCTAGGTGGTAGAGGTCGTGATTTGGGAGGTGCTGTCGTAGGAGCCTTGGCGAGTTCCTGCAGTGCATCTTGTAGATGGTACACACTGCTGCCACTGGGTGCCGATGGTGTACGGAGTGAATGTTTAAGGTGGTGGACGGGCTGCTTTGTCGTGGATGGTGTCGAGGTATTCATCAAATGATGGATGATGGTCTTGGTCTGTGAGCCCAAGGAAGGGTCAGCACCCGTGGGGGTGGGTGGGGTAAACATTCCAGTGAATTAGAGAGTTGAGCAGTTTGCACCATACAAGTGGACTGTGCTGTGATCCCAGACGCTGAGTGCCTGGCACTGACACTAGCCCAACACTCCGATGTCCCATCTATATCAAAGGCCCTGTCCGTCAACAACAGTTGTCCAATATAATCTGCTGAATTCTCCCTCTCGCACTGCTGGACAGATTCTGGGATAGTGGATAAGAGTGTGTCTGTGAGCGAGGTCCTTGCAGATCATTAATATGGAAAGTATAAACTCCAGCCTATGTGGTCAGGGCAGGTGCTCTGCCTGTGAACTCCAGTAAGAGTTGAGCTGCAGGTGTGTGTGTAATTCCTAAAGAATAACTAACTACCTGACTAACTAGCCTGCTTCACCACCAGAAAACCATAGACTACCAATCATGGACTTACAATAAGCAGATCGCAGGGTTCTACGAGCAGTATGGAAACCTCACCTACCTGACTGTCAAGGTAACTAATGCTTTTTACATCACTTCTCCTTTGGTCTAATGTAGAATCACTGAGTAATCGTGGAATCTACACCCACAGTGACGCTAACAATAAAAGTATAACATGAGACAGGCTACAACCTGATCACAAATCACTGAATGAAGCAGAGCAATTACTGCAGTTAGACTTTTCTGAGAAAGAAAGATTAGCATTAATCTAGCACCTTTCTCAACCTCAGCACGTTCCAAAGCCCTTGACAGTCAATGAGGTTCTTTGATAAATTGCAGTCACTGTTGTACCTTAAAGACAGCAGCCAAGTTCCACACAGCAAGTTCCCACAACCAGAAATATAACAACCAGATAATGTTTCAGTGACCATGTTAGAGGGACAAACATTGTCCGAGACCCCAGGAAGAACTGACACTTCAGATACTCCAATCACCCACTGTCTCTCACTGACCCCTGTTATACTCCACTCACACCCACTTCTCACACTGATCCCTGTGATGTTCCACTCACCCCCCACCCCCCCCTGCCCGTCTCACCATGTCCCCTGTGATACTCCACTCAGCCCGTCTCACACTGACCCCTGTGATATTCCACTCAGCCCGTCTCACACTGACCCGTGATATTCCACTCAGCCCGTCTCTCACTGACCCCTGTGATATTCCACTCACCCCGTCTCACACTGACCCCTGTGATATTCCACTCACCCCGTCTCACACTGACCCGTGATATTCCACTCACCCCGTCTCTCACTGACCCCTGATGTACTCCACTCAGCCCGTCTCACACTGACCCCTGTGATATTCCACTCACCCGCTGTCTCACACTGACCCCTGTGATATTCCACTCACCCGCCGTCTCACGCTGACCCGTGTTACTCCACTCACCCGCTGTCTCTCTCTGACCCGTGTTACTCCACTCACCCGCTGTCTCGCACTGACCCGTGTTACTCCACTCACCAGCTGTCTCACACTGACCCCTGTGTTACTCCACTCACCCCACCCTTCAGAGTATTTTATCTCATTCTCAGCATGTGGCTGTTGCTGGCAAGGCCCTCAGTTATTGCCCATCCCAGCTTGGCCTGAGATGCTGGTGGGCTGCCTTCTCAAACTACTGATCTCCTGTAGTTTTCAATTCCTGAAATCGAATATCACATTTTCCAGTCACTACCTTTCAGTTTTCCTTGTCTTTGTCCCTACTCTCTCATCTTGGCTGGTGATGTCCTGCACTGTGGCCTTCACCTAGAATTCTCAATAAAAAGGACTATATTGATTAGGAGACAGTCTCACCAAATAGAAAGGAGCTGACTGATTGGAAGTCATTGGAAATCCATTTGCGGAGTGACTTTTGTCATCAGATTCAGGAGATTGACCTTCTGGTAGTTGGTCGGCACGACAACATTGCTATCAAAACATTCAAGGTTGCTGAGTTACATCTGTGATGTCACAATATTCAGGCAGCGTCATGGGACGTGTCACTAATTATGACATCACTGCTGTAGTGCTTGGCAACTAACCTCCCTGAACACTGGTCATTATGGGCTGCTTGATGTTCAGAAATGGCAGCAGGATGGAATGGGTGTGGAGCCTGAGTTTCCAGGGAGATGTTAATGGTCATTTATGTGGCTGAAGATTAATCCTAACTCTCTGCTCTCTCTCTTCCTCAGGGAGCTGGACACATGGTACCACAGTGGGCCCCAGCACAAGCCTTACAGATGTTTGAATCCTTCCTCTCCAACTCTCCATACTGATAGGGCTGCTGCCTTGTCCTCATGGCTCGTTGCCTTGCTATCTTGTTGCCTTATTATCATCCAGTTGTTAAATTTTTCTCTCTTTCTCACTCTCTCTACGTGTGCACACAGTGGGATTTTTATCATAGCACAGGGACCAAAGCAAACAGCACCAAGCTGAGCCAAATGTAACCAAACCAGCAGTGGCTCACCCTAGTAACAGAGACTACATCAGGACAAATACCAACACCAGTCCTGGGTTAGCTTTTACTCTGCACATGCAACTGAACCAATGTTATCAATCAGAGTGCAGGAGTGACTGACTACCCTATAGGTTTATAAATACAGGCATTAGAGGACCCTGCCTACAGGAACCTCTCATTCCTGACAGGTGTGCGCTCGATCCAGGCACTCCAGGATTTCCATGTCCCATTAGAGTAACCCCAGCCAGTGTTCCTGGGACTGCCTTTAATTCGCTGTTCGCCCATGTTTCAGGAGTGGTTCCCTCACCGCTGTCTCTGTCCTGTTTATACTCTCTCTCTCACGGGGAGATTCAGTGACACTGGGTAACCAGGGTGTGGGCAGTTCATCCACAACCAGAAACAAAATGGTGGAGTCAGCACAATGAGCACTACGTAATGATAAATCTCCCACAGAGAGGCATTCGGTGCCTCCCACATCACGCTTTCATGTTAGGCGATAGTACTGCCCTGGGCAATGGTTTTAGCACCAGAGGTAGTCCTGTCCAGCAAATGGGGTATTAACAATCCCTGGGAGTTGGCCCTGGTAGAGGGATTCCCCTCGGCCCAGTCTGGGGTCGGGGCCCTGTGTACACGGGGATTCCCCTCGGCCCAGTCTGGGGTCGGGGTCCTGTCTACACGGGGATTCCCCTCGGCCCAGTCTGGGGTCGGGGCCCTGTGTACACGGGGATTCCCCTCGGCCCAGTCTGGGGTCGGGGCCCTGTGTACACGGGGATTTCCCTCGGCCCAGTCTGGGGTCGGGGCCCTGTGTACACGGGGATTCCCCTCGGCCCAGTCTGGGGTCAGGCCCTGAGTTTCCGGGGATTCCCCTCGGCCCAGTCTGGGGTCGGGGCCCTGTGTACACAGGGATTCCCCTCGGCCCAGTCTGGGGTCGGGGCCCTGTCTACACGGGGATTCCCTTCGGCCCAGTCTGGGGTCGGGGCCCTGTGTACACAGGGATTCCCCTCGGCCCAGTCTGAGGTCGGGGCCCTGTCTACACGGGGATTCCCTTCGGCCCATTTCCACTTAGTTTGGTGCTGTTGCTATTTTTAGGTAAAAATCTCATTTTGGAACATGGCTTTTTTATAATCACGGGATTGATAATCACTGGAATGTACAAACCAATCAGTTCCCAGAGGGAGCTTTTTAACCATTTTAATATAATTGTTAAATATGATTTTTAGCAAAAGTCAGAGACCGCTGAAGAAACTCAACAATTTCTCCTCCAGGAAGGGACTGAAATCTTCAGTTGCCTTTAGATGGGTTTCTGTCAGAAACCCAACACCTCGGGAAGCAGTTTATGAATAATTTGAGTCATGTCATGTGGCAAGTTTGGGAGAAACAGGTGACTTTGGACCGATGGTTCCCACAGCTCTTCACCACTGGGGTTTTCCTCACCTCAACTCTGGGTCGGTTGTAGACTGACTGATAGAGATTGGTCACTGTGATTAGTCAATAACTCCATTATTGTGGTATCATGGGATCACCAGGATGGGAGAAAGGGAATGAGATGGTTCATAGTCTTTCTTACATCCAGCAATTCCTATGTTTAATCTGTCAATCTCACCATAACAAGAAGCTCACACCTTGAGGAGGAGGTAAAGTTGAAAGAATGTCTGTAATGTGTTGTGTTGGGAAAGGTGCTGCTGCTTTTTAAAGGGTTGCTAAAGCCCTCAGCTTCCTTTTGGTGCTTTTATTACACAAGCTCTTCCCTGCACGGTGAACAAAACAGCTGTGTTCGGCTCCCTCTGAGGGGCTGAGGCGCCTGAGCAGGTCTCTTGAGCCTCATACTCCCACTTCACACTTCTGCAGAGAGGACAGCCCCTAAGGCAACTGATGAGAAGAGACCAGGGAGACAGTGGAAGCAGTTACCTGGACCAACTCTTGGGCCTCTCACAGCAGTCATTGTAACAGGTGGGGAAAGGGAGTTCCGAGGCCCGTTAGCTCTCACTGGGAGTTGGCTCATTCCCCTGTGCTGGGGGCCTGCAGGATCAGGGAGTAGAGTGAGGCTGCCCAGTTCTCTCGCCCTGGACTGACTGCTGTCGGTGGGGGTGCTGAGTCAGGCTTGGCTGCAGCACTGCCAGAGCTAGACTGTGGAACGTGTCTGACCTCTCCAAGTGGACAAGATCAGAGCTACAGGAACACTGAGTACTGCAGCACATGCTCAGTCTACACACACAGACACAGACACACACACACATAGACCCCGTGTGGACCGGGTGTCAATGACCTTTGCTGCTGCTTGGTATTGTATTGAATTCTCTAATTTGGTAGTTACATAGGATGGGTATATGCTGCAGGCCCTCTTTGTGTGTGTCTGAGGGCAAAGCAGAGCAGGACATTCTGAAGCAGAATAACACTTCAAATAAATAATAAACAAATAAATAAATCATCTAAACTTGACTCCATCCTGTCTCATTGTGTCTGTATCAGGGACATTGTCAACTCTCCAGGATCGTTCTGGAGTTTCCAGGAATTGATGATAAATCTCCCAGACACGGCCTCCGGGAGAAACATCGTAAGGATATTAAACATAGTTGTGTGTTTATTCCACTTTCAACACGTTTACTAGTTATAAAAATATTGGAGGTAGGGAAAAGGCAGTTTGACAGTCAAAATCTTCCAAATGCGTAATGGCGAGTCTGTTTGCTTTTTAGTGGGCGTGGTGGACAGAGGTGAGCGGTCGTATGTTGAAACCTCCAGTAATAGGTCAACCAGATTTGGCAACCAACAACAATTTGTACTTATATAGCGCCTTTTAACTTAATAAAATATCCCAAAATTCTTTGCAGTAGCATTTTTAAATGAAGTAGGACACTGAGCCACAAAAGAAGCAATTAAGTCGAATGAACAGAAGCTTGGTCAAAGAGGTAGATTTTAAGGAGTGTCTTAAAGGAGGGAGAGAGGCTTACGGAGGATATTCCAGAGCTTGGGTTTAGGCAATTGATGGTGCGGCCACCAATGGTAGAATGGTTAAAATCAGAGATGTACAAGAGGTCAGAATTAGAGGAGCACATATATCGTGAAGGGTTGTGAGGCTGGAGGAGATTACCGAGATAGGGAGGGGCAAGGCCATGGAGGGATTTGGAAATGAGCTGAGAATTTTTAAATCAAGACATTGCTTGACCGGGAGCCATTGTAGGTCAGTGAGCACACTGGTGATGGGGGAATGGGACTTGTTGCAAGTTAAGACACGGGAAGCAGAGTTTTGGATAACCTCAAGTTTACAGAAAGTAAAATGTGGGAGTCCATCCAGGAGTGTGTTGGATTAGTCAAATCTAGAGGTAACGAAGGTTTGAATGAGTGTTTCAGCAACAGATGAACTCCGATGTGTGAAGTTATAAAGGTGGAAATAGGTGGACTTAGCGATGGCATGAATTTGAGGTTGGAAGCTCATTTCGGGATTAAATGTGACATCAAGAGTGTGAACAGACTGGCTTAATCTCAGACTGTTGCCAGGGAGCGGGATGGAGTTGGTAACTTGGGAACGGATTTTAGAGTGGGGACCAAAAACAACGGCTTCAATTTGATCAATATTTAATTGAAGAAAATTTCTGCTCATCCAGTATTGGTTATTGGATAAGCAGTCTGATAACTTAGCAACTGTGGAGGAGCTGAGAGCGCTGGTGGGGAGGTAGAGCTGAGTGTTGTCAGCATGCATGTGAAAACAAATGTCCTTTTGGAGGATGTTTCAGAGGGACAGCATGTAGATGAGAAATTGGAGGGGGGCGCTAAGACTAGATCTTTGGGGGACATCAGAAGTAATAGTGCAGGAGCGGGAAGAGGAGCCATTGCAGGTGCTCCGCTTGCTACGACTGGATAGGTAAGAATGAAACCAGGTGAGAGTATTTGTAGCTTTTGTGGGGTGCAGATGAAATATGGATCCTCCATCTCCACTCTCACCTAACTTATTCACCGCTTCCTGTGCCTACCTCTTTATGAAGCAACAGGGACTGTGGGATCTCAATGTTACACTAAATAGCAGTACAACTAAAACAACTGGCCATGCTTCAATAGAGATGCTCAAGTTTTTAAAAGCGAAAAGGCTGAATTGCCTTTAAATGAGGCTGGTGGTTTATAGGTCAGTACAAATAAACTCATTGAAGTGGTGGCTGAGTCACTCCCCCCACCTCACCAACCCAGATCTTGAAATGAGACATCAGCCACAGGCTGGCCTGCTGCAGGCTGACTGTCCCTGGACTCAACACACTCCGTGCATCCAGTATCCCCACTGATGCTGCAGAGATTATAAAACTCAATGCAAAGCTCTTACTGAGAGTTCAAACTTTATCCTTTCATCTCTAGGCCCTGGCCCAGGATCGTAGGATATCTGGGTCACTCCCAACCATTCAGTTCCTAATTGATACCATCACCCAGTACAAAGTGGCTGACTATCATCAGGGCTGGGCTGAGCTCCTAAAGGACAGATTGTTCCTCGCTCTGATCATCCCTTACTCTTAAATACAGACACAAACTTTTATCAAAACCTTCGGCACAGTGCAATACATGCTTGGATTTCTACACTGCGGTGTTTGCTTGTCACGATCTCTGCAGGGAAAAGGTCAGTTTTTGAACAATGGCAAAGCAGCGAAAGCACTTTGGGATGTCCTGCTAAGTAAGTTTGAAGTGTAGTCGCTAATAGGAAATGTAGCAGCCCATTTACACACAGCCAGCTCCCACAAACAGAAAGGAAATAATGACTGGAAAATGTTTTTGTAATGGTGGTTAAGGGATAAAGGTTAGCTAGGACATCAGAGGTCCCGGGTTCTTCTATGAATAGTGCCATTAGTAAAAGAAAGACTTGCATTTATATAGTGCCTTTCACGACTATGGACATTCCAAAGTACTTTAGAGCTAAGGAAGTACTTTTGAAGTGTAATCTCTAATATAGGAAATGCAGCAGCCAATTTTCGCACAGCAAGCTCCCACAAACAGTAATGTGATACAAAAGCTGTCAGCTGCTCATTTATTTATTTTTTTATTTAGCGATACAGCACTGAAACAGGCCCTTCGGCCCACTGAGTCTGTGCCGACCATCAACCACCCATTTATACTAATCCTACACTAATCCCATATTCCTACCACATCACCACCTGTCCCTATATTTCCCTACCACCTACCTATACTAGGGGCAATTACTAATGGCCAATTTACCTACCAACCTGCAAGTCTTTTGGCTGTGGGAGGAAACCGGAGCACCCGGAGAAAACCCACGCAGACACAGGGAGAACTTGCAAACTCCACACAGGCATTGTTTATCCCTCAATCAATATCAAACATTGATCAGGCCACTGGGGAGAAGTACCCCTGCTCTTCAAAATAGTGGTATGGGATCTTTTACACCCACCTCAGTGGAAAAATATGGCCTTAATTTAACATCTCAGCCAAAAGGTGACAACTCCCAACAGTGCGGCACTCCCTCAGTACTGCACTGGAGTGTCAGCCTGGATTATGTGCTCAAGTAGGTCACTGGAGTGCGATTTGAAGCTGTGACCTCCTGACGCAGGGGCGAGCATGTTGCCAGTGACCCAAGAATGGTGCAGAAACATCTACTCTAAACAATGGAGGGGGAGGGGAGAAAGACAGCAGTAACATTTACTCCTAGAAATCGAGCAATACAAACTTGGTCAAAGAATATTTGGAAGAGTATCTCAAAGGAGGAGAGAGGGGCAGAGAGGTTCAGGGAGGGAAGTCCAGTGCTTAGGGTTTAGACAGCACAAGGCAGGGTTACCAATGAAGGGGTGAAGGAAATCGAGGATGCGCAAGAGGTCAGGATTGGAGAAGCACAGAGATATCAAGGGGGTAGACTGGATGTGGTTAGAGATAGGGAGTGGCTAGAGAGGTACAGGACACTGAGGCATCTCCCACCCCTGCCTGCGATTGCATAACTCAGGACAGAACGAGGATTGAGCCTCGGCCTCTTCTGATTGGTGTGTCTGATTTGCAGTCTAGAGAAGGCAGGTCCCACTGCCCCACGAGCAAATATTCTCTCAGGTGCAGTAATTTTGTTTAAATAATAAAAGTGAATCTAGTGAAAAATGGAAATATTATGAAAAGTTGAGAACCATTAGACAGCAGCAGTGATTTTCATTTTCAAACATTGCCTTTGAGAGTCCCACAGTGACTACAGACACAGGCAGGCTGATTGGGAGTCAGTGAGTTTCAGAGGACAGTCCTCACTGAAACCTTGCAAAACAGGTTACAGCTGCCCACCCAAACCCACCAACTGCAAACTGGCTAACAAGCTGCCCGATTCTGGCACAAAACCAACCCTGTCCTGCTGAAACAGCCCAGAATCAGAGCTTCATCCCTCCATCAATCATTTAAATGGTGTCCTCCCCTTTCCATCTCTGCGAGACATGGATAGCACCAGGTCACTGGGTCATGAAAGACCTCTCAAGATTTAGGCGAAGGATTTGTTGTGGATGGCCTTCCCGTCCCTTCGATACCGATCTTGGGGCAACACCAGTGAAGCTTAGCGGCATCTGCTGCTTTGCAGCCGGTACTGAACTGGATTCAGATACTGTGGCCAAAGACGGACACTGACCGCTGGTGACTGGGAAAGAGGAATCCAGGAAGTCATACTGAACATGACAGTTCAGGGCACTGGGTATTAACAGGATGAGCTGGACTGTAGATGACCCATCTGTCCTAGAAGGGAATCCCTTCCGCACCATCTGTTTTACATTAGAACCTCAGTTACTGACCAAAACTGCAACAAGCTGCACAAAGAGCTCAATACATGAACAATAGCTCAACACGGTGACAAACAGGGCAGTGTTAGTGCCCCTGGGTCCATGAGAGTAGGAATTACTGATGAGCTCAGAAAGGCAAAGGGAGTTCATGTGTTTGATGTTTTTAGATGCAGTATAATGTGGATAAATGTGAGGTTATCCACTTTGATAACAAAAACAGGAAGGCAGATTATTATCTGAACGGCTATAAACTGAGAGAGGGGAATATGCAACGAGACCTGGGTGTTCTCGTACACCAGTCACTGAAGGTAAGCATGCAGATCCAACAGGTGGTAAAAAAGGCAAATGGTATGTTGGCCTTCATAGCGAGAGGATTCAAGTACAGGAGCAGGGATGTCTTGCTGCAATTATACAGGGCCTTGGTGAGGCCACACCTGGAATATTGTACGCAGTTTTGGTCTCCTTATCTGAGGAAGGATGTTCTTGCTATAGAGGGAGTGCAGCGAAGGTTTACCATACTGATTCCTGGGAAGGCGGGACTGACGTATGAGGAGAGATTGAGTCGGTTAGGATTATATTCGCTGGAGTTCAGAAGAGTGAGGGGGATCTCATTGAAACCTATAAAATTCTGACAGGACTTTACAGGGTAGATGCAGGAAGGATGTTCCCGATGGTGGGGGAGTCCAGAACCAGGGGTCATAGTCTCAGGATACGGGGTAAACCTTTTAGGACTGAGATGAGGAGAAATTTCTTCACCCAGAGAGTGGTGGGCCTGTGGAATTCACTACCACAAAAAGCAGTTGAGGCCAAAACATTGTATGTTTTCAAGAAGGAGTTAGATATAGCTCTTGGGTCTAAAGGGATCAAAGGGTATGGGGGAAAAGCGGGAACAGGCTGAGTTGGATGATCAGCCATGATCATAATGAATGGTGGAGCAGGCTCGAAGGGTCGAATGGCCTACTCCTGCTCCTATTTTCTATGTTTTCTATGTTAATGAGAGCTGGGTCCTGTTCTCAAGTGCACAATTTTAGTACTACCAGAAATTGTTATATTAAAAATCTCACCATAAAGAACAGTAATTTTAGAAAGTTTTCCCCATCATCACACTCCACATAATTGTAACACACAAACACTGGAATACAAGGCTGTGCTCAGACACAGACACAGGTCTCAATCCGATCACAAGCTTAAATAAAGTGACCAGAAACCCACCCGTTCCAACTCGGCCTGGATCAAAAAGCTCAAATTGTGCAGGGCGTCTCACCTGGTGGGACTGAAATTCATGCTGCCAGTCTGAATGGTCGAAAAGAAACCCCTTTCTGGAAACTGAACTGTCATCAGCCAGTTTCTGCACCAGGTAGTCCTGGTATCAAAGGCTGTAACAGAAGTCACACAAACTGCTGGTTGTACAGGGGCAATTTCTGAAGCTGTAAGCCAAGCAGCTACACTGAACTAGTACTTCAAGGGTAGAGTGAAAGGAGGGGCTGGGAAGTCATTGTTGACAGATTCCCCAAAGTCCTCATACCACAGCAACAGCTGCACAGCAGTAACACTGGAGTGACTGCAAACTGTGATGCCCCATTGTCTCAGCTACACACCGGAGCAGTCGAGGGGAGGCAAGAAAAAAGTGTCAGAGGAGATTGAGAAAAAACTTGTGACAAACCAGTGTTCGAGAGTGTGGCAGAATCACCAAGACTGTAACACTCAGCAGGAAAAACCAGAGCACCAAGGTTATTGTAGAATCTAATGGTCGACTGCAGAGGCAGTTCTAGTTGTGTCTCAGCTCACAGGGGAGGCAGAGTCTCTGTAAACATTGTACTGATGGGTACAGTTCAGTTCCCTTAACACCAGATCAATTGGCCATCAGACTATTGTGCAAAGTAACAGAAAGGGGTGAAGAGGGTGTTGGAGTAACTGGGGGTCAGTTACATCAGTCCTGGGTGTCTGGAAGGGCTGCGGTCAGTTATGCAGGTCCTGGTAGACCGAGCTCATCGTGCTTTGGCCAAAGATGAAAGCTCCCATACACACCATGAAGATCCCGCACAGCACTAAGGCCCACCAGCTGGAGAGAGACAGAGAGACATCCCATTAGAGAACAAAAACTCATCCAGACACAGAGAAACCAGAATAAAACAAAAGGTAAAAAATAATCAAGCAGACAAAGAAATGAATGGAGTCACCCATCGAACCTCCAATATATCCCATCTTTTGTCAAAGGTTTATCCCTCTCTCCAGTGTAGATCAGATAGGAGCAACAACTCCTCAGATACTGAAGCAGTCAGTCTGTCACCAACAAGAGTGTCTCAGTGCCTCCTTTGACATTCAATAGCATTACCAACATTGGCTCCCCGACCCTCAACATCTTTGGGGTCGCCATTGATCAGCAATTTAACTGGAGTAGCCATACAAATACTGTGGGTACAAGAGCAGGTCAGAGGCTGGGAATTCTGTGATGAGTAACTCACCTCCTGACTCCCCAAAGCCTGTCCACCAACTACAAGGCACAAATCAGGAGTGTGCTGGAATACTCCTCACTTGCCTGGATGAACAGTCAAGAAGCTCGACACCATCCACGACAAAGCAGCCCACTTGATCAGCACCGCATCCACTACTTTAAACATTCACTCTCTCCACCACCAGCGCACAGTGGCAGCAGTGTGCACCAGCGATAAAGTGCACTGCAGCAATTCACTAAGGCTACTTACCTTCAGGAGCGGAGAACAGTCAGACCTGTGTGGAAACGCCAAGAACCGGGAGCGGATAAATTCAGCACGAGGCTCGGGGCCTTCACCTACCTTCAGGAGCAGAGAGCAGTCGGACCTGTGTGGAAACGCCGAGAACCGGGAGCGGATAAATCCAGCGCAAGGCTCAGGGCCGTCACTTACCTTCAGGAGCGGAGAGCAGTCGGACCTCTTCAGGCGCGCCGGAGTTTTGAAAAAAAGCCAACAGTGACATCACAGGAAAGCTGCAAGGTGATTAGTTGGTGAGTCCCTGCTGTTAAGGAATAGCTCTGAATAGCTGGGTAAGTATCTAAGGCAAGAAAGGTTTACAGTTTATTTTCATGTATAGTAAGTAGTGTTTTTTAGGGAGTTCTGTAGTAATGAGGACCAGAGAAGAAGGGCACTAGTGTAATTGATATTATTTGATATTAAGATCTTCCAAAAGGTTTAATTTAAAAGGGTTATGTCATGGCAGGAGAGCTTAAAGCCGTGGCGTGCTCCATGTCGGAAGCCGGGAATTCCAGTGCCCGGGACTAGCATGTGTGCAGGAAGTGTCTCCAGCTGCCGCTCCTGGAAGCCCGGGTTTCGGAGCTGGA
This sequence comes from Heterodontus francisci, assembly GCF_036365525.1. NCBI lineage: Eukaryota > Metazoa > Chordata > Chondrichthyes > Heterodontiformes > Heterodontidae > Heterodontus > Heterodontus francisci. The sequence goes on from NC_090387.1 coordinate 85,038,573, forward strand.
GCGGCAGCTGGGGACACTGGGGAGCATCCATGAGGCGGAGAGTATCGTGGATAGCATGTATAGAGAGGTGGTCACACCGCAGGCTCAGACCCCACAGGCAGGAAGGGAATGAGTGACCACCAAGCAGAGCAAGAGGACTAGGCAGGCAGTGCAGGAATCTCCTGTGGCTATTCCCCTGCAAAACAGGTATACTGCTTTGGATACTGTTGGAGGGAATGGCCTCTCAGGGGAAAGCAGCAACAGCCCAATTCGTTGCACCACAGTTGGCTCTGCTGCACAGGGGAGGAGTAAAAAGTGTGGGAATGCAATAGTTATAGGGGATTCAATTGTAAGAGGAATAGATAGGCGTTTCTGTGGCCACAAACAAGACTCCAGGATGGTATGTTGCCTCCCTGGTGCTAGGGTCAAGGATGTCTCAGAGCGGTTACAGGACATTCTGAAGGGGGAGGGTGAACAACCAGTGGTCGTGGTACACATTGGTACAAATGACATGGGTAAAAAAAAGGATGAGGTCCTAAAAGCAGAATATAGGGAGTTAGGAAGTAAGTTGAAAAGTAGGACCTCACAGGTAGTGATCTCAGGATTACTACCAGTGCCACGTGCTAGTCAGAGTAGAAATAGCAGGATATATCGGATGAATACGTGGCTGAAGAGATGGTGTGAGGGGGAGGGTTTTAGATTCCTGGGACATTGGGATCGGTTCCGGGGGAGGTGGGACCAGTACAAACTGGACAGGTTACACCTGGGCAGGACCGGGACTGATGTCCTAGGGGGAGTATTTGCTAGAGTGGTTGGGGAGGGTTTAAACTAAAATGGCAGGGGGATGGGAACCTTTGCAAGGAGTCAGAGAAGGGGGAATCAAAGACAAGAACAAAAGACAGTAAGGGGAATAAGAAAATTGATAGGCAGAGAAATCAAGGACCAGAATCAAACAGGGCCACAGTGAAAAATAGTGGGAAGGGGATGGGTAATGTTAAAAAGACAAGACTTAAGGCTTTGTGCCTTAACGCACGGAGCAGTCGCGATAAAGTGGATGAATTAATCGCGCAAATAGATGTAAACGGGTATGATATAGTCAGGATTACGGAGACATGGCTGCAAGGTGACCAGGGATGGGAAATGAACATCCAGGGGTATTCAGTATTTAGGAAGGACAGACAAAAAGCAAAAGGCAGTGGAGTTGCATTGCTGGTTAAAGAGGAAATTAACATAATAGTGAGGAAAGATATTAGCTCTGATGACGTGGAATCTGTATGGGAAGAGCTGAGAAAAACTAAGGGACAAAAAATGTTAGTGGGGGTTGTAATATAGACCCACAAACTGTAGTGGTGATATTGGAAATAGCATTAAACAGGAAATTAGAGGCACATGCAATAAAGGAACATTTGTAATATGGGTGACTTTAATCTGCATATAGATTGGGCAAATCAAATTAGTCACAATACCGGAGAGGAGGAATTCTTGGAGTGTATACGGGATGGTTTTCTGGACCAATACATTGAGGAACCAACTACAGAATAGGCCATCCTAGACTGGGTATTGTATAATGAGAGAGGAATAATTGACAATCTAGTTGTGCGAGACCCCTTGGGGATGAGCGACCATAGTATGATAGAATTCTTCATCAAGTTGGAGAGTGACATAGTTGATTCTGAGACTAGGGTCCTGAATCTTAGTAAAGGAAACTACGAAGGTATGAGGCGCGAGTTGGCTATGATGGATTGGGAAACGTTACTTAAAGGGACGACAGTGGAAAGGCAATGGCAAACATTCAAAGAGCGCATGGATGAACTGCAACAATTGTTTATTCCTGTCTGGCGCAGAAGTAAAACGGGAAAGGTAGCCAAACCATGGCTTACAAGGGATATTAGAGATAGCATTATATCCAAGGAAGAGGCATATAAATTCGCCAGAAAAAACTACAGACCTGAGGATTGGGAGCAGTTTAGAATTCAGCAAAGGAGGACCAAGGGATTGATTAAGGAGGGGAAAATAGAGTACGAGAGAAAGCTTGCGGGGAACATAAAAACTGACTGTAAAAGTTTCTATAGATATGTGAAGAGAAAAAGATTGGTGAAGACAAATGTAGGTCCCTTACCGTCAGAAAATTTATTATGGGGAACAAAGAAATGGCTGACCAACTAAATGCATACTTTGGTTCTGTCTTCACAAAGGAGGACACAAACATTATACCAGAAATGTTGGGGAACTCAGGGCTTAGTGAGAGAGAGGAACTGAAGGAAATAAGTATTAGTAGAGAAATGGTGTTGGGGAAATTGATGGGATTGAAGGCCAATAAATCTCCAGGGCCTGATGGTCTGTATCCCAGAGTACTTAAGGAAGTGGCCCTAGAAATAGTGGATGCATTGGTGGTCATCTTCCAAGATTCTATAGGCTCTGGAACAGTTCCTACAGATTGGAGGGTAGCTAATGTAACCCCACTATTTAAAAAGGGATGTAGAGAGAAAGCAGGGAATTATAGACCAGTCAGCCTGACGTTGGTAGTGGGGAAAATTCTCGAGTCCAATATCAAAGATTTTATAGCCGAGCACTTGGAGAACAGTGGTAGAATCCGACAGAGTCAGCATGGATTTACAAAAAGGAAATCACGCTTGACAAATCTACTAGAATTCTTAGAGGATGTAACTGGTAGAGTTGATGAGGGGGAGCCAGTGGATGTGGTTTATTTGGACTTTCAGAAGGCTTTCGACAAAGTCCCACATAAGAGATTAGCGTGTAAAATTAAAGCGCATGGGATTGGTGGTAGTGTATTGCGAGGGACAGAAAATTGGTTGACAGACAGGAAACAAAGAGTAGGGATAAATGGGTCTTTTTCCGAATGGCAGGCAGTGACTAGTGGGGTACTGCAGGGATCGGTGCTAGGACCCCAGCTATTCACAATATATATTAATGATTTAGATGAGGAAACTAAATGTAATATCTCCAAATTTGCAGATGACACAAAACTGGGTGGGAGGGTGAGTTGTGAGGAGGATGCAGAGAGGCTTCAGGGTGATTTGGACAAGTTGAGTGAGTGGGCTAATGCATGGCAGATGCAGTATAATGTGGATAAATGTGAGGTTATCCATTTTGATAGCAAAAACAGGAAGCCAGATTATTATCTGAACGGCTATAAACTGAGAGGGGAGAATATGCAACGAGACCTGGATGTTCTCGTACACCAGTCGCTGAAGGTAAGCATGCAGGTCCAACAGGCGGTAAAAAAGGCAAATGGTATGTTGGCCTTCATAGCAAGAGGATTCGAGTATAGCAGCAGGGATGTCTTGCTGCAATTATACAGGGCCTTGGTGAGGCCACACCTGGAATATTATGTGCAGTTTTGGTCTCCTTATCTGAGGAAGGATGTTCTTGCTATAGAGGGAGTGCAGTGAAGGTTTACCAGACTGATTCCTGGGATGGCAGGACAGATGTATGAGGAGAGATTGAGTCGGTTAGGATTATATTTGCTGGAGTTCAGAGGAGTGAGGGGGGAGGGGGGGATCTCATAGAAACCTATAAAATTCTAACAGGACTTGACAGGGTAGATGCAGGAAGGATGTTCCCAATGGAGGGGGAGTCCAGAACCAGGGGTCATAGTCTAAGGATACGGGGTAAACCTTTCAGGACTGAGATGAGGAGAAATTTCTTCACCCAGAGGATGGTGAACCTGTGGAATTCGCTATCACAGAAAGCAGTTGAGGCCAAAACATTGTATGTTTTCAAGAAGGAGTTAGATATAGCTCTTGGGTTTAAAGGGATCAAAGGATATGGGGCAAAAGCAGGAACAGGTTACTGAGTTGGATGATCAGCCATGATCATAATGAATGGCGGAGCAGGCTCGAAGGGCCGAATGGCCTACTCCTGCTCCTATTTTCTATGTTTCTATGTTACTTCAACAGTACCTTGTTACACAAGATAAGCTATCGAGGGGTTGGGTTAATATATTAGCATGGACAGAAGATTGGTTAAAGGACAGGAAGCAATAGTAATAAATGGGTCATTTTCAGGTTCACAGGCTGTAACCAGTGGAGTGGCATAAGAATCAGTGTTGGAGCCTCAGCCATTTACAATCTTTGTTAATGACTTTGATGAGAGGACTGAGTGTAATGCATCCAAATTTGCTGACAATATAAAGCTACATGGAACAGAAAACTATGAGGAGGGCACAAAAGGCGGAATTTTAACTGCCAAGGCGGAAAAGTGGAGGTGGGTTCAGGTGTGAGGATGGGGCTGAGTCTCCAAAAAAGTCGATGTGTTCCCACCCACTTCCAGCTTTAACCAGGGGCACCATCCAAGACGTGTGGGAAACTCCCATGGAAATGTCAGGTCAGTCATTTAAATAACAATTGATTGCGCCTTTAACCCAAAATTCTGGCTTTAACGGCTAGCTCACAGGTTTCCTGAGCTGTGTGAAACTCACCAGGGTCAACAAGGTCAACAGCAGGAAGTAATTGATCATGAAATTGACAGGCTGGAAAAGCCTTTAAGCAGTAAAACTGCACAGCTGCCGCCCTGCCTACGTGAAAGGCTTGTGCTCACAGGACTTCTTCTGAGAGCAATGATTTCACTGCTTCACAGGTGATTTCTAACTTTTTGGAAGTCATTTCACATACCTTGGGCTTGATCCATTTTCATCTGCACTTTCCTGCTATCAGCCTTCACTGAAGATTGAGAGCATTATGCAAGAAACATAAGAACATAAGAAATAGGAGCAGGAGTAGACCATACAACCACTCAAGTCTGCTGTGCCATTCAATATGATCATGACTGATCTTATGCCACCAAGCCACTTTTCATAAACCCTTGATTCCCCCGAGACAGCAAAAATCTGTCGATCTCAGCCTTGAATATATTCAACAATGGAGCATCCACAACCCTCTGGGTACAGAGTTCCAAAGATTCACAACCCTTTAAGTGAAGTAATTTCTCCCCTTCTCAGTCCTAAATGATCAATCTCTTCTCTTTTTAGTGTCTATCCTGTCAAGCCCCTTCAGAATCTTGTATGTTTCAATGAGATCACCTCTTATTCTTCTAAGCTCCAGAGAGTATAAGTACAATTTACTCAACCTCTCATCATAGGACAGCACTGTCATCTCAGGAACCAATCTACTGAATCTTCGTTCGACTGCCTCCAAGGCAAGTATATCCTTCCTTAGATATGGAGACCAAAACTGCACAAAATACTCCAGATGTGGTCGCACCGAATCTCTGTACAATTGTAGAAAGACTTCCTTGTTCTTGTACTTCAAACCCCTTGCAATAAAGGCCAACACGCCATTTACTTTCCTAATTGCTAAATCTGCATGCTAATTTTCTGTGTTCCTTGTACGAGTGCGCCCAAGTCCCTCTGAACATCAACATTTAAAGTTTCATGTTTTTTCAAAAATACTCTGCTTTTTTATTCTTATGATCAAAGTGAATAACTTCACACTTCCCCACATTATACTCCAAGTGGCACCTTGTTGCCCACTCACTTAACATGTCTATATCTCTTTGCAGCCTCTTTGTGTCCTCCTCACAGCTTACATTGCTGCCTAGCTTTGTACCATCAGCAAACTTGGATACATTACTCTCCGTCTGTTTGTCTAAGTCAGGGTTGTCCAATATACGGCCCGCGGGCCAGGATCTGGCCCGTCAAAGTTTCCATCCGGCCCACAGATGTATTTCAGAGGTGAAAAATTTCCCGTTGGCTTCTTCTTTCAGACCAGCTTTTTTAAAAAGAAAATTGCATCAGTTTCACAGCTGACACTGATAGGTGCTGGGAGCAGGAACAACACTTTTGAACTTTGGACAGATTCGGGGTTTTCCAGCGAGCTTTTTAATAAAAATTCGGAACCTGCCAGAAAACCCCGAATCTGTCTGAAGTTCAGAAGTGCTGTTCCCACTCCCAGCAGCTGTCAGCGTCAGCTGTGAAACTGACACAATTTTTTCAAAAGAACTATGTTCCCGCTTTCAGCAACTGTCAGAGAGATGGGGGGAGGTGTGGGGGGGGGGGGAACAGAGAGAGAGAGAGGGGGGAACAGAAAGAGAGAGGAGGATAGAGAGGGGGTTGGCATGGACAGAGAGAGAGCGATAGAAAGGGGGAGGAGGGGCAGAAAGAGAGGGGACAGAGAGTGAGGGGGCAATAGAGAGAGAGAGAGGAGGATGGAGAGGGGGGTGGCATGGACAGAGAGTGGGAGTGGTAGAAGGGGGATGGGGGGCAGAGGGAGAGAGCGAGAGGGAACAGAGAGGAGGGACAGAGAGAGAGAGAGAGGGAGGACAGAGGAGGGGGGGTGGCATGGACAGAGAGAATGCTAAAGGGGGGACGGGGTGGGGGGGGGGAAACAGAGAGAGAGAGAGAGAGGAACACAGAAAGAGAGAGAGTGATCAAGATCACTCCTGACAGATGGACATCTATCCAGAATACTCCGCATTGCTACAAGAAGTGTGCAGGCAAACATTGACTACTTGTGCAAGCAAAAAAATGCCAGGTATCTCACTAAATCAGTGTTCAACATAGTGATGAGAAAGGAAGTCAATAAATTAATCTTTTTTCTCATTTAAAGCTCCTTCTCAAAAATGCAAATGTGTTGTTTTGATTAACAGTAAGATAAAGTTTTAGTGCCTTTATCTTTCTGAAATTTTCTCACTGGCCGGCCCCCTTCGTAAGACAAAAATTGTAATGTGGGCCCCCCAGGCGAAAAGGTTGGGCAGCCTTGGTCTGAGTCATTAATATAGATAGCTGAAGCCCCTTGCGGCTCTCCACAAGTTACAGCCTCCAAACTTGAAAATATCCTATTTATCCCCACTCTTTGCCTCCTGTCCATTAACCAATCTTCCATCCATGTTAATATATTATCCCCAACTCCATGAGCCCTTACCTTTGGGGAACACCTTAATGAATGCCTTTTGGAAATCCAGGTATACTACATCCACTGGCTCACCTTTATCTACCCTGTTAGTTATATGTTGAAAAGCCTCTAATAAATTTGTTAAACATGATTTCCCTTTCATAAAACCATGTTGACTTTGTCTGAACATACTATGATTTTCTCAACATATTGTTAAGACTTTCTTAATAATAGATTCCAGCATTTTCCTGATGACTGATGTCAGGCTAACTGGCTTGTAGTTCCCTGTTTTCTTCCTCCCTTTCTTGAAAAGCAATGTTACATTTGCTAACTTCCAATCTGCTGGGACCATTCTAGAATCTAGGGAATTTTGGAAAATCATAACCAGTGCACCCACTATCTCTGAATCTATCTCTTTTAGAACCTGAGGATGTAGGCCATCAGGGCTTGGAATTTGTTGGCTTTTAGTCTCTTATGTTTCTCTAACACTTGCTTTCTGCTGATGTTAATTACTTTAAGTTCCTTACTCTTATTACCCCGAGGACTTTTTATTTCTGGTATATAATTTGTAACTTCTACTGTGAGGACAGACACAAAATATTTGTTCAACATCTTGCCATTTCTTCATTCCCCATCATAATTTCTTCTGTCTCTAAGGGAACAATGTTTACTTCAGTTACTCTCCTTTTTATATACTTGTAAAAGCTCTTACGATCTGTTTTTATATTGCTGGCTAGTTTACTCTCGTTCTATTTTTTCCCTTTTTTTAAAGCAACATTTTGATTGCCCTTTGCTGGTTTCTAAAACTTTCCCAATCCTCAGGTTTACTGCTATTCTTTGCATTAGAAGCCTTTTCTTTTAATCTAATACTGGTTTAGCCATCCACTGACAGATCTGTCTGGTCCACTTAAAACACTATTGGGTCCTGCTCTTGTCTCCTAAAACTGCTCACTATTCCAGGATCATCTTGGAATGCAAAGATAACCCCTGGCTTCTCTTCTGTACTGCAGACTGTCTTCATAAGCCCCTCTCCCCTGTCCCCTCCACCCTCACTACCAACAAGAAGTGTGAGGAGCTCACAGACTTCATTGTCACTGAGATCCCGCCCATCCGATCAGTAGCCTTCGCTGTGTCCCTCCCTTCCACTAGCGCACCAGGCCAAACTACCTATAATGCTCCCCCCATCCTATCCCTGAACTCACATCTTTTTCTAGTTTCTCTCCAATCTCCCCACATGCCCTCTCTGAGCTCATCTTGTCCATGAGGACCACTGCCTGCTCTTTTGATCCTATTCCCACTAAACTGCTGATCAACCAACTTCTCCTTCCCCTCCTGGTCCCCACGTTAGCCGACATTGTAAACAGTTCTCTCTCTTCAGGTGTTGTCCCTCTCTCCTTTAAATCTGCCGTCATCACCTCAAAAAATAACTCTTGACCCCACTGCCCATACAAACTACCATCCCATCTCTCCAACTTCCCTTTCCTCTTCAAAGTCCTTGCATGTGTTGTCGTCTTCCAAGTTCCATTCCCATATTTCCCGGAATTCCATGTTTGAATATTTCCAATCAGGTTTCCCCCCTGCCACAGTACTGTAACAGCTCTAATCAAAGTCACTAATGACATCCTATGTGACTGGGTCAAAGGTAAACTTTCCCTCTTTGCCTTTCTCAATCTGTCTGCAGCCTTTGACACGGTTGACCACACCATCCTCCTCCATCGTCTCTTCACTGTCATCCAGCTGGGTGGGACTACTTTCACCTGGTTCCATTCTTATCTATCCAATTGTAGCCAGAGAATCACTTGCAATGGCTTCTCCTGCTCTCACACTGTTACCTCGGGTGTCCCCCAAGGATCTATCCTTGGCCCCCTCCTATTTCTCATCTACACGCTGGCCCTCAGCCACATCATCCAAAAGCAAGGGTTAGTTTTCACATGCATGCTGATGACACTCGGCTCTACCACCACTTCTCGCGACTCCTCCACTGTCGCTAAATTATCAGATTACTTATCTGACATGCAGTGCTGGATGAGCAGAAATTTCTTCCAATTAATTATTGGGAACACTGAAGCCATTGTTTCTGGTCCCCACTCCAAACTCTAGTTACTGACTCCATCCCTCTGCCTGGCAACAGTCTGAGATTAAGTCAGTCTATTTGCAATCTTGGTGTCACATTTGACCTCAAGATGAGCTTCCGACCTCATGTTAGTACCATCACTAAGACCGCCTACTTCCACCTCCCTAACAACGCCTGACTTCGCCCCTGTCTCAGCTCATCTGTTGCTGAAACCCTCATTCATGCCTTCATTACCTCCAGACTTGACTATTCCAACACACTCCTGGCTGGTTTCCCACATTCTACCCTCCGTAAATTTGAGGTCATCCAAAACTCTGCTGCCCATGTCTTAACTCCAAGTCCCATTCCCCTATCACCCCTGTGCTCGCTGACCTACAATGGCTCCTGGTCAAGCAAAATCTTGATTTTATAATTCTCATCCTTGTTTTGAATTCCCTCCATGGCCTCACCTCTCCCTTTCTCTGTAATCTCCTCCAACCCCACAATCCTCCAAGATATCTGTGCTCCTCTAATTCTGGCCTCTTAAGCATCCCTGATTTTAAACGCTCCATCACTGGTGGCTGCGCCTTCAGTTGCCTAGTCCCTAAGCTCTGGAATTCCCTCCCTAAACCTCTCCAGCTCTCTACCTTGCTTTCCTTCTTTAAGACACTCCTTAAAAACTACCTCTTTGACCAAGCTTTTGGTCATCTGACCTAATATCTCCTTTTGTGGCTTGGTGTCATATTTTTATAATGCAACTGTAAAGTGCCTTGGGATGTTTTATTCTGTTAAAGGATAAGTTGTTGTTGTAATACTGTCCTTAACTTCCTGAGTAAGCCAAGGATGGATCTTATGCAGCTATACTATACACCTCTGGTGAGGAACAAGAGCAGCCACACAATCACCAGGAGGTGCAGCAACAACTGCAACAGCAGCTGCCTTCTCTTCAGCCACATATTTCTCCATAGGACAGAAGGGATGGACACAGAACTCCAGCTCAAAGGAGGCAATACCCCAGCACAGGGTGTACATATAGAGGATCAGCATCCTTGATATCACAGAGCAACAATGCTTCAGCAGGCTCAGGCATTTGCAGCAGGTCATTGCTGACATCTGCAACCTCCGGGGCACACATTGCCAGTGGTGGGCAAGGCTGCCACAGCTCTTTCCATGGATCTGCTGGTGACGTCTGCAGGATTTCACACTCTGCTGACCACAGGTGTATCTCCCAGGTGACCAATGTCATGTTTGCCAAGGTCACCACTTATTGTCAACTTTGACACTGATGAGGCCAGTCAGAGACAAAGAGTTCTTTCATTTGTAACAGTGGCTGGATTCCCACAGGTACAAGGAGTCATAGACTGCACACATGTGGCAATCAAGGCACCACTCTCAGGTCAACCTGAAGTATTTATGAATCAGAAGGGGTTTCACTCCCTCAATGTCCACCGGAAGGTGACCATGCAAGTCTGTGCAAAGATATCCTGGAAGCTCCACGATTCCTTCATTCTGCGATAGTCACTTTTCCCACAGGTGTTCGCACCTCCACACAGCATCAATGGGTGGCTCCTTGGAGACAAGGGCCTACCTTCAGGACCTGAATCATGACACCTGACGCGCACACCAGAAGTGCAATGATACAACAATCATGAACAAACTCTGAAGAGTTATAAAAACTGACTTTGTCTTAAAAAAAAAAGAACGTTTATTGTAGAAACCTAACTATGCATCCAAAATGGCCAAAGAAAACAAAGCTTGGCCTTTGTGTATTCAAATTGTCTGACAAAGATAAAGGACAAACCTTCAAAGCTAAGAGGTGTCAACTGAACCCATCCTACACCCATCCTAAAACATTCCAGGATTGAATGTCTTCTCCCAAAACAAAGAAGGTGTGAAGTCGCCATGTCCTGGGCTGTTGTGTGATCACCATGGGGAAGAGACCAGAGTGTCTCCTACCAGAAAGTGAGTAATAACATAGCTTTACCTTAAAAAAGACAGCCTAGAGAGAGAGACTCCAGAGAAAGAGATAGAAGAGAAGCAACATCCAACAGCTTGTTTTCCAGCAAGCAAGATGCACGTGCCCTGCTGTAGAATCCTACATCTACACTAGATGGCAGTGAACTAGAAATGACCCACTGCCTTCAACTGACTGTTCAATCAAGACAGAAATCTACAATCATCTCAGACCTGCATCCATCGAGAACTTGATTTCCAAGAGAGTTCAACAGGTTTATCGTGACCTTCCCCCATTAAAAATCACTTTCCCTTTTTTCCCTCTCTATTGTCTCTTCTTGTGTGTGTGTGTGTGCGTGTGCGCGAGCGAGTGCGTGAGTGGATGCGATTGCGACAATTTCGGGATAAGATATATTTATCAATAAACAATTGATTATCTGTTTTAAAACCTGCAAGAAAATCTGTTGCTGTCTGTTGATATATAAAACCTAATAGCAAAATACACTTGCTGTGGTCAGTTGGGGAGTTGAACAGTGGGAACAACCCACATCGCACCACGTGGCCATAACACAACTCTGAGAAGCTCTAAAATTGATGCAGAGGAGAGGTACAACAAGAGCCACATGAGCACAAGGGTGATTATTGAGAAAACACATTTGGTTGCTGAAGATACGATTCAAGTGCCTGGATAGATCTGGGGATGCCCTTCAGAATGAACCAGCAAGGGTCTCGAGAATGGTAGTAGTTTGCTGTGCTTTACAAAACAACATGGATCTGCAAGAGGAGGAAGGTACAGAATGCTCAGCACCCTTCTCCTCTGAGGAGGAGCCTGATGTGGCCAGGATGTTGCAGATGCTCAGCTGGCTGCCAGAAAAGCCCATGATGGACTCATATAGGCTCACTTCAGGTCACCTGAATGTGTGAAGCCATATGGCACTCCAATGCTAAATCCTCTGCACCCCAACCCCCAATACAAATCATTCCCACTGTCATAAATCCTCCCATCACATTTACACCCTTTGCTTATCCTCCATTCTGGTCATATGAATCTCCTGAAGGCTAATGTCCATGTGCAATTTGGAATGCTACAATGGAGAGTTCAAATAAAGTGCTTAATTCATTTACAATTCCACATATAGAACAACATTGACAATGTGAATCCCATGGGGAAACTATGACGTCTTCCTCCTCCTGTTTTCTATTTCTCCTACATGGTGCTACCCATGTGACTTCAATAGCGCTAGAGGCAGGCTGCTCATTCCCCTGCTCTTGCAGTTGTGATATCCATGGTGGACGTCCTCTGGGTTTTCAGCCTGTGAAGGACCTGCCAAAGACTGTCCTACCTGCAGCTGTGCAGGAGGCAGCATGGGGGGCTCAGTCTGAGGAGTGGAGGGAGACAAGGGATGGGAAGTGGCAGTGCCTTGAAAAGAGTCTTCACTTCCATTTGCCCTTTCTCCACCTTCCCTCATGGCCCACCTGCACTTCCCTGCTAACCAGAGCTGGTGAACAGTTTACTATATTTCAGTGAGGTGTTGAACAGGCAAGGCGAGGCTTTCCTCCGTCCTGTTTAAAGTGGCAGACTGCAGCCATTGGTCAGAGCCAGTATGCACTCAGTTGTCTGCCGTGTCTGATGCTCCCATGGAGGTGGACATCAGTGCAATTGCCTGAGACCTCAAGGTAGAGAGGGACTCCTCCAATCTCTCTCCAAGGGTACACATTGCCTCTGGAAACGCTGACAAAAGCATACACATTTCCCATTGCTACTCCAGAAGAGTCCTCTTTGTGAAGGACCCCCGAGGCTCAGAAACTCCGTCTAGCTGAGCTCCGTCTTGAAGTGTCCTGCACCCTCTGATTGGGACTCTCCACTACTGGCCCTGTCTTCAGCAACTGCTCACATGTGATATGCACCTCACCATGTGACAACCTAGCTATCGCTATTGGAGTCCTCACTGAGGTGTATCTGTGCTGGTGGAGGGTGCACATGAGTCCTGTGATGGTGCTTCCTCAGAATGCAAGTCCTCCTCGGAGGACTCTTCAGCCTTCACCCACTCCAGCTTCTCCATCACCCTTGAAGGGCCTGTGGGAGATGAAGGACATGAATCAGAACTGATATGGAGAAAGTGTTCAAAGTCTACGTTGTGCAGGTCTGGACATTTGAGTTAGTGGTAGCAGCAATTCAACATGAGTGAGTGTTATGTGCCAAGTGGCAGTCTGATATATCATTCTGTCAACAGGTATTTGGGAGACTCCATCTCTCCATCGCCTACGCCCATGGGAAGTGGAATGTGTAGAGAGAATGGAATGACAACAGCTGTGGAGGGATGGGTGTGAGATGTTAATAAGATGAGGGCAGGTGTGAGTGTTGGGTGTCCACAAGGGGAGGTGAGGAGGTGCCTCGAGAGAGGAATGAGTGCAGCTGCATATAGTTTTGGTCTCCTTACTTAAGGAGAGATATACTTCCATTGGAATCAGTTTAGAGATGGTTCACTAGGTTGATTGTCTTGTGAGGAAAGGTTGAGCATGTTGGGCCTATACTCATTGGAGTTTAGAAGAACGAGAAGTGATCTTATTGAAATATATAAGATCCTGAGGGAACTTGACAGGATAGATGCCGAGAGAATGTCTCCCCTTGTGGGGGAATCTAGGACAAGGGGGCACAGTTTCAAAATAAGGGATCTCCCTTTTAAGATGGAGATGAGGAGGAATTTCTTCTCTCAGAGGGTTGTTAATCTTTGGAATTCTCTTTCCCAGAGAGCAGTGGAGGCTGGGTCATTGACTATATTCAAGGCTAAGTTAGACAGATTTTTGATCTACAAGAGAGTCAAGGGTTATGGGAGACAGTCAGGAAAGTGGAGTTAAGGCCACAGTCAGATCAGCCATGATCTTATTAAATGAGGGGTCGAATGGCCTACGCCTGCTCCTATTTCTTATGATCTTATGTGTGTTGGACAGGAGTGCTGTGCAAGAGAATCTGGAGAAGTCAGAGAGTAGGGGTTGGCATCTAAAATTGGGATGCTACTCACCATTGCTGCCCTTTTGAGATTATTGAACCTCTTGCGACAACATATTCTAGGGCCACATTCCTGCTGCTGACTGCCAGCTACGCCAGTTTGGTTTGTGTGGCTGGCCTGTTTTTCCTGTCCACAGGAAAGAACACGTCTCTTTGGGACCTCACCACCTCCAGCATTCTTTGCAGCCAAGAGTCAGAGAAATAGCAGAGAGTGGGGGTGTGGGGGAGCAGCCATCCCACTTGTCACTTCCATTTCTTTGCTTACAGAACTGGTTCCGTTAACCTTCCACCTAAAGTGTTACAAATTTCCCTCTTCCTTAGACATTCTCTTCATTTCAGCAATGCTGGTTGTTGTCTTGAGAATTGTATTGTTCACATGAGCCAGCAGAGGGAGCTGAAAGTGAAAGTAAAACAGAATAAAGGAGACTTCATTATACTCAACAACATGTTGCCTCTGTCTTAATCTCTGCTTCATATTTCTCACTAAACTCAGCTAAACTCACTCCAGTCCCAAGAACATCACAATGACGATGAGGTAAATAGTAAAGGATGGTGCAAAACGGGGAACATTGCTTTCAAGTATGAAATTTTGGAAGGTTTTTGTCTGCTTTTCTGAAGACAGTATTTTAAGCTGGAGACTGCATTAGTGCCATACAGGAAGCTTGTACAGTGTATACACACACTGATCTCTCCAAAATAATTATCCAATCAAAAAAATATATATATAATCTTGGATTATTGCAGAGGTTTCCTCTGAAAAGGAACGCGATACTGGATCATTGATCACACACTATCACTGCATTGCTGATCAATATGGTGTTGTCTATGCCCAACCTACCACCTTTCGATGAGCATTCAGAGCCATCATCTGTATCTCCATGTTGGCAAAACTGGCTGTGACATTGCCAAACCTGCCATTGTGCCTATGAAATCACAGATAGGAACAGGAGTAGGCCATTTAGCCCATCAAGCCTGCTTCGCCATTCAATTCAATGATGGCTGATCATCTACCTCAATGCCACTTTCCCACACTATCTCCATATCCATTATGTCATTAGTATCCAGAAATCTATCAATTTCTGTCTTGAACATGCTGAGTGATTGAGCTTCCACAGCCCTCTGGGGTAGAGAATTCCAAAGATTCACCACCCTCTGAGTGAAGGAATTCCTCTTCATCCCAGTCTCAAATAACCTACCCCTTATTCTGAGGCTATGTCTTCTGGTTCTAGACTCACCAGTCAGCAGAAACATCCTATCCACCCTGTCACGCCTGGACTCAAATCTCCTTGCAATGAACGCCAACATACCATTTGCTTTCCCAATTGCTTGCTGCACCTGCATGCTAGCTTTGAGTGACTCGTGAACAAGGACACCCAGATCGCGTTGGATATCAACACTTCTCAACCTTTCACCACTTTAGA
This sequence comes from Heterodontus francisci, assembly GCF_036365525.1. NCBI lineage: Eukaryota > Metazoa > Chordata > Chondrichthyes > Heterodontiformes > Heterodontidae > Heterodontus > Heterodontus francisci. Next base: position 85,053,840 of record NC_090387.1, read on the forward strand.
AATACTCTGTCTTTCTACCAAAGTGGATAACTTCACTCTTGTTCATACAAACATATGAGCATTCAAATTCGAAGCAGGAGTAGGCCACTTAGCCCTCGAGCCTGCTCTGCCATTCAATAAGATCATGGCTGATCTGATTGTAACCTCAACTCCACATTCCCGCCTACCCCCAATAATCTTTCATCCCCTTGATTATCAAGAATCTGTCTACTTCTGCCTTAAAAATATTCAAAGACTCTGATTCCACTGCCTTTTGAGGAAGAGTTCCAAAGACTCACGACCCTCTGAAAAGATTTCTCCTCATCTCTGTCTTAAATGGGTGACCCCTAGTTACAGATTCTCCCACAGGAGGAAACAGCCTTTCCACATCCACCCTGTCAAGACCCCTCAGAATCTTATATGTTTCAATCAAGTCATTTCTTACTCTTCCAAACGCCAGCAAATACAAGCCTAGCCTGTCCAATCTTTCCTCATAAGACAACCGCCCATTCCAGGTATTAGTCTAGTAAACCTTCTCTGAACTGCTTCCAATGCATTTACATCCTTCCTTAAATAAGGAGACCAATACTGTACACAGTACTCCAGATGTGGTCTCACCAATGCCCTGTACAACTGAAACATAACCTCCCTACTTTTGTGTTTAATTCACCTCGCAATAAATGATGACATTCTATTAGACTTCCTAATTGCTTGCTGTACCTGCATACTAACCTCTTGCAATTCATGCACTAGGATACCCAGATCCTTCTGCATCTCAGTGCTCTGCAATCTCTCACCATTTAGATAATATGCTTCTTTTTTATTCTTCCTGCCAAAATGGACAATTTCACAGTTACGATTGAGGCGGGAGTAATGCACTGTCAATTCAGTCCCAATACTCCACAGGTCGCAGCATATTATTTAAAGTTTTCCCACCTACCGGAAATTATCCAAATTAAACAGTTTATTAACCCCTCCCATAATAAAACAGAGCAAACCAGTTATCTTTAAACAACAACAAATTAACTATTTATTAATAAACTAAATCTTAAATACTATTGAGATAAACTTATATCTAAAAACTTTATAACTTCTTATTTCTCCTAACCCTAATGCACATACACATACATTCAAAAACCAATGGTTAACTGGTTTAAAAAATTGTGTTTAAAAAATTAGGATTAATAAAATAACTAGGTTGTAAGTCTTGGTTGGTTATGTTCCTGGAGCGTTGAGGTGTCCCAGAGTTGAACAGCCAGATGCTACTCGAAGTCTCCAGGCGAATTTGACAAACAGTCTTTAATGGATAGGTGTCACATAGTTCTTTCAACAAGGAGTATAGCAACAGGTCTATTTGGATTTTAACATTGGCAGTCTGTCAGTAGAAACTTTACTGAGAATTCCAGAAGACACAAACAGGGAGTCACTTCTGAAGCAGACGCTTCTTAGATTGGAAGTAAAAAAAAGAATTTGCTACCTCCAACAATACAAAGATTTCCTTTTCGGGGTTTTTGCTCCTTAGGCAATAACACAGCCTCCAGCTCAATGCAGATTTTTCTGCTGAGAGAAAAAGACAACTTCTCCCTTCAGTGAGCATGCTTCGCTGGTCTCCAGATCAAACTGGTTATAAACAGTCTTTACACACAGTCAAAAGTTACAATACAGCATGTGACCTCCTCTCTCTCCTGCTGTTGCCTAGGAAACAGCTACAACTTGAACACACACAGTTCCCCAAAGAGAAAGAACAACTCTCATTCTTAAAGGTACAGACCCCCTTAGTTTTAAAAACAGAGATAAAAAAAAAGCACTTCCATGACATTCACATTTTCCCACATTATATTCCATTTGCCAGATCTTTGCCCACTTGCTTAACCTATCTACATTCCTTTGAACCCTCCTTAGGTCCTCTTCACAACCTACTTTCCTACCTATCTCTATGTCATTAGCAAATTTAGCAACCATACTTTCGATCCCTTCAATCAAGTCATTTCTATAAATTGCAAAACGTTGAGGCCTCAGCATTGAGCCCTGTGGCACACCACTCGTTTTATCCTGCCAACCAGAAAATTACCCATTTATGCTTAGTCTCGGTTTCCTGTTAGCTAGCCAATCTTCTATCAATGCCAATATGTTACCCCCTACACCATGAGCTTTTATTTTCCACAATAACCTTTGAGTTACTTCTGATGCCTTCTGGAAATCAAAGTACAGTACATCCACCAGTTCTCCTTTATCCACAGCACGTTACTTCTTCAAAGAACTCCAATAAATTGGTTAAACATGATTTCCCTTTCACAAAACCATGCTGACTCTGCCTGATTACCTTGAATTTTTCTAAGTGCCCTGCTATAACTTCTTGTCAAGACTGAGACACACATTATTTCGCTACATGAACATTAAATCTTAAAATTGCAAGCCCCTGACTGGAAAGACATCTGCATAGTAACAGACAGTGTTGGAACAATGAGGAACCAGTCCCTGCTCCATTACACAGAAGAGACCTGGTCAGACCAGTTGGTCACGTGAACACCTGCTGGCCAACTAGAGCAGTTTTAAATTGGAAAAACAGAATTTGAACTCAGAAAGCCTGTGTGCTCCTGGAACTGAAGCAGAACCCTCTACTGTCTGCCTGCTCCCATCTCCTTCCCACGGAAATGAAAACAAGTGAACCTCAAAGAGAGAAAAGTCTCCTACGTGAACAAGGTTTAAGAAGAATACTGGGCTCCAACGAAACACAAGAATTACCTACAAAAGGACTATACTGTCTGCTCGAAGCACTTGCCTCAAACTGTTCTACTTTATCGTTTCTTCTCTTTTCTGTCCCTATCTGCATGTGTATATTGCGTGTGCATGCTAGCGTGGGCGCATCGTATATCCGTAGGTTTCAACCGTTTTAGAATTTAAGTCTAAGTTTTAATATATTTCACTTTTCTCCTTTAAACCTGAGAAAACCTGGTTTCTTTGCCTTATAATTGGAAAGCTGTGAACAAGGATTCACAAAATGGCGGAGTTTAAAAATAAAACCCTGTTACAATAAGACCAGATAAAGACAACAAAAGACCCCTAGACACATTTCTCACCTGGTTGTAACACTCTTTAATAATAGCTTCTAACATTTTCCCTATGACAGATGTTAAGCTAACTGGCCTGTAGTTTCCTGCTTTCTCTCACCCTCCCTTTTTGAATAAAGGAGTTACATTCACTATTTTCTAATCTAATAGAACCTCCCCCAAATCTAGGGAATTTTGGAAAATTAAAACCAATGCATCAACTATCTCACTAGCCACTCTTTTCTGTTAAGACCCTAGGATGAAGTCCATCAGGTCCTAGGGACTTGTCAGCCGCATCTCCGACAATTTGCTCAGTACCACTTCCTTGATGATTGTCAATTTTCTTGAGTTCTTCCCTCCCTTCCATTTCCTGATTTACAGCTATTTCTGGGATGTTACTTGTATCCTCTATGGTGAAGACCGATGCAAAATACCTGTTCAATTCATCTTCCATCTCCTTTTTTCCCTTATTAATTCCCCAGACTCACTTTCTATAGGACCAACGGTCATTTTGTTAATTCTTTTCTTTTTAAAATATCTATAGAAACTCTTACTGTCTTTATATTTCTCGCCAGCTTTCTCTCGTACTCTAAATTTTTCCCTCCTTATTAATCTTGTAGTCGTTCTTTGCTGCTTTTTATATTCTGTCAGTCTTCTGACCTGCTACCCATCTTTGCGCAATTATATGTTTTTTCTTTAAGTTTGATACTATCTTTAACTTTTTTACTTAACCATTGATGGTGGTTCCTTCCCTTGGAATTTTTCTTTCTCATTGGAATGTATCTATTCTGTGTATTCTGAAATATCCTCTTAAATGTCTGCCACTGCATCTCTATTGACCTATCCCTTAATCTACTTTGCTACTTCACTTTTACTAGCTCTGTTTTCACGCCCTCATAATTGCCCTTATTTAAGTTTAAAATCCTAGTCTTAGACCCACTCTTCTGTCTTTCATACTGAATGTAAAATTCAGTCATATTATGACTGCTGCCCAGGGGCGCCTTCACTCCGAGGTCATTCATTAATCCTAGCTCGTCGCACAATAACGGGTCTAGTTTGGCTCCAGAAACTATCCCGAAAACATTTTTTTAGATTAGAGATACAGCACTGAAACAGGCCCTTCGGCCCACTGAGCCTGTGCCGAACATCAACCACCCATTTATACTAATCCTACACTAATCCCATATTCCTACCAAACATCCCCACCTGTCCCTATATTTCCCTACCACCTACCTATACTAGTGACAATTTATAATGGCCAATTTACCTATCAACCTGCAAGTCTTTTGGCTTGTGGGAGGAAACCGGAGCACCCGGAGAAAACCCACGCAGACACAGGGAGAACTTGCAAACTCCACACAGGCAGTACCCGGAATCGAACCCGGGTCCCTGGAGCTGTGAGGCTGCGGTGCTAACCACTGTGCCACTGTGCCGCCCCATTCTATGGGCTCTTCATCTAGGCTACCTTTGCCCATCTGATTTTTCCAATCTATATGTAGATTAAAATCCCCCATGATTATCGCCGTACCTTTCTGATGAGCACCCATTATTTCTTCCTTTATACTCCATCCTACCATGTGGTTACTGTCAGGAGGCCTATACACCACTCCCACAAATGACTTCTTGCCTTTATCACTTCTCCTCTGGACCCAAACCGCTTCTACATCCTGGTTTCCTGAATTTAGGTAATCCCTCCCTATTGTGCTAATATCATCATTAATTAACAGAGCCACCCCTCCACATTTTCCTAGCTTCCTGTCCTTCCGAAATGTCATGTACACTTCAATGTTCAGATCCCAATCTATGCCCTCCTGCAGCCATGTCTCCCTAATGGCTATCAGATCATACTTATTTATTTCTATTTCCACTATCAATTAATCTGTTTTGTTTCGAATGCTATGTGCATTCAGATACAGAGCTTTTAGTTTTGTCCTTTTATTGCTTTTGCAACCTCTAGCCCCGTCTGCTGACTTACTCTTAGATTTATAATCACTGTCCCTTCCTGTCATGGTCTGTTTATCTTATCCCATATTAATACCTTTTTCTCTTGTCCCTTCTCTTTGATATACCACATCTTCCCAAACTTGATTCTTTCCCTCCACTATTTAGTTTAAAACCCTCTCTACTTCCCTAGTTATGCGACTCGCTAGAACACCGGTCCCACCACGGTTCAGGTGTAGACCATCTCAAGGGTAAAGCCCCCACTTTCCTCAGTACTGGTGCCAGTGCTCCACGAACCGGAACTCACTTCCACCACACCAGTCTTTGAGCCACATATTCATTTTTCTAATCTTATTTATCCAGCTCCAATTGCACGTGGCTCAGGTAATAATCCAGAAATTATTAGCTTTGAGTTCTGCTTCTTAATTTGGTGCCTAGTTCCTCATACTGATTATACAGAACCTGTTTCCTTGTCCTGCCTATGTCGCTGGTACCTACATGGACCACGACAACTGGATCCTCCCCCTCCCACTGCAAGTGCCTCTCCAGCTCTCAGCAGATGTCCCAAACCCTGGCACCAGCAGGCAACACAGCCTTCTGGACTCTCGCTCTTTGCTGCAGAGAACACTGTCAATCCCCCCACTGTACTGTCCCCTACTACCCCACTACATTCCTTTTTGCTCCACCCACTTGAATGGCTTCCTGTACCAAGGTGCCATGGTCAGTCTGCTTATCCACACTACAGCCCTCGCTGCTGTCCACACAAGCTGCAGAAATGTCAAACTTATTGCTCATTTGCAAGGGCTGAGACTCCTCCACTCCCACCTTCTCGATCCCCTTACTTGCCTAACTCACAGTCACAACCTCCTGTCCCTGACCACTGACCAAAACAGATGAGTCTATCCTATGGGATGTGACTGTCTTCTGGAACAAAGTGTCCAGGTAATTTTCCCCCTTCCTGATGCATCACAGTGTCTGTAGCTCGGCCTCCAGCTCAATGACTCTGAGCCAAAGCTCCTCAAGCCTTAGACATTTACTACAGACATGGTTGCCATGCATTGCCATGGCATCCTGGAGCTCCCACATACTGCAGCCGTGACACATCAACTGTCCTGCCATCTTTATTGTGTTAATTTAATTAAATTTATTTTTCTCTTAATTAATTTATAGTTCCCCTCCTTACTGAACTCCCTCACTTACCAAACCCCCTACTTCACACTCTGTGCCCTCCAGCAGCATTCAGTACAGACAAGCAGTACTGAGAGTCCCCTGAATTTATGCACTCTGAAACCAATGATGTGTCAGCTTTGCTATGGTTCTGCTGGAGCTCAGAAACCAGTTTAAGCTAGCTACCTAATTAACTAGCAACAGCTACTCTTAGAGAGCTTGTTTAAAACTGTAAGAAACCTAACTTGCTTCTTAACTTAAACAGTAATTTCAGTCAATTGCTAAATGTAAACAAAACAAAAACTAGATTTAAAATCCACTCACTTACCAAACTCCCTTCTTCACACTCTGTGCCCTCCAGAAGCACTCAGTACAGGCCTTATATTCACATTATATTCCATCTATCATGTTCTTGTTTTCATTCACTTAGCCTGTCCAAGTCCCTTTGAAGCCTCCTTGCATCCTCCTCACAACTTACATTCTCACCTAGTTTTGTGTCATCAGCAAATCTGAAAATATTACATTTGGTCCCCACATCCAAATCATTTATATAGCTTGTGAACAACTGTAGCCAGCACTGATCCTTGCGGTACCCCACTAGTAACAGCCTGACATCCTGAGAATCACCACTTTAATCCTACTCTCTGTTTTCTGTCTTTTAACCAATCCTCAATCTGTACCAGTATATTATCCCCAATCCCATGTGCTCTAATTTTGTTTACTAACCTCCTGCGTGGGATCTTATCAAAAGCCTTCTGAAAATCCAAATACACCACATCCACTGGTTCTCCTTTATCTGCTCTACAAGTAACATCCTCAAAAAACTTCATGAGGTTTGTCAAACATGATTTCCCTTTCATAAATCCATGTTGACTCAGCCCAATCATATTATTTTTAAGTGTCTAGTTGTTACAACCTTTATAATAGACTCTTACATTTTCCCTACTACTGATATCAAACTAACAGGTCTGTAGTTCCCCATTTTCTCTCTCCCTTCTTTCTTAAAAATTGGGGTTATATTTGCGACTTTTCAGCCTGCAGGAACATTTCCAGAATCTATAGAATTTTGAAAGAGAACCAACAATGCACCCACTATCTCTATAGCCACCTCCTTCAAGGGATTTATCAACTTTCAATCCAGTTGATTTTTTGAGTACTACCTCTTTAATAATGCTAATTTCTTTCAGTTCATCATTTTCACAAGTCCCTTGGTTCCCTAGTATTTCTGGGAGATTTTCTGTATTTTCCTCCATGAAGAGAGACACAAAGTAATTGTTTAGTTTCCCTGCCATTTCCCTATTCTCCATTATAAATTCTCCTGTCGCCGTCTGTAATGGACCCACATTTGTCCTTGCTAATCTTTTCCTTTTCGCATACCCAAAGAACCTTTTACAGTCTGCCTTTATGTTTGTCACTAGCTTGCATTCATGTTCTCTTTTCCCTTTCTTTATCAGTTTCTCAGTCATCCTATGCTGGATTCTAAATTGCTCCGAATCCTCAGGCTTTTTCTGGCAACTTTATAAGCCTTCCTTTATACTTCCTTTAATTTAATGCAATCTTTAACTTCTTTTGTTAGCCACAGTTGATTCATCTTTTCTGATGGGTTTTTGTGTTTTAGAGGAATATACATTTGTTGTAGACCATGTAATACTTCTTTAAATACTAGCCATTGCCTATCTACTGTCAAATCTTTTAGTGTATTTTCTCAATCCACTATAGCCAACTTGCACTTCATACCTTCATAGTTTCCTTTGTTCAGATTTAAGATCCTACTTTCAGAATGAACTATACATTTTCAAACTTAATGTAAAATTCTATCATATTGTGGTCACTATTTCCTAAAGGTTCCTTTACAACAAGGCTATTAATTAGCTCTTTCTCATTACATAATACTAAATCTAAAACAGCCCGATCTCTAGTTGGTTCTTCAATGTACTGTTCCAGAAACCCATCTCGTACACACTACAGGAATTCATCCTCCACAGCATTAGTGCTGATAAGGTTTAACCCAGTCTATATGTAAATTGAAGTCGCCCATTATTACTGTATTACCCATGTTACATGCAACTCTAATTTCCTGATTTATACTGTGCCCAACATTACCAGTACTGTTTGGTGACCTACAAACAACTCCCACCAATGTTTTCTGCCCCTTGCTGTTTCATAGCTGCACCAAAACTGATTCTACATCTTGATCCTTCGATCTAAGATCCTCTCTCACTAATGTACTTATCTTGTCCCTTAATAGAAGCCCTACCCCACCTTCTTTTCCTTTTTGCCTATCCTCCCGAAATGACAAATACCCTTGACTATTCGGTTCCCAGTCTCGGTCACCTCGTAACCACAGCTCTGTAATGGCAATTAAATCATACCCATTTACCTCTATTTGTGCCTTCAAATCAGATACTGAAGCAGTCCATGTAGAAATGCAGCAAGACCTGGACAATACCCAGGCTTGGGCTGATATATGGTAAGTAACATTCGCGCCACACAAGTGCCAGGCAATGACTATCTCAAACAAATGTTTCAAGGTTTTGTTTTTGTATTGAAAGCTTAGAATTCTGTGTTTTAAAAAACTGGAAATAAGGATGTTCAGTGGACATTTAAGAGACCTGCAAATAGTTGAGATTTTTGCAATGCTTTGAAAGGAAGTTCATAACAAAAGCTGAACCCAAGGACAGGAAAGCAAGTAATTTGTATTTGCGTTTGGCCTTCCTCAAAGCAAATTTTTGAATAACAAGGGAGACTCTTTGTCTGGACATGTGACCATGCTCAGGAAGGTTTTTTTCACGGTGGACCCTTTAAAAAAGCCAGTGAGTTGGACAAAGAGTAGGCATTTTGAAATCTTTGCTTTGATCTGCCTGGAGCAAGCGAGGAAGACCCAGAAAAGTGTTACCTCTCTCTGTAAATGAATCCTACATCTCTTGAGAAGAAACCCTGTATTTGAAAGGTGGCAGATTCCAGTTGCCTTCTGTCTCTGAAGAATCCCTGCAGCCAGTGTGGTTCCCCTGCCTGCTGTGTTTTGGGATACCCTGAAATCTGAAGAATTTTTCTACTGCTGGACTGCATGCTTCAAAACCCAAGCAGACCTGTAGCTACACCCTTGCTGAAAGACCTGCGTGTTGCCTGCTGCAGTTAAATTGCTGTGAACACCTACCCATCACAGACTGTTCATCGACCTCGCCTGGAAAGACTTCAAGTGACATCTGACTATTTGACTCTGAGACACCTCACCATACTGAAAACATCCTACCAGAAGGTGGTAAACTCAATCATTTTATTTTTCCTTTTTATTCAGAAGAAACAATTCCAAACCAAAAAAAATCCTTTTCCTTGGTTAACCAGTTATTTTTGAATGTATGTGTGTGTGCATGAGGGTTAATGAAATAAGGAGTTGTTCATATGTATAGATTTATCTCATTAGTAGTTAAGACTTATTATTTCTTTTCTAAGAAATAGTTAATGTTGTTGTTTAAAAAAAACTAGTTTGGTGTGCTTTATTCTGGGGGATAAATAGTGTGTCTAATTTGGCTATTCTTTGCTAGGTGAAAAATTTTGTTAATATGCTGTGACCTGTGGAGCAGTGGGACTGCATTAACTCTTGCCTTGGTCACAACACAAGAGAGAATCTAACCATCTCCCCTTCATATTCAATGGTGCTATGATGGCTGAATTCCCCACTATCAACATCCTGGGGATTACCATTGACCAGAAACTGAACTGGAGTAACCATATAAATACCATGGCTACAAAAGCAGGTCAGAGGCTAGGAATCCTATGTTGAGTAACTCACCTCCTGACTCCCGAAAGCCTGTCCACCATCAACAAGGTATAAGTCTGGAGTGTGAAGGAATACTCTCCATTTGCCTGGATGGGTGCAGCTCCAACAACACTCAAGAAGCTCGACACCATCCAGGATAAAGCAGCCTGCTTGATTGGCACCCCATTCACAAATATTCACTCCCTCCACCACCAACACACGGTGGCAGCAGTATGTACCATCTACAAGATGCACTGCAGTAATGCCCCAAGGCTCCTTAGACAGCACCTTACAAACCCGTGACCTTTACAACCTAGAAGGACAAGGGCAGCATATGCATGGGAACACCACCACCTGCATGTTCCCCTCCAACCTACACATCATCCTGACTTGGAACTATATTGCCGTCCTTCACTGTCGCTGGATCAAAATCCTGAAACTCCCTTCCTAACAGCATGTAGAGGTCTGGTACGTGGTAAGAAAAATATATGATGAATCAGCAATTTACTTGTACTTCTTTCAATTTAGTATACTGTATTCGCTGCTCACAATGTGGTCTCCTCTACATTGGTGAGACCAAATGCAGACTGGGTGACCGCTTTGCGGAACACCTCTGCTTAGTCTGAAAGCATGACCCTGAGCTTCTGGTTGCCTGCCATTTCAACACCCCCCTGCTTTCATGCCTACATCTCTGTCCTGGCTTTCTGCAGTATTCCAGTGAACATTAACACAAGCTCGAGGAACAGCATCTGATTTACTGATTAGGCACGCTACAATCTACTGGACCGAACGTTGAGTTCAATAATTTCAGAGCATGATAGGCCCCCTTTTTATTTTCAGTTATTTTTTCTTTTCATTTTATTTTATTTTATTTTGTTTCATCATTCATTTTTCTTACCATGTGCTTGCCCACTGCTTTTTTCATGTTTGTGCTTTGGGACAGGGCTGTTCATTTTTCTGTCCATTAACACCCTCTCTGTACCAACGCTTTGTCGTTCAGCACACCATTAACATACCGTTTGCCTTTGCTCCATGGCCTTCTGGTCAGTTATTCTATGTGACCCTATCCTATCAACACCTTCTCTTTGGTTATCTCTTGCCCCTCCCTGCTTTATTTGCTTAAAACCTATTACATTTCTAACCTTTGTCAGTTCTGATGAGGGGTCACTGACCTGAAACGTTAACTCAGCTTCTTTTTTTTTAATTTAGAGATACAGCACTGAAACAGGCCCTTCGGCCCACCGAGTCTGTGCCGACCATCAACCACCCATTTATACTAATCCTACACTAATCCCATATTCCTACCACATCCCCACCTGTCCCTATATATTTCCCTACCACCTACCTATACTAGGGGCAATTTATAATGGCCAATTAACCTATCAACCTGCAAGTCTTTGGCATGTGGGAGGAAACCGGAAACCCACGCAGACACAGGGAGAACTTGCAAACTCCGCACAGGCAGTACCCAGAATAGAACCCGGGTCCCTGGAGCTGTGAGGCTGCGGTGCTAACCACTGCGCCACTGTGCTGCCAGACCTGCTGAGCATTTCCAGCAATTCTTGTTTTTATTTCACAGTCTCAGGATAAGGTGGTGGCCATTTTGGACTGAGATGTGGAGAAATTTCTTCACTCAGAGTTGTGAATCTTTGGAATTCTCTACTTTAGAGAGTTGTCATTGAGCATATTCAAGGCAGAAATGTACAGATAATTTGGTTACTAAAGGAATTAAAGGATGTGGGGATAGTGCAGGAAGGTGTAGCTGAGGGAGATCAACCATAATCATGTTCAATGGTGAGGCAGGCTCATGGGTCCGAATTAGCCTCCTCCTCCTCCTATAATATTCATTATGTTCTTATACTGTCACAAGAGTTTTTTTATTGAAAGCTGGGAATTCGATGTGTTTTTGAAAGCTGGGAAAAGGGATTTCCTGTGAACTTTGAGTGCCGAGGCTTGGTGTTTGAAGAATGCAGACTGCAAGACCTGTTTCCAAGCAACCAGGAAGATTTATGACTGTCTTATGATTTGACCGTTGAAATAGTTAGTTTCACTTTTGAATTGAAAAGTCAGTTGCTGCTAGAGACCTGCCAGGAAGACAGCCTAGAATCTCTTTCTCTTGAAAATAATGCCTGCATCAAGTGAAATTCTAATTTCTTCATGAAGTTAAAAGAACTTTGAAGGAGTTGCAAATCAAATGTATGGGGAGCGAAACCCTTATTGCTGTGTCTGCCTGGAGAGAGGAAGCTGTGTATTTCGGGTGTGGCAGGTTACTGTTGGCTCAGGTCTCCAAAGAATCTTTGCCTCAATAGTGATTTCTATTACCTTTTGTGTTTAGGGAGATCTTGAAATCTCAAGAAAGATTCTGTTGCTAGACTACTACTTCAAAATCCAAGTAGACCTGTTGCTGCACCCCTGATGGAAGACGTCGTGTGATGCCTGCTGCAGACGAATTGCCTTGAACGTCTACCCATCACCGACTGTTCATCAAGCTCACCTGTAGAGACTTTGGGTGGCATCTGACTATTCGACGCTGGGACACCTCACCGATCTGGAAATATTCTACCAGACCGTGACAACGAATTATTTCATTATTCCTAAGAAAATGTTGTAAAATTAATATGTACCTTTTCCCCGGTTAACCGGTTTTTGAATGTAGGTGTTTGCGCATGAGGGTTAGGAAGAATAAGAATTTATAAAATCTTTTCATATAAATATATTTTTACCCCATTATTGTTTAAGATTTAGTTTATTAATAAGTGGTTAATTTTGTTGTTTAAAGAAACCTGGTTTGGTGTGCTTTATTCTGGGGGAATACATAAAGTGTTTAATTTGGCTACTTTTCAGTAGGTGAGAAACTTCACTAATGTCCTGTGGAGTAGTGGGACTGAACTAACAGTGCATTACTCCTGCCTTGGTCCTAACAATATTATTTTACTTATTCAGAGAAGGGGTTTGAAGATAGGAATTTTGATTTTCACAGTTTTTCAGTACGTTAACGTGTTGTGGATAATCCTGACTGCAAGTATAAATGGCAATCTGTTTTACATCATTCATGATTTTTATTTCTATCCGCTTCAAGGGATATAAAAAATCGGGAGAGCTGTAAAGCGGGCAGCTGATTCGCTATCGGTTTTATGCTATTGCACAAGGTCAAATTGACCCCTGCTGTCTGTAATATAAAGCAATTTTAACGATTTATACCAGGCCTTATCTCACTGAGGTGTTATCAGTCTGCATCCTGTTGGAGAAGTAAATGAGAGGGCATGTGCAAAAGATGCAATATTGTGTTCATATCACCCTATTGTTCTTATATGATTAGATATTGGGCAGTATGGAGCACTGTCCTGAATGCAGACTTTGGGACCACATAATGGGAGTGACCAGTGTGATGTTCTCGGACTGGAGTGAGGATTAGCCAAGTTTGGTAAAAATGAGACTAAGATAGAGGCAGCATGTTGTTGAGCATAATGGAGGCTTTTTTATTCTGTTTTACTTTCACTTTCTCTTTTAACTCCCGCTGTTGGCTCATGTGGGCATGGTAGTCTCAAGTGAACTTGAGGACGGATTTGGGGTTTTCCAGCAGGCTTTAAAAAAAAGTCAGAATCCGCCGGAAAACCCTGAATCTGTCCGAAGTTCAGAAACTGCAGTTCCCGATCCAAGCATGTGTCAGCTGTGAAACTGACAGTGTGACCTTTTTTTATTTTAAAAGCTGGTCTGAAAGAAGCCAGTGGAAAATTTCTCATCTCCAGTCACAGACCTTGGCGATGATGAGGACCGGCCAGGTAAAGTTTACATCTATGGGCCGGATGTAAATCTCTGGCGGGCTAGATTGTGGCCCGTATGTTGCACAACCCCGATCTATAAGATGCACTGCAGCAACTCGCCAAAACTCCTTCAACAACGCCTTCCAAACCAACAACCTCTACCGCCTAGAAATACAAGGGCAGCACGCTTATGGGAACACCACCACCAGCAAGTTCCCATCCAAGCCACATACCATCCTGACTCGGAAATATAACACCGGTGCTTCACTGTCGCTGGGTCAAACTCCTGGAACTCCCTTCCTAACAGCACTGTGGGGGTACCTACCACACATGGACTGCAGTGGTTCAAGAAGACGGCTCACCACCATCTTCTCAAGGGCAATAAATGCCAGTCTTGTCAGCAATGCTCACACCTCATAAATGAAAGAGATTCACTAAGATGATCCCAAGGGCTAACGACCTTTCGTTCAGAGGAGATACTGCTGAAACTGGAGCTTTTTTCCATTAGAACAAGGTAGGCTAAGAGTAGACTGAATGGATATGTTCAAAATAATTAGAGGTATTAATTGTGCAAAAAAACAGTGGTTGATAACTCAGTTACTAAAAATGTAGAAATTTAAGATCATTGCCAAAAAAACAAAGGTCAAGGTTAGCAGAATTTCTTTCATGCAGAGGGATGGAATGCCCTACCAGAAACAGTGGTGGAAACAGAATCCTTGATAACTTACGTAGAATTAGAGCATATACAGCGCAGAAACAAGCCATTCGGGCCAATTAGTCTGTGCTGGTGTTTATACCTCACACAGCAGCACAGTGGCGCAGTGGTTAGCACTGCAGCCTCACAGCTCCAGGGACCCGGGTTTGATTCTGGGTACTGCCTGTGTGGAGTTTGCAAATTCTCCCTGTGATTGTGTGGGTTTTCACTGGGTGCTCTGGTTTCCTCCCACAGCCGAAGACTTGCAGGTTAATAGGTAAATTGGCCATTATAAATTACCCCTAGTATAGATAGGTGGTAGGGGAATTGAGGGAAGGTAGGGATGTGGTAGTAATATGGGATTAATGTAGGATTAGTATAAATGGGTGGTTGATAGTCAGCACAAACTCAGTGGGCTGAAGGGCCTGTTTCAGTGCTGTATCTCTAAATAAAAAATAAATTCTTCTACCTCATTTCTGTCTTTTAGCTTTCTATTTATTCCCTTTTCATGGTCTAGTTTCCCTTTGAAAGCATCTATTTGCCTCAACCAGTTCCTGGGGTAGAGTGCCACATTCTAACCCATTGTCTTTATTTCCCTGTTGGATTTATTAATAACTATCTTGTATTTATGGCCCCTAGTTTTGGATTCTCACACAAATGTAAACATTCACGCCACACCTACCTTGTCCAACCCATTCATAATCAGATCTCCTCCAAACTTGTCTTATCGAAAGAGTAAAGCCCCAACTTGTTCAATCTTTCCATATAGCTGTAATCTCTGTTTTGGTACCATCCTGTAAATCTTTTTTTGCACTTTCGCCAGTGTTTCTATGTCCTTTTTAATAGTATGGAGACCAGCACTGTGCACAGTGGCCTGACCAGGGTTGGATACAATTTTAACAAGACTTCGCTACCTTTGAATTCAATAGGCTAGAAAACAAATCTCAGTTCTGAAGAAGGGTCACTGACCTGAAACGTTAACTCTGCTTGGAGGGCCGAAGGGCCTGTTCCTGTGCTGTAATTTTCTTTGTTTCTCTCTCCACAGATGCTGCCAGACCTGCTGAGTATTTCCAGCATTTCTAGCATTTCTTGTTTTTATTTCATATTTCCAGCATCAGCAGTATTTTGCTTTTATAAAACATCTCAGTGCTTTGTTAGCATGTCGAATTACTTGGCTGACTTGCGATGCTGATTTTTTTTTTATTTCCAAAATATACTTTATTCATAAAAATCTGTAAAAATTACATTGCCAAACAGTTTCCAAACAGCACCAAAAAATACAAACATTGCAAGGGAGATCAGTTTCCTTCAATACTGTCATGAGTTTCTTCCCAACCCTTCCGTTTCACAATTGTCATGTCAATTACAGTTTTACATTTACAGCAATTGAGAATATTAACGATACAGTTCGAGGGGTTTCCCATTGATCCAGCCCCTCAGTCAAGCTTGGTGGGGGAACCTTACACTGTGGTCTTTCCCCATTGAGCCTTTGCTGCGGCTGCCCCAAGCTTTAGTGCGTCCCTCAGCACGTAGACCTGGACCTTGGAATGTGCCAGTCTGCAACATTCGGTGGTGGACAACTCTTTGCGCTGGAAGACCAGCAAGTTTCGGGCAGACCAAAGGGCGTCTTTCACCGTAGTGATAGTCCTCCAGCAGCAGTTGATGTTTATCTCGGTGTGCGTCCCTGGGAACAGCCCGTAGATCACAGACTCCTGTGTTACAGAGCTGCTTGGGATGAACCTTGACAAAAACCACTGCATCTCTTTCCACTTTTCTTCTACCCCATTCAGTTTCTTATTTTGTAAGGTTGTGGGGTGATGTTTCTGTTTTTGCTACCAAAGTGCATCACCTCACATTAAAGTTAAAGATCACTGGCCACTAAACTACCCAGTCAGCATGTTTTCTAATATCTCCTTGTATTTATATTGCCTTCTTGCTCTGTGCTACTTAAACTCCAGCTAAAAAATAGCTTTTAAAAGGGAAATGGACAGATATTTAAATAAGCAACAGGGTAACGGGACTGGTACGAGAATCAGCCACAACAACCTGACCAAAACTCCCACATCTGACACTGGCTGCTCTCGGGCCTCCACCGCCTGAGGGCCGCTCCGCAGCCAAACCGACAACAACTCCCAGCATGCCTTGCCACATTTCCCGGCGGCCGCTGCGGTTGCGTGGACGATCCCGCCCTGCGTCACGTGGGAGCGTCCCCACTTGATCACGTGGGGGAGCGCAAGCCTGCGATCACATGACACAGTAACAGCAATCCTGAAAGCAGCATCACCTGGAGGTTGTGTGAATTTGTGGGAGAGCTTTGAACTTTCAGCTTTGTGGAGTCATTTACATCTGGGGAATTGACTGGTGATTGAGGGATGGGAATGGGGAGATCGGGATTGACTGGAGTCTGGGGGATCGGGATTGACTGGGGGATCGGGATTGACTGGAGTCTGGGGGATCGGGATTGTCTGGAGTCTGGGGGATCGGGATTGACTGGGGTCTGGGGGATCGGGATTGTCTGGAGTCTGGGGGATCGGGATTGACTGGGGTCTGGGGGATCGGGATTGACTGGGGTCTGGGGGATCGGGATTGACTGGGGTCTGGGGGATCGGGATTGACTGGAGTCTGGGGGATCGGGATTGACTGGAGTCTGGGGGATCGGGATTGTCTGGGGGATCGGGATTGACTGGGGTCTGGGGGATCGGGATTGTCTGGGGGATCGGGATTGACTGGGGTCTGGGGGATCGGGATTGACTGGAGTCTGGGGGATCGGGATTGACTGGGGTCTGGGGGATCGGGATTGACTGGGGTCTGGGGGATCGGGATTGACTGGAGTCTGGGGGATCGGGATTGACTGGAGTCTGGGGGATCGGGATTGTCTGGGGGATCGGGATTGACTGGGGTCTGGGGGATCGGGATTGTCTGGGGGATCGGGATTGACTGGGGTCTGGGGGATCGGGATTGACTGGAGTCTGGGGGATCGGGATTGACTGGAGTCTGGGGGATCGGGATTGTCTGGAGTCTGGGGGATCGGGATTGACTGGGGTCTGGGGGATCGGGATTGACTGGGGTCTGGGGGATCGGGATTGACTGGGGTCTGGGGGATCGGGATTGACTGGAGTCTGGGGGATCGGGATTGACTGGGGTCTGGGGGATCGGGATTGACTGGAGTCTGGGGGATCGGGATTGACTGGAGTCTGGGGGATCGGGATTGTCTGGGGGATCGGGATTGACTGGGGTCTGGGGGATCGGGATTGTCTGGGGGATCGGGATTGACTGGGGTCTGGGGGATCGGGATTGTCTGGGGGATCGGGATTGACTGGGGTCTGGGGGATCGGGATTGACTGGAGTCTGGGGGATCGGGATTGACTGGAGTCTGGGGGATCGGGATTGACTGGGGTCTGGGGGATCGGGATTGACTGGAGTCTGGGGGATCGGGATTGACTGGGGTCTGGGGGATCGGGATTGACTGGAGTCTGGGGGATCGGGATTGACTGGAGTCTGGGGGATCGGGATTGACTGGAGTCTGGGGGATCGGGATTGACTGGGGTCTGGGGGATCGGGATTGACTGGAGTCTGGGGGATCGGGATTGACTGGAGTCTGGGGGATCGGGATTGACTGGGGTCTGGGGGATCGGGATTGACTGGAGTCTGGGGGATCGGGATTGACTGGAGTCTGGGGGATCGGGATTGTCTGGGGGATCGGGAGTGACTGGGGTCTGGGGGATCGGGATTGTCTGGGGTCTGAGGGATCGGGATTGAGTGGAGTCTGGGGGATCGGGATTGACTGGAGTCTGGGGGATCGGGATTGTCTGGGGTCTGAGGGATCGGGATTGAGTGGAGTCTGGGGGATCGGGATTGACTGGAGTCTGGGGGATCGGGATTGACTGGAGTCTGAGGGATCGGGATTGAGTGGAGTCTGGGGGATCGGGATTGACTGGAGTCTGAGGGATCGGGATTGAGTGGAGTCTGGGGGATCGGGATTGACTGGAGTCTGGGGGATCGGGATTGACTGGAGTCTGAGGGATCGGGATTGAGTGGAGTCTGGGGGATCGGGATTGACTGGAGTCTGAGGGATCGGGATTGAGTGGAGTCTGGGGGATCGGGATTGTCTGGGGTCTGAGGGATCGGGATTGAGTGGAGTCTGGGGGATCGGGATTGACTGGAGTCTGGGGGATCGGGATTGACTGGAGTCTGAGGGATCGGGATTGAGTGGAGTCTGGGGGATCGGGATTGACTGGAGTCTGAGGGATCGGGATTGAGTGGAGTCTGGGGGATCGGGATTGACTGGAGTCTGGGGGATCGGGATTGACTGGAGTCTGAGGGATCGGGATTGAGTGGAGTCTGGGGGATCGGGATTGACTGGAGTCTGGGGGATCGGGATTGACTGGGGTCTGGGGGATCGGGATTGACTGGAGTCTGGTGGATCGGAATTGTCTGGGGGATCGGGAGTGACTGGGGTCTGGGGGATCGGGATTGACCGGAGTCTGGGGGATCGGGATTGACCGGAGTCTGGGGGATCGGGATTGACCGGAGTCTGGGGGATCGGGATTGACTGGGGTCGGGGGGATCGGGATTGACTGGAGTCTGGGGGATCAGGATTGACTGGAGTCTGGGGGATCGGGATTGTCTGGGGATCGGGAGTGACTGGGGTCTGGGGGATCGGGATGGACTGGGGGATGGGGATTGACTGGAGTCTGGGGGATCGGGATTGACTGGGGTCTGGGGGATCGGGATGGACTGGGGGATGGGGATTGACTGGAGTCTGAGGGATCGGGATTGAGTGGAGTCTGGGGGATCGGGATTGACCGGAGTCTGTGGGATCGGGATTGACTGGGGTCTGGGGGATCGGGATTGACTGGAGTCTGGGGGATCGGGATTGACTGGTGGTTGGGGGATCGGGATTGACTGGAGTCTGGGGGATCGGGATTGACTGGAGTTTGGTGGATCGGGATTGTCTGCTGTTTGTGGGATCGGGATTGACTGGAGTTTGGGGTTCGGGATTGACTGGTGTTTGGGGGATCGGGATTGACTGGTGTTTGTGGGATCGGGATTGACTGGCGTTTGGGGATCGGGATTGACTGGTGTTTGTGGGATCGGGATTGACTTGAGTCTGGGGGATCGGGATTGTCTGGAGTTTGGGGGATCGGGATTGACTTGAGTCTGGGGGATCGGGATTGACTGGAGTCTGGGGGATCGGGAGTGACTGGGGTCTGGGGGATCGGAATGGACTGGGGGATCGGGATTGACTGGGGGATCGGGATTGACTGGAGTCTGGGGGATCGGGATTGACCGGAGTCTGGGGGATCGGGATTGACTGGAGTCTGGGGGATCGGGATTGACCGGAGTCTGGGGGATCGGGATTGACTGGAGTCTGGGGGATCGGGATTGACCGGAGTCTGGGGGATCGGGATTGACTGGAGTCTGGGGGATCGGGATTGACTGGGGTCTGGGGGATCGGGATTGACTGGAGTCTGGTGGATCGGAATTGTCTGGGGGATCGGGAGTGACTGGGGTCTGGGGGATCGGGATTGACCGGAGTCTGGGGGATCGGGATTGACCGGAGTCTGGGGGATCGGGATTGACCGGAGTCTGGGGGATCGGGATTGACTGGGGTCGGGGGGATCGGGATTGACTGGAGTCTGGGGGATCAGGATTGACTGGAGTCTGGGGGATCGGGATTGTCTGGGGATTGGGAGTGACTGGGGTCTGGGGGATCGGGATGGACTGGGGGATCGGGATTGTCTGGGGTCTGAGGGATCGGGATTGAGTGGAGTCTGGGGGATCGGGATTGACTGGAGTCTGGGGGATCGGGATTGACTGGAGTCTGAGGGATCGGGATTGAGTGGAGTCTGGGGGATCGGGATTGACTGGAGTCTGAGGGATCGGGATTGAGTGGAGTCTGGGGGATCGGGATTGACTGGAGTCTGGGGGATCGGGATTGACTGGAGTCTGAGGGATCGGGATTGAGTGGAGTCTGGGGGATCGGGATTGACTGGAGTCTGGGGGATCGGGACTGACTGGGGTCTGGGGGATCGGGATTGAGTGGAGTCTGGTGGATCGGAATTGTCTGGGGGATCGGGAGTGACTGGGGTCTGGGGGATCGGGATTGACCGGAGTCTGGGGGATCGGGATTGACCGGAGTCTGGGGGATCGGGATTGACCGGAGTCTGGGGGATCGGGATTGACTGGGGTCGGGGGGATCGGGATTGACTGGAGTCTGGGGGATCAGGATTGACTGGAGTCTGGGGGATCGGGATTGTCTGGGGATCGGGAGTGACTGGGGTCTGGGGGATCGGGATGGACTGGGGGATGGGGATTGACTGGAGTCTGGGGGATCGGGATTGACTGGGGTCTGGGGGATCGGGATGGACTGGGGGATGGGGATTGACTGGAGTCTGAGGGATCGGGATTGAGTGGAGTCTGGGGGATCGGGATTGACCGGAGTCTGTGGGATCGGGATTGACTGGGGTCGAGGGGATCGGGATTGACTGGGGTCTGGGGATGGGGATTGACTGGGGTCTGGGTGATCGGGATTGACCGGAGTCTGGGGGATCGGGATTGACTGGAGTCTGGGGGATCGGGATTGACTGGAGTCTGGTGGATCGGAATTGTCTGGGGGATCTGGAGTGACTGGGGTCTGGGGGATCGGGATTGACCGGAGTCTGGGGGATCGGGATTGACCGGAGTCTGGTGGATCGGAATTGTCTGGGGGATCTGGAGTGACTGGGGTCTGGGGGATCGGGATTGACCGGAGTCTGGGGGATCGGGATTGACCGGAGTCTGGGGGATCGGGATTGACTGGAGTCTGGGGGATCGGGATTGACTGGAGTCTGAGGGATCGGGATTGAGTGGAGTCTGGGGGATCGGGATTGACTGGAGTCTGGGGGATCGGGATTGACTGGAGTCTGGTGGATCGGAATTGACCGGAGTCTGGGGGATCGGGATTGACCGGAGTCTGGGGGATCGGGATTGACCGGAGTCTGGGGGATCGGGATTGACTGGGGTCGGGGGGATCGGGATTGACTGGAGTCTGGGGGATCAGGATTGACTGGAGTCTGGGGGATCGGGATTGTCTGGGGATTGGGAGTGACTGGGGTCTGGGGGATCGGGATGGACTGGGGGATCGGGATTGTCTGGGGTCTGGGGGATGGGGATTGACTGGAGTCTGGGGGATCGGGATTGACTGGGGTCTGGGGGATCGGGATTGACTGGAGTCTGAGGGATCGGGATTGAGTGGAGTCTGGGGGATCGGGATTGACTGGAGTCTGGGGGATCGGGATTGAGTGGAGTCTGGGGGATCGGGATTGACTGGAGTCTGGGGGATCGGGATTGAGTGGAGTCTGGGGGATCGGGATTGACAGGAGTCTGTGGGATCGGGATTGACTGGGGTCTAGGGGATCGGGATTGACTGGGGTCTGGGGATGGGGATTGACTGGGGTCTGGGTGATCGGGATTGACCGGAGTCTGGGGGATCGGGATTGACTGTGGTCTGGGGGATCGGGATTGACCGGAGTCTGGGGGATCGGGATTGACCGGAGTCTGTGGGATCGGGATTGACTGGGGTCTAGGGGATCGGGATTGACTGGGGTCTGGGGATGGGGATTGACTGGGGTCTGGGTGATCGGGATTGACCGGAGTCTGGGGGATCGCGATTGACTGTGGTCTGGGGGATCGGGATTGACCGGAGTCTGGGGGATCGGGATTGACTGGGGTCTGGGGGATCGGGATTGACTGTGGTCTGGGGGATCGGGATTGACTGCAGTCTGGGGGATCGGGATTGACTGGGGTCTGGGGATGGGGATTGACTGGAGTCTGGGGGATCGGGATTGACTGGGGTCTGGGGGATCGGGATTGTCTGGGGGATCGGGAGTGACTGGGGTCTGGGGGATCGGAATGGACTGGGGGATCGGGATTGACTGGGGGATCGGGATTGACTGGAGTCTGGGGGATCGGGATTGACCGGAGTCTGGGGGATCGGGATTGACTGGAGTCTGGGGGATCAGGATTGACTGGAGTCTGGGGGATCGGGATTGTCTGGGGATCGGGAGTGACTGGGGTCTGGGGGATCGGGATGGTCTGGGGGATCGGGATTGTCTGGGGGATCGGGATTGACCGGGGTCTCGGGGATCGGGATTGACCGGGGTCTGGGTGATCGGGATTGACTGGAATCTGGGGATCGGGATTGAGTGGGGTCTGGGGGATGGGGATTGACTGGAGTCTGGGGGATCGGGATTGACCGGGGCCTGGGTGATCGGGATTGACTGGAATCTGGGGATCGGGATTGAGTGGGGTCTGGGGGATGGGGATTGACTGGGGTCTGGGGGATGGGGATTGACTGGAGTCTGGGGGATCGGGAATGACTGGGGTCTGGGGGATCGGGATTGACCGGAGTCTGGGGGATCGGGATTGACCGGGGTCTGGGGGATCGGGATTGACCGGAGTCTGGGGAATCGGACTGGAGTCTGGGGAATCGGGATTGACTGGAGTCTGGGGGATGGGGATTGACTGGGGTCTGGGGGATCGGGATTGACTGGAGTCTGGGGGATCGGGATTGACTGGAGTCTGGGGGATCGGGATTGACTGGAGTTTGGTGGATCGGGATTGTCTGCTGTTTGTGGGATCGGGATTGACTGGAGTTTGGGGTTCGGGATTGACTGGTGTTTGGGGGATCGGGATTGTCTGGAGTTTGGGGGATCGGGATTGACTGGTGTTTGTGGGATCGGGATTGACTGGCGTTTGGGGATCGGGATTGACTGGAGTTTGGGGGATCGGGATTGACTGGTGTTTGGGGGATCGGGATTGTCTGGAGTTTGGGGGATCGGGATTGACTGGTGTTTGTGGGATCGGGATTGACTTGAGTCTGGGGGATCGGGATTGTCTGGTGTTTGGGGGATCGGGATTGACTGGCGTTTGGGGATCGGGATTGAGTGGTGTTTGGGGATCGGGACTGACATTTTTGTACTGAATACTTTGTTATATTAGCCTAACCGGTCAAATGTTCGTTATTGCTCACTGTTGTTAGGGATCTGAGCAGCCCAGGAGATCTTCGTTAATTAAATTCAGGGTGTGCTTATTGACAACACAACCATTAGTTGGCGCAGTACTTGCACATGTACAGAGACAGTGTGTTTGGCTGAAATGTCACGTCTGCGACGTTACAGGTAGCTGCCTGGAATAAAAATGGCTCCGCTCTATCATACACAGATAAGCAAATAAACTCTGAATTGGCAAATTCGCTTTCCCCACTCCCCACCGGCTGGACTTACCATTTCTCCCCCTGCTTCTGCCCCCTCCCCCCCCGCAGCTGAACTCGCTGCTTCTCTCCCCGTTCCCTCCATCCCAGCTGGACTCGCTGCTTCTCCCCTGCTCCTCCCCTCCTGCCCTCTTACTCCCTCCATCCCTCTGGCCCGGCTGGACACAGCACACGTGATGACATCATGGTGCGTGCTGATGTCAACGTGCACGAGTTGATCATGGCAAATTTGTGGACATGCTTAATTGACGTTGGATCATGTGCTGGCTGTCTTGGCAAGATAGGCACTGCTAAGTTAAATCGGGTGCATGCTGTTGATATCCAGTTGGTATTGCACTAGCTATTCTAAGATGGGGTCACACGCTGTTCACATGGTTTCAGTGGATTAGCAGCAGATTATTAAAACTACCTGAACTGCACCACAGCATTTGTTGGGGACTTCAATCTACATGAAGACTGGGTAAACCTAATTAGCGCTAATGCTGTGGAGGAGGAATTCCTGGAATGTATAAAAGGTGCTTTTCTAGAACAGTATGTTGAGGAACCACCTGGAGAACAGGCTATTTTAGATCTGGTATTGTGCAATGGGAAAGGGCTAATTAATAATCTCATTGTCAAGGAGCCTCTAAGGAAGAGTGACCATAATATGATAGACTATTACATTAAGTTTGAAAGTGATGTAGTTCAATCTGGAACTTGGGTCTTAAATCTAAGATCAAGTGTAGTATCTGTTCTTATCAGTGCTTATTTGATTGAGAAGAGACCATGATCATTGCCTTTTGATCCTGGGGAAGCTTTGAGTAAAATGGCTATAACCAATTTTCGAGCTTCGGGCCAGGGAGTGCGCAACACCGTTCGGGTGGTCGTGAAGGACAAGGAAGGAGATGCACCGGTCGAACGCACCTTCTTCATCAAGAAAATTCTCTTCGATTGCTGCGGATTTCAAGCGACGGACGTCTTCTGCCTGCAGGATTTCCCCAGCAGTGGATACTTCGACGTGACGTTCCGGAACGTGGCGGGATGCATCAAGTTCCTGAAGGCGTTCAAGGAGAAAGGGGACCGGGCACCACTGTCGATACTCACAGCGGAGCCGCTCTTCACGCTTCCGTCACAACGGGACCGGGTGGTGACGATTCACCTCTACAACCCCCATGTTCCGGTGGTGGATGTACTCACCTTTCTCGCCAGGTACGTCGAGGTGGCCGGCAGCAGCACTGATGTCAAGGACCCCTTTGGGATCTGGACCAGCAAGCGGCAGGTCAAGGTGACCTTGAAGGTAGATCCCAGTGGAGCCATCATCCACCCTCCCTCCAGCTTCGCTATCGGGGGAAGTCGAGGCTTCTTGGTCTACGCTGGGCAGCCCAGAGTTTGCCGCACCTGTGGCAAATCTGGTCACATGGCAGCCAACTGCAGCACGGTTGTTTGCAAGAACTGCAAGGAGGAAGGCCATCAGACCAAGGACTGTAAGCAGACTAAGTGTTGCAACTTGTGCGGTGCGGCAGGCCATCTCTACAAGACCTGCCCCAAACGTTGCCTCAGCTATGCTCAGGCGGCAAGGTCCAAGGAAAGGCCGGGAGAAGGTTCGACAAAGGCGTCCGCTGTTCGAAAGGAGACCAGCAACCTTCTCCGCAGTGAGGAACTTCAACCTGAGAAGGAAGGGGAGGCGGCTGAAACCAACGACCCAGCACCTACCCAGCGCCCGGAAACCCCTCCTCCACAGACAGAATCAATGGAGGAGGAGGCAGCAGATGGACAAACAGGTCAGTGGCAAGTGGTCCAGAGGAAAACCACAAAGAAAAAACATCCCAAAGCCACCACCCAAACCAGTGGCAAGAGGAGGCTCTCTTCTGAATCAGACTGCAACAACTCCTCTTCACTGGACGGGGAAATGCTGGAACGACAGCCCCTTCAAAAGAGGCGGCAGAACTCCGAGATTAATGATAAAGCATCCCAGCCCCCGGGCACTGGAAGCTGTGATGGGCCCGGCGTGCCCCAACCCCAATGCCCCACACGTAACGACGTGGCCAACGCATCTCAGCTCCGGGACACCGGGAGCAAAGACACGTCTGACGCACCTGAGCTCCGGGAGACCGGGAGCTGTGATGTTTTCGAGGAGGAACAGATGGAAGCAGCTGAGGACAACCCAATGCTCTCTGCCTACAAGACCCCCCCGATGTCACCCGAGCGGCACAAACCCTGCAGGAAAAATCAGGAGGGGTTTCTGAGCCCAACCAACGTGAAACTGCTTGCGCACACGATGGGTATGCAGGAACATCCCGAAGGGGAAGGACTGGGACTAGCGAGGACAAATGGTATGGGAAGCAACAACTAATTTTTAGTAAAAAATGGGTGTAAGAATTGCTTCCATTAATGTACGTAGCATTAAATCTACTACGCGATGTGTTTCAACCTTGGATTACCTCGCCAAGGTCAAAGCTGACCTACTGTTTCTGCAGGAGTGTGGAATACCACACCTCAGCACCTACAGGCAGTGGTCGCGATGGTGGTCCCACGGGCCATCGATCTGGTCGGGGGGTAATGATTGCCGTTCCTCCGGCCTGGGTATTCTGCTGCGGGGAGGTAACTTCACCATCTCCGAAGTTAAGGAGGTGGTGGGCGGTCGCCTCCTCGTAGCAGACGTGATATACAACAACGCTCCGCTCCGGTTGATCAACGTGTACGCCCCGGTACAACGCAGCGAGCGGCTGACCGTCTTCCAGCAGCTCCCACTGCTGCTGGCGACGTCCAGGCCGGTCATCCTAGGCGGTGACTTCAACTGCATCATCGATGCGGCTGGACGATCCGGCAGTGACGACAGCAAACTGGACGCTACGTCCAGATTCCTAATAGAAACAGTTAAAGATGCCAAACTGCACGACGTCTTCAGCAAACCTGCAGACGGAGCGCAGCGCAGATACACATAGTCAAGATCGGACGGGTCTGCCCGTTCCAGGATTGACTTCCTGTTTGTGTCCCGTGCTGTCACGGTCGGATCCACCGACGTCAAGCCGGTGTTCTTCTCCGACCACTGCCTCTTACTGGCCGACTGTCACTTACAGGACGACCAGCGGGTTGGCAGAGGGACGTGGAAGCTCAATGCGACACTGCTGACCCCAGAGAACGTTGAGGAACTCAAAAGGGATTACAATGGTTGGAGGACCGTGAAACCCCTCTTTGAGTCTCCAGTTCACTGGTGGGAAGCGATTAAGGAGAACATCAAGAGGTTCTTCATCCACAAAGGTGTTCAGAAGGCGAGAGAGAGACAGAGGGAACTGTCCCGACTCCAGAAAATTATGCAAAATCTACTCCGGTTGCAGTCAATGGGGGTCGAGGTCAAGGAGGACCTCCAAGAGGTGAAGAGCCAGCAGGCCTCGCTCTTTGCCAAGGAGGCCTCCAAGATCGTCTTCCGGTCCAGAGTCCGCTCCATCGAGCAGGATGAGACGTGCTCGCGTTACTTCTTCCAAAAGGTACACAGAGAGAGCTCTGTTATCAGCAGCCTGAAGGAAGAAGATGGCTCGGTAACGTCTTCGCAGTCCGACATACTAAGGATCAGCAAATCCTTTTATGCTGGGCTGTATGACGCGAAGCCCACAGACAGCAGAGCCTCCCAGTCCTTCCTGTCATCTATCACAGAGGTCCTAGATGACAGCAGGAGGGAGAGACTGGACAAGCCGCTAACTCTGGACGAGCTGACAAAGGCCGTCGAGTCTTTCGAGACGAGTAAAACCCCCGGGAGCGACGGCTTACCGGTCGAGTTGTACTCGGCCCTGTGGGACTGGGTCGGCCCGGACTTGCTGGAAGTATACGAGAGTATGCTCCTGGCCGGCAGCATGTCAGAGACCATGAGAAAAGGCATCATCACCCTCATTTACAAGCAGAAGGGGGAGAGGGCAGAAATCAGAAATTGGCGGCCCATCTCACTGCTTAATGTTGATTACAAGATTCTGTCCAAAGTCATAGCCAGTCGAGTCAAGTCTGCTCTGGAGTTGGTGATTCACCCCGATCAGACCTGTACTGTACCCGGCAGGAAGATCTCTGATAGTCTCGCGCTACTCAGGGATACGATCGCCTACGTACGGGACAGGAGGGTGGACACCTGCCTCATCAGCCTGGACCAGGAGAAGGCTTTTGACAGGATATCGCACACCTACATGATGGACGTGCTTTCCAAAATGGGGTTTGGGGAGGGAATCTGCAATTGGATCCAACTGCTCTACACAAACATCAGTAGCGCAGTCTCAATCAACGGGTGGGAATCTGAAAGTTTCCCGATCAAATCTGGAGTCAGACAGGGCTGTCCTCTGTCCCCGGTCTTGTTTGTTTGCTGTATTGAACCCTTTGCTGAGTCTATTAGGAAGGATGCGAGCATAAGACGTGTGACAATCCCAGGCAGCGGAGGCACTCAGGTCAAAACCTCCCTGTACATGGATGACGTCGCCGTCTTCTGCTCGGATCCGCTGTCCGTGCGCAGACTGATGAGCATCTGCGACCAGTTCGAACTGGCCTCAGGAGCCAAAGTTAACCACGGCAAGAGCGAGGCCATGTTCTTTGGGAACTGGGCTGACCGATCCTTTGTCTCCTTCACCGTCAGGTCAGGTTACCTGAAGGTGCTGGGGATATGGTTCGGAAGGGCCGGGGCGTGCACCAAAACATGGGAGGAGCGAGTAGCCAAGGTACGACAAAAGTTGGGCATGTGGGGGCAGCGATCTCTCTCCATTGTGGGTAAGAACCTGGTCATCAGGTGCAAGGCACTCACGTTGTTGCTCTACGTGGCGCAGGTCTGGCCCATACCCCACTCCTGCGCCGTGGCAGTCACCCGAGCCATTTTCCGCTTCGTCTGGGGATCTAAAATGGACCGGGTCCGGAGGGACACGATGTTCAAATCTCTGGACATGGGCGGGAAAAATGTACCCAACGTGGCCCTCATCCTGATGACCACCTTCGTGTGCGGCTGCATCAAGCTATGTGTAGATCCCCAGTACGCAAACTCCAAGTGTCACTACGTGCTGAGGTTCTATCTGTCCCCGGTGTTGCGAAGGATGGGCCTGGTCACATTGCCGCGGAACGCACCATGCAGTTGGGCGGCGCCGTACCACCTATCCTTCGTGGAGCAGTTTCTGCGGAAAAACACCTTTGACCACCGGTCCATCAGGCAGTGGTCTGCACGGAATGTCCTCAAGGCCCTACGGGAAAAGGAAACGGTGGATCCTGTCGGATGGTTCCCCGAGCAGACCGTCAAAGTCATTTGGCGGAATGCCTCATCACCAGAACTTTCAAACAAGCACCAAGACGTTGCTTGGCTGGTGGTGAGAAGGGCCCTCCCCGTCAGATCCTTCATGCACACCCGAAGTCTCGCCCCCTCCGCCCAGTGCCCCCGCGTTGGCTGTGGTGGGGAAGAGACGGTCGCCCACCTCCTCCTGGAATGTGCCTTTGCAAAGCAGGTGTGGAAAGAGATGCAGTGGTTTTTGTCAAGGTTCATCCCAAGCAGCTCTGTAACACAGGAGTCTGTGCTCTACGGGCTGTTCCCAGGGACGCACACCAACTGCTGCTGGAGGGCTATCAATTCGGTGAAAGACGCCCTTTGGTCTGCCCGAAACTTGCTGGTCTTCCAGCGCAAAGAGTTGTCCACCACCGAATGTTGCAGACTGGCACATTCCAAGGTCCAGGACTACGTGCTGAGGGACGCACTAAAGCTTGGGGCAGCCGCAGCAAAGGCTCAATGGGGAAAGACCACAGTGTAAGGTTCCCCCACCAAGCTGGACTGAGGGGCTGGATCCATGGGAAACCCCTCGAACTGTATCGTTAATATTCTCAATTGCTGTAAATGTAAAACTGTAATTGACATGACAATTGTGAAACGGAAGGGTTGGGAAGAAACTCATGACAGTATTGAAGGAAACTGATCTCCCTTGCAATGTTTGTATTTTTTGGTGCTGTTTGGAAACTGTTTGGCAATGTAATGTTTACAGATTTTTATGAATAAAGTATATTTTGGAAATAAAAAAAAAAAGAAGGTATGAGGGGGAAGTTGGCTGTGGTACATTGGGAGACTACATTAAAAGGTATGATGGTAAACAGGCAATGGCTAGTATTTAAAGAATTAATACATGGTTTACAACAAATTTATATTCCTTTGAGGCACAAAAATCCAACAGGAAAGTGAGCCAACTATGGCTAACAAGAGAAGTTAAAAATAGTATTCGATCAAAGGAAGAGGTTTACAAAGTTGCCAAAAAAAGTATTAAGCCTGAGGATTGGGAACATTTTAGAATTCAGCAAAGGAGGATCAAAAAACTCATAAAGAACGAGAAAAGAGAATATGAAAGTAAACTAGCAAGAAACATAAAAATGGACTGTAAAATCTTCTATAGGTATGTAAAAAGGAAAAGGCTGGCAAAGACAAATGTGGGCCCATTACAGGCAGAGACAGGGAAATTTATAATGGGGAATAAAGAAATGGCAGAGAAAGTAACAAATACTTTGTGTCTGTCTTCACGGAGGACAATACAAAAAAACCTCCCAGAAATACTAAAAAAACCAAGGGACTAACGAGAATGGGGAATTGAAAGAAATTGGTATTAGTAAAAAAGTAATACTAGAGAAATTAATGGGACTGAAAGATGATAAATCCTCTGGACCAGATGGTCTACATCCCAGGTGGTTGGAGAGATAGTGGCTGTGTTGGTGATCACCTTCCAAAATTCTATAGATTCTGGAATGCTTCCTGAAGATAGGAAGGTAACAAAGGTAACCCCACTATTTAAGAAAGGAGGGTGAGAGAAAATGGAGAACTACAGACCTGTTAGCCTGACATCAGTAGTAGGGAAAATGCAAGAATATTATAAAGAATGTGATAACTGGACACTTAGAAAATAATGGCAAGATTGGGCAGAGACAACATGGATTTATAAAAGGGAAATCATGTTTGACAAACCTGTTGGAGTTTTTTGAGGATGTTACTTATAGAATAGATAAGGGGGAACCAGTGGATGTGCTGTATTTGGATTTTCAGAAGGCTTTCGATAAGGTCCCACACAGGAGGTTAGTAGCAAAATTAGAGCACATGGGATTGGGGACAATATACTGCAATGGATTGAGAATTGGTTAATGGACAGAAAACAGAGAGTAGGAATAAATGGGTCATTCCCAGGTTGGCAGGCTTTACTAGTGGGGTACCACAGGGATCAGTACTTGGGCCCCAGCTATTCACAATCTATATCAATGATTTGGGTGTGGGGACCAAATGTAATATTTCCAAATTTGCTGATGAGACAAAACTAGGTGGCAGTGTGATTTGTGAGGAGGATGCAAAGAGGTTTCAGTGGAATTTAGACAGGCTAAGTGAGTGGACAAGAACGTGGCAGATGGAATATTATGTGGAAAAATGTGAAGTTATCCACTTTGGTAGGAAAAACAGAAACGCAAAGTATTTCTTAAATGGTGAGAGATTGGGAAGTGTTGATGTCCAAAGGAACCTGGGTGTCCTTGTTCATGAGTCACTGAAAGCTAACAGGCAGGAGCTGCAAGCAATTAGGAAGGGAAACAGTATGTTGACCTTTATTGCAAGTACAGGAGTAAAGAAGTCTTGCTGCAATTGTATAGAGCCTTGGTGAGACTGCACCTGGAGTATTGTGCACATTTTTGGTCCCCTTAACTAAGGAAGTATATACTTGCCATAGAGGGAGTGCAACGAAGGTTCACCAGCTGATTCCTGGGATGGCGGTCCTATGAGGAGAGATTCTCTAGAGTTCAGAAGAATGAGAGGTGATCTCATTGAAGCATACAAAATTCTTACAGGGCTCGACAGGGTGGTTGCAGAAAGGGTGTTTCCCCTGGCTGAGGAGTCTAGAACCAGGGACACAGTCTCAGAATAAGAGGTAGACCATTTAGGACTGAGACAAGAAGGAATCTCTTCACTCAGAGTGTGGTGAATCTTTGGAATTCTGTACCCGGGGGGCTGTGAAGGTTCAGTCATTGAGTATGTTCAAGACAGAGATTGATAGATTTCTAGATATTAAAGATACCAAAGGATATGGAGATTGTGCAGGAAAATTGCATTGAGGTAGAAAATCAACCATCATCTAGTTAAATAGCTGGGAAGGCTCGAGGGGCCGAATGGCCTACTCCTATGTGTTAATTAGAAAGAAATCATGCTTGTATTTCTATATCTCCTTTTACAACCTTAGTACATCTCTAAGTGCTTTATAAACAATTAATATTTTTGAAGTGTAGTTACTTGTAATGTAGGAAGTGCAGCAGCCAATAGGTGCATTAGCAAGGTTCTACAAGTGGCAACATGCTGTTTGTCAGAGAATCTGTTTTTGTTGATGTTGGTTGAGGGACAAATATTGACCAGGGCACTGCAGGTGGGGGTGGGAGAAATGATGCTGTTTTTTTGAAATAGTAAGTATATCCTTGCTTGTTTTGTAGTTCATCCAGAGGGCAGCACCTCCCTCTGACAGTGCAGCACTCCCTCAGTACTGCACTGGAGTGTCAGCCTGGATTTTTGTGCTCAAGCCTGGAGTAGGACTTGAACCCAGAATATTGTGAATTAGAGGCATACGTACTACCAACTGAACCAAACTGATTCTGTCATAAAAATGGGTTTAGTGGTTCATG
This sequence comes from Heterodontus francisci, assembly GCF_036365525.1. Classification (NCBI taxonomy): domain Eukaryota; kingdom Metazoa; phylum Chordata; class Chondrichthyes; order Heterodontiformes; family Heterodontidae; genus Heterodontus; species Heterodontus francisci. Next base: position 85,086,067 of record NC_090387.1, read on the forward strand.
ATTAGGGATGGGGGAATAACTGTGCATCGTGTTCTTTGTTTTAACAGTTTTATTTCATTTTCTCTGCCCCTCCCTCTGTTTTAGATGCTGAGGCTGAACGAGTGAGAAGGAAGTCCAAACTTTTCACTTCACCATGGATGGTTAGAAAGTTTGGAGTCTGATACACTTTAAGTTCTCACACAGCCTTTCCTTGCTGATGGCTGACTAAGAGCTCAGGTTGTGTTTTCTCCTGTCGGCTGTTTGTTCGGTTGAAGCTGCGGGCAGTGTGTGGGGATGGCCTTCTGCGAAGGTACAGTGAACAGTGACCGACGGGATTGGGGCTGCAGCGAGGAGGCTGGGGAGAAGGCCAGAGTCCTGCAGAACCAACTGACTGCCGACCAGTCGAGGAGCACCAGGAAGCAGGAAGGAGGGACACCCGCCTGTGGGGCTGTGTTCATCGTGGTGAATGCTGCACTCGGTGCTGGGTTGCTGAACTTTCCCTACGCCTTCTTCGTGGCAGGGGGTGTATTGGCTGGAATCGTCCTGCAACTGGTGAGACAGTTAAAGTCTGGCCGTTTGATCTCCACAGAGTTGGGTCTTCAAGCCCTCCTTTCATGCATCTACCAGCCTGATCTGTGCCATTAGCAAGAGGCTCTGAATGAAGTCTGGTGCTTTTCCACAGAGAATACCAGAACTAACTTGCGCGTGCAGCCCCAGTCTGCTCTGGTGCCCTGCCTGCCAGTGTGTTGCTGAACAGGAGCACGGAGCAGTGGGGATAATACTCATTTGAATATGACCTGTAAATACCGGATGGGTTGTTGAAGGAGAAAGCTGTGCCACTGTGTGGGGGAAAACACCTGATTTCTGCCTCCCTTTCGGCACTCCTCCATCCCAATCCAAATCCAGGAATTCTGGGCTTTTAGTATCTTCATACAATGATGGGGGATCACACAAGGGTCAGTGTTTAATGTGGGGTGATCTTAACACCTGATATTGCACCCAATGACAGGGCTATCAGCACCAGTACCTTGTTTCTGTATAGGAGCTAGCCTTTGGCTTAGTGATTGCACTCCTGCCTGAAGCTAAGTGAGGGAGTTCCAGAGTCTATACGTGCAGTGTTTGAACCTTGCTCCAGACAGTCCCAGTAAGTGGAAACTGGAGTTCCAGCTCTGAATTCTGGGTTGCCATCCAGTGGGATACTCATACCCGATGGGTTTGGTTGGCTCCCTGCAGTGCCTGTACTGTCCCCTCAGCTAGTTTATGATCTGGGTGATGCTCTTTGTGGCAGAGACTTTTGCCAAAGGGCAAGATCTGGCCTGCTGGTTCCACAGCCGCCTCCTTGCTATTGGCAAGTACAGTTGGAGCAAACATCCAAAATGAACAATGGGTCAGTCAGCGCCGCCAAGAGAGAAGTGTAATGTAGAACTCGTCCACTATATTGACCAAGGATTTTCATCTGAAGGCAGGAGCTACGCCAACAACCCCCATTAGTGTTCACTAATCGGGTCGGGAGATTTGAAAAAAATTTGCATTTATATAGCGTCTTTAACAGTGTAAAATGTTCCAAGGAGATTCAGAGGACTATTATCCGGTAGAAACTGACATTGAGGAACATGAGAGATTGGGACTAGAAGCTTGGCCAAAAAATTAAGCTTTAGGGAGCAACTAGAAGGGAGAGAGGTTTCAGGAGGGGATTTCAGGGCCTAGTGGATGGCCCCCAATGATGGGGTGAAGGAAATTGGGGATTGGCAAGAAATGAGAGTTAGAGGAATGCAGAGTTCTCCAAGGGATGTAGGACTGGAGGAGGGTAGAGAGATGGGGAGAGGCGAGACCATGAAGGGATTTAAACACTGCTGTACTTTCTGTTTTTTTTGCGAATTATCTGAAATTTGTGTCCCCTGGTTACCGTCCTGCCAGCAGCAACAGTTTCTCCCTATGTACTCTGATTAAAACCCTTCATGATTGTACCCAAGCCTATATTTTTAAATACTGCAGAATAAATATTACAGAATCACAGAATTGTTACAGCACAGAAGGAGGCCATTCAGCCCATTGTGCCTGCACCAGCTCTCCAAAGGAACAATTTACCTAGTGCCGCTCCCTGGCCTTTTCCCTGTAGCCCTGCACATTCTTCCTTTTCAGCTAACAATCCAATTCCCTTTTGAATGCCTCAATTGAACCTGCCAGTGCATTTCAGATCCTAACCAATCACTGTGTGAAAAAGTTTTTCCTCAAGTCACTATTGCTTCTGTTGCCAATTACCTTAAATCTGTGCCCTCTTTCTCTATCTTTCTGCCAATGGGAACAGTCTTTCTCTACCTACTCTGTCCAGCTCCCTCATGATTTTGAATACCTCTATCAAATCTCCTCTTAACCTTCTCCAAGAAAAACAGTACCAACTTCTTCAATCTATCGATGTAACTAAAGTTCCTCATCCCTGGAACCATTCTCACGAATCTTTGCTGCACTCTTTCCAATGCCTTCATATCTTTCCTAAAGTGTGGCACCCAGCACTGGACACTGAAGCTGAACCAGTGTTCTCTATATAAGTTTAACGTAACTTCCTTGCTTTTGTACTCTGTTCCCTATTAATAAAGCCTAGCATGCTGTATGCTTTAATCACTGCTCTCAACCTCTCCTGCCGCCTTCAATGATTAATGCACATACACAGCCAGGTCCCTCTGCTCCTGCACCCCCTTTAGAATTGCATTCTTTATTTCATATTGTCTCTCCACATTCTTCCTACCAAAATGAATCACTTCACACTTCTCTGCACTAAATTTCATCTGCCACTTGTCCACCCATTCTACCAGTACGTCTATGTCCTTACACACGAACATAAGAATTAGGAGCAGGAGTCGGCCACTCGAGCCTGCTCCGCCATTCAATATGATCATGGCTGATCTGATTGTAACTTCAACTCCCCATTCCCGCCTACCCCCAATAACCTTTCATCCCCTTGCTTATCAAGAATCTATCTACCTCTGCCTTAAAAATATTCAAAGACTCTGCTTCCACCGCCTTTTGAGGAAGAGAATTCCAAAGACTCACGACCCTCTGAGAGAAAAAATTTCTACTCATCTGTGTCTTAAATGGGCGACCCCTTATTTTTAAACAGTAACCCCTAGTTCTAGATCTTAAACCTTATGGTACAATGATCACTGTGACCTAAATGTTCTCCTATTGATATTTGGTCCACTTGACCCACCTCATTCCCAAGAACCAGGTCCAGCAGTGCCTCCCCTCTCATTGGACTGGAAGCATACTGCTGTAGATAATTTTCCTGAACACACTGTAGGAACTCTTGCCTCTCTCTGCCCTTTACACTACTACTATCCCAATCTATATTCAGATAATTAAAGTCCCTCATTATAACCATGCTATAATTCTTGCAGTTCTGCGTAATTTGCTTGAAAATTTGTTCTTGGATGCAAATTTGTTCTTTGATCTTGGATGAAGCAAACCGTGTGTTTTTCTTGCAGTGTTTACTGTTGTTCATAATCACTGGGCTGGTGATTCTGGCATACTGCTCGCAGGTCAGCAGCAAGACCACTTACCAGGAGGTGGTGCGGGCAGCCTGTGGCCAAGTGATTGGCACCATCTGTGACGTCCTCATCGCTGTTTATACATTTGGCACCTGCATCGCATTCTTAATCATCATTGGAGATCAGCTGGATAAGAGTGAGTCAGCGCGGAGCGGAGGGTCAGCATATCATTCTGGGGGGGGGGGGGGGGTGGAGGTGGCGGGGAGGGGATGTTGGGGGTCTAACTGTGGTCAGTGAGGAGGCAGGAACTGGGTGATGTAGTGGGTTTACCTCTGGCTTCAGAGTCACCTCGGGCTGATGGCTGAAAGTGTCTTCTCGCTGTGGGGGTTGTACATGAAATGAGTTTACAGTCTCTGCCCAGTCCCCCAGTATGCCCACAACAGACAATCGGAAGGAGACCATTCAGCCCATCTTTGTCTTGGCTCTTTGAGAAAGCTATCCAGTTAGTCCCACTCTTTCCCCATAGCGCTGACAATGTTTCCTTTTCAAGTATTTGTCCAATTCCCTTTTGAAAGTTATTATTGAATTTGCTTCCACTGCCCTTTCAGGAAGAGCATTCCAGATCATCATAACTGGCTGTGTTTATCTAAAATTCTCTTCATTTCACCTTTTTTTTGGTAATTACTTTAAATTTATTTTGTCTGGTTACTGACTCCTGTTACTGGAAACAGTTTCTCTCTATTTATCAAAACCATTCATAATTTTGAACACCTCAATTAAATGTCCCCTTAACCTGCTCTGATGTACGAAGAAGAATCCCACTGTTTCTGAAGTTGACACGAAGTTGTCAATCTCACCCGGACGTGTTGAGAGGAGCTGGTGTAGGAGATGAGTGGATTCTGAAGTTAAGTGTACATACCGAGTAGGTTTTCTATTTGAGGCCTGCTGGTTGCTGTTGTAAGGCAGGCAACACACACAGCCTTACAGACAGTTACCTCAATGGCTACTCCTGATGACAACATGTATTGCAATGCAGGACGGAGGGGGTGCACTGCCTGTGAAGGTACCAGTGGAAACAGTCTTATCTGGGGGAAGATCTTGGATCAAAGGCAGTAGTAATGCTACCTGGTTTCACATGCTGCTCCCAGTGTGGAGGGTGAATAAATCTGCACTGTTATTTGCCCATTAGTCACTGTAAAACTAAGCACAGAAGCAAAATACTTGTGGCTGCTGGAAATCTGAAATAGAAACAGAAAATGCTGGAAATACTCAGCACGGCAAACAGCATCTGTGGAGAAAGAAACAGAGTTAACGTTTCAGGTTCTGTGGACTTGAAATTCTTTGCGTTGCTTTGCAGTACTTGAGGCAGTGATGCACACGTCTAAGGGAGATGCTTCAGCCAACAGCCACTGGTATAGTGACCGCAAGTTCACCATCTCGGTCACCTCTATTCTGGTCATCTTACCTCTCTCCATCCCCAAAGAGATTGGGTTCCAGAAATATGCCAGGTGAGTGCTTTCACCACCTTGATTTATTGGTGATGTGGTGCCAATGGGTGAAACAGCCCTGGAAGGTCCCATGTTTAATCCTCAGCCTATGCTGATATAGCCCAACCCAGGCAGGGCCATGGTTCAGGGAGTAGATGCAAATGGATTGAGTGGGAGAAGGTAATCCTCAGTTTACTTCTCCCTCCACAGCATCTCACTGTTCAACAGTAATTGGGAATTTCTGCCTGCACTATCCCACCCTACCCTATTCCCCATGTTGCTCATTCTTTGTGTGAAGAGGAAATTCTGACAGTCCCAGACTTACCCTTCTTTCATCATTGAAGCTTCTGCCAGGTGACCCAAACAGAGTGACTCTTGTCATCAAATTCCACTTTGGGCTGTCCGCTGTATTTATTCTCAGTTTCCCACCATTTTCTGCTCTCTCCACTTTTCATTCAAAATCCTCGATCATCCAACGGTGCCTTAATTTGCCAAGATATCCTTCCTCAGCCTATGCACCAAGCCAATAATTGTCCTGCAAAGTTCCTCCTCGTCCTTCCCCAGTTTTCCACTCCTATCTTCCTTTAATTCCCGTTTCCCGCCCCCCCCCCCCTCCCCACACCACCACCCAAACAAACGGTGACCTTTCGACCATGCCATCTCTGAGGTCTCAGTCACGTCTCCAACTCCTTCTCCCAATATCATCTACATATCCCTGCTTTCTCCTCTACCCTCATCTTCTCCTCCTGCTGCTTGTTGACTCTTACATTCTCCCTTCTCTGGTCCTCAATCCACAAAGACCTGTGACTGTTCGTGGCCTATTGAAGAGTTCTAACCACCTCCTTGTCTGCACCACTCACTCACACTGTTCATCCCTCATCTGTTGCTCTCACCGATAACTCCTTCTGTCTGACACCACAGACTCATGTGACAGTTGTTCTTGTGACCAACTGTGTCTGGCTGATGTTGGTCATTCCCAGGTTCATCCTAGAGGGTAAGAACTTCCCGCAACAAATTTCCTATGACAAACCACTCCCACCCCCCCAACCCAATGCCCTGTATACCCTCGTCTTTAGCAAATATGAGAAACTCATTGATTTCTTCATCTCAAGCAGTTGAGACTATTGGTGTGTCCACCTCTCTGCTGTTGACTGCTCCTCGCTCCTCAATGATCCTATCCCCAATCCCCCACTCCATCATCTTTATAGTTTTTGTCTCAGCTCCCACCAGTCTTTTCCAAGCTCATTTCTTCAAGACTCACTTTGATCCCCTTCCTCTCCACCTAATTCCTCACCATTTAACTGCCTTTCTTGACCTGAGTGTTGACCAGTGTTAATCGATTCCTCTGTTTAGGCACTGTCACTTCTTGCAAAACCAGTATCACCTCCTCAACCTACCATCAACTCATCAATCCCTCCAACTCCCATCCAATTTCTACCCTCCCTTCTTGTTCAAAGTCTTTCAAGTGTCATTGTTGCCTCTGCTACAGGCTCATGTTCCACAACTCCCTTCTTCAAATCCCATTTTCTGCTTTGTTCACAGCCCTGACTGTGCAGCTCAGAGTCACCATTGACATCTCTGAGACACTGACCATTGCACCTCATTCGCACTTTGACCCCCTCCATCGATGGTATGTCATTCTCTTCCACCGCCTCTCCTTCATCATCCACTTTGCACCCATCCTGCAGTCTAAGCACTGAGGCACGGGGCAGTTGTGGAGGATTGGGTGCCTGATTCTCCACATTTCTGGTCTTGGTCTTGGCTGGTGAAGCCATATCCTTCCTGTCTGCATCCTCTCCTTGTCTCCACAGCCCTTCAACATCAATTCATACACACAGGATGGTTTAGAATGGTGTTGGTTAATTCTGAGGGAGAGGGTGAGTCACTTGGGGATCTGTGCATTTTATGGGAGGAGAGGTGGTAGGCCTTGAGCTACTCTCGCCTCCTGTGTTTGGCGCCAGTGTAGACTGATGCTGGTTGTAAGGTCTGAGTTTGGGTCTTTGGCCCAGCTTCTCCTGGGTGCAGGCCCACAGTTGTGCCCCGAAATAGGAACCAGACCCCAAGGTGGCAGGATGGTGGGTGTGGGGAATCGAACAGCATTACACAATTGCTGTAGAAAGTATTATGAGGTTAGGGCTGAGGGCAGTGTAGAGCAAGCCATGTTACACTTGACTTCGGGGTGATTGATCCTGACACTGGAGACCAGTAATACCAACCCCAATATCAAGATCAAATCAAGAGATTTGGTAAATAAATCATGAATTGCTTTTTTTTTGTACATAAACCAATATAGAGAAAAAAAACCCTGAAAAGATGGACACAGAATTGTTAAAAAGGAAAACCTATCTCCCTGTAATCTTCTGTCAAATATCGGCAAGGAACAAATGACCTCATTTCCCTCCGGGGAAAAACACCAGGTTAATTTGTATATCTAGGCAATACCTAACAAATATAAATGCTCTGTAAGGAAATATTAACAAATCCCTGGGTTCAGGATCCAATGGAAATTACACATGAAAATAAAGTCAGTGCTGTTGGAAAACCTGTTGAATGGAAAATGCAGTTAGTTGCAGCAACAGCTTCTCCTGTACGGCTGCTTCTCAGTCTAATAAAATATTAGATGTTTGCACCTTACAAAATAATCTTGGAAGTGTGCATACCACAGGCCTTACAAATCTTTCACTAACCTTCCACTGTAAAATATAAACATTTCAGAGAAAGTAAATAAAATCTGTCTGATGTTTTACGTTTATAACACGTCTGTCACTAGCACAATGGGTCTCAAACTTCCTTGGTCTTTTTCAATGGACTAGAAATCACAAACACACTGCCCCCATCTAAATTATAATAGTATATAACATCCAGAATACAAAAGTGCTGCATGTAAACAGTGCCTGTAAGAAAACAGGTATTTACTCAGAGTAACAATTTGAGGACTATTTCCCTGATGAGACAAACCAGAGATAAAGGATACATGTGACTCCACTAACATTCTAGTGAATGCCAAACTGAACTGCTTTTAATTTGAATATTTCAGTATGAACAGCAGTCTCACCATATTTAGATGTTCAACAGGTTCAGAAAGATTACTATTTTAAGTTTTAAAAAATCCCAGAAACAGGCAAGTTTCCTTTCCTCCGATTCTAATACAGAACCCTCACTTGAACACAACAAAGATCTGGGGAGTATTTTACAGACTTGTGCAAAACACAGCCCAGTTTCTCATTGTTATTTAATCATTCAAGGAATTTACATTATTGCAACATGGTGTCAGATTTAACTAAGTGCAACTGAGAGCTTTTCCACAATTACAAGAATCAAACCAAGAGATTAACATACACAGAAAATGCTGGAAGTACACATTATAATGGTACTTGCTCACCGCATGAGTCCAAATTGAATGCATCTTAATATCACAGCAGCAGCTGGCCTCCTCTCCCCTCCTTCTGAAAGTAAATGTGAGACTCATCATTGAAAACCATGGAAGCTGAGGCGCCCATCACCAAGAAGGCTGAGTATTCGGGAGCTTTGGGAGTGGACATCTTGTCAGCTATTTGTGTAGGTCTAACACTAACTACCATTAATTTATACAAAATGAGTGGCTTGCCTTTTTTCTTCCCCCTTTATATTTTTCTGCCCCTCACCCGTCAGTTTACTTTGTGGACACTCTGGAAAATTTCCATGAGCCCCTGTTTTAAAACACTGCACTAACAAACTGACATCTGACAGAGGACAATGATCGTTGTCAGCCACAATCCAGCCTGGCCTCTCCATCCCACAACTTCTGGAAACGTTGTCCCAGTAAACTTTGGGAAAATCCTTGGCCTCTTTCATGGGCACATGTATCTTTAGGAAAAGAAGCGAATTCACAAGATTTGAAAGTTTAGTTTAGTTTAGTTTAGAGATACAGCACTGAAACAGGCCCTTCGGCCCACCGAGTCTGTGCCGACCATCAACCACCCATTTATACTAATCCTACACTAATCCCATATTCTTACCACATCCCCACCTATCCCTATATTTTCCTACCACCTACCTATACTAGGGGCAATTTATAATGGCCAATTAACCTATCAACCTGCAAGTCTTTGGCATGTGGGAGGAAACCGGAGCACCCGGAGGAAACCCACGCAGACACAGGGAGAACTTGCAAACTCCACACAGGCAGTACCCAGAATTGAACCTGGGTCACTGGAGCTGTGAGGCTGCGGTGCTAGCCACTGCACCACTGTGCTAAGTCTAGCATGAGATCATCAGTGAGGCTCAGAAATTTGAATTTGTGAGAGTTGGCAGTCTGAGGTGTCTGAATTATAAAGTGTACCATTCCTCAGAGCTTGCAGCCCTTCCATTGGTGGCTCAACAACTTTTTAAAGGGATATTGAAATGCTTTGAAGCCAAGATTTCTACTGGAGCTTTGGATTCAAGCCATGATGCTGTGAGGCAGCTCCTTACCCCCTCCCCCGTTGGAGGGTGCACACAGACAATGTTGGGCCTGTTTTGATTATTTTGCTCTCTCACTCTCTCTGTCTCTAGTGCCCTGAGTGTGCTGGGAACCTGGTATGTGACCATCATTGTCATCGTTAAGTACATCTGGCCAGATCAAGGTATCAATGTCGGAGATATCCCAACCAGGTAAGTGTTGTATTGCTCAGCCACAGGATTGTCACATATGCTTATTTAATGAGAATAACTGTTTGGTTTGACATTTCCATGTTGCTCACTAACCTTTTTGTCAAGGGTCACAGTCTCAATGGTGTCAGGGTTCCACCAGGGCCACTCAGCTCCTGACCTCATTACAGCCTTGGTTCAAACATGGTCAACAGAGCTGAACTCAAGAGGTGAGAGTCAGCGCCCTTGACATCAAGGCAGCATTTGACCGAGTATGGCATCAAGGAGCCCTAACAAAACTAAGGTCAATGGGAATCAGGGGGAAAACACTTCGCTGGCTGGAGTCATACCTAGCGCAAAGGAAGATGATTGTGGTTGTTGGAGGTCAATCATCTCTGTACCAAGGCATCACTGTAGGAGTTCCTCAGGATAGTGCCCTCGGCCCAACCATCTTCAGCTGCTTCATCAATGACCTTCCTTCAATCATAAGGTCAGAAGTGGGGATATTTGCTGATGATTGCACAATGTTCAGCACCATTCGCAAGTCCTCAGATACTGAAGCAGTCCGTGTAAAAATGCAGCAAGACCTGGACAATATCCAGGCTTGGGCTGATAAGTGGCAAGTAATATTCATGCCACACAAGTGCCAGACAGTGACCATTTCCAACAAGAGAGAATCTAACCATCTCCCCTTGACATTAAACAGCAATATGATCACTGAATCCCCCACTATCAACATCCTGGGGGTTACCATTGACCAGAAACTGAACTGGAGTAGCCATATAAATACTGTGGCTACAAAAGCAGGTCAGAGGCTAGGAATCCTGAAGCGAGTAACTCACCTCCTGACTCCCCAAAGCCTGTACACCATCTACAAGGCACAAGTCAGGAGTGTGATGGAATACTCTCCACTTGCCTGGATGGGTGTAGCTCCAACAGCACTCAAGAAGTTTGACACCATCCAGGACAAAGCGTCCTGCTTGATTGGCACCCCATCTACAAACATTCACTCCCTCCCCTAGCAATGCACAGTGGCAGCAGTGTGTACCATCTACAAGGTGCACTGCAGCAACGCACCAAGGCTACTCAGGCAGCACCTTCCAAACTCGCGACCTCCACTACCTAAAAGGATAAGAGCAGCAGATGCATGGGAACACCACCACCTGCAAGCCACATGGCATCCTGATTTGGAACTATATCGCCGTTTCTTCACTGTTGCTGGGTCTAAATCCTGGCACTCCCTTCCTAACAGCACTATGCGTGTACCTACCCCACATGGACTGCAGTGGTTCAAGAAGGCCGCTCACCACCACCCTGTCAAGGGCAATTAGGAATGGGCAATAAATGCTGGCCTGGCCAGCGACGCCCACATCCCAGGAACTAATACTCTCAGAGCTGCTGTGCAATGGAATGATGGGACGCAGCACTGTGACCTCGGTGACCCTGTACTGCTAAGTTTGGTCATGCCCATTGTGGGCATTTCTTAACTGGAGCCTGGCACATCGGCTAGGGAAGATTTAGATGGATTGGGTTCATAGTTGTGTTAACTGGGCCCTTTCCTTTTGCTGTGTGGCACCTGGGATAATCCTGCCTCACAATGACATTCTCTTTCCACCTCTTGCCTGAAGAGAAGGTGGGGAAAGTGCTCAGTCCCACTCTTTCAGTGGCACACAGCTGGGCAGGCCATCAACCAGGCCTCTGAGGGATGTGGAACCACAGGTTTGTGGAGACGCAGGCTACAAATTGTCCTCCAGGCAGAATGGTGAAAGTCACTGGCCTCGTGTGGGGTAGGTGCATGATCTTGTTTCAACATGGACTTATACTGAAGGAGGGATGGAGAATATCGAACCTTCCACAACTTCCCAATTCCCCAAAGCGCTTTACAGGCAATTATGTGTTTTGAAAATGTAGTCACTGTCATAATGTGGAAACATTTGAAGCAGAGGGTTTGAGGTTTATGAAGGATTTGGATAGTGAATAGGGAAGTACTACTTCCTCGTGGATTTGGTGATGAGTCAGCAACTTAAACCAATCATTGTGTGAGAAGAGGAGCTCGGAGAAATCTACTGAGCAGATTGTTGGGGGATGGAATGCTTGAACGCAGACTGTTGAGGCAGAAGTCAATACATTTTTAAGGATTCATATTAGAAGCAAAGGAAAATACAGGGCTATGGGGAGAGAATGGTGCAATGGGATTAGTCTAGGGTTGTTCCAACAAAGCGGCAGCACAGACACAATGGGCTGAATGGTCTCCTTCTGTGCTGTGAGCTGGTTTGGTTCTCTGCTTTACCCAGAGATGGAGTATGTGGCACTTCTGCATATCCTGAATTACTGATCTCGACCAAGAGTTACAGACAGAGATGAGAGAGAAACAAAACCCCAGTTCTCTTCCCTTTCATGTCTGTAATCAGTGTGTTTTTGACAAGGAAAATGTGTGTTTCTTAACCCCTGAGTGTGTGGCCATCTTGAATAATCAACAGCAGGCTTTTCATGGGTTGAAATAAAGAGATTTATTTTTTCACACATTCACCCCGAAAGTCTGACACTCCGTCACTCACTCACCAGTCACACACTCACACTCAGCGAGCAACTCACCTCCTGACTCCCCAAAGCCTGTCCACCATCTACAAGGCACAAGTCAGGAGTGTGTTGGAAAATACTCCACTTGCCTGGATGGGTGCAGCTCCAACAACGTTCAAGAAGCTCAACACCACCCAGGACAAAGCAGCCCGCTTGATTGGCACCTGGTCCACAAACTCCCTCCACCACCGACACACAGTGGCAGCAGTGTGTACCATCTACAAGATGCACTGCAGCAATGCACCAAGGCTCCTTTGACAGCACCTTCCAAACTCGTGTCCTGTACTATCTAGAAGGACAGGGGCAGCAAATGCCTGTGAACACCACCACCTGCAAGTTCCCCTCCAAGCCACACACCATCCTGACTTGAAACTATATCGCTGTTCCTTCACTGTCACTGGGTCAAAATCCTGGAACTCCCTCCTGAACAGCACTGTGGGTGTCCCTATCCCACATGGACTGCAGTGGTTCAAGAGGCAGCTCAGCACCTTTTTATGGGCAATTAGGGATGGGCAGTAAATGCTGGCCTTACCAGTGACGCCCACATCCCATGAAACGAATGAAAAAACGTTTGGTGGATTCGATAGCCTGAGTTGTATGTCTAAGTTGTTGTTGGATTCTCTCGGAAGACGTGGATTTTCAGCAGGTTATGAAGTTAGCTGCTTGTAGTCTTATTACTAGCAGATCGTTTTTCCGTTCTAGTGGACTTGAAAAGGAACAGGCTTGGAGACCTTAGGAGGTGGTAGCCTCCAGTTTTAAGGGATTGGTTGTGTGCCTTCACTGCTGTGCTTTGCAGACTGCCCAGTTTCTCCCTGGTGCTTGGAGTAATAAGAGTCGATATCTGTGATTAGTTTTGGTCTTCTATTTCTACTTCTATTGTCCACCCAGAACGATTTGAAGTTCGAAGTCATTGGTACACAATGGTGGCCATTCACATCTACTTATGATTTAATTGTTTTTTTACAGCTTTGTTTGTTAAGTTTCTAGCTCAGAGTCAGTGAGTCTAGGAGTTCATAGATATTGAATTTTGGGTCAGACCACAAACAATAGGAGGTGAGAATTCCAACAGTTTCGTCTTGGTATGTCCATCCCAGGGAGGTACTCCACCCATGATCATTCAATGAGAAACTTTCCAGAGGCTTGAGATATTCTGAATCTGGGCTGAAATTGCAAAAGTCATCTGACCCTCAGCAGCCACCTTATACAGCATTTTAATGTCCATTGTTGTTCATTTAAAATTAAAATTCAGCTCCAGAAGATTCTAGGCTGAATACGTTCCCTGTTTTACAGTTATGAATAGGACATGCCTTTACTGGGCATGACGCAAGCCATTTGTGTGCACGCTACTGTGGCTGAGAGGAGGGCGGGGGGATTTCACTGGAGAATAATAGCCCAGCTTTTGTGCTCCTTATACCCTGTGGTGGCTACTCGGGCAAGAGCAGCCCCAGGAAGTTGTTTGATTCCCTTCATCCTGGGTCGTGCTGGTGTGTGGGGTGACTGTAGAATGGGAGAGGGAGCTGTGTTAATTTGTACAGATCAAGGGCGGGGTGGGGGGTGTGTGGGTGGTGGTTGTAATGTAATAAGTTTGTAGAGTTGCCAGTAAGATTAACCCATACTTCTTCCTTTCTCCTCAGCCCTTCCTCCTGGATGGCCGTGTTTAATGCTATTCCAACCATCTGCTTCGGGTTCCAGGTACTAATGTTTCTCCATGTCCCTATGGTTGTGTGCTGCTGGGTTCTGTTCCCAGATTTTTATGAGTGAAGGTTCCCAGCTATCCATGAAGGCTCCTTAGTTTAATGACACTGGAGTTACACAGAGCTGGAGGTTGGATTTGCTAGTGGGTGCTGAGCAGAAGTCAGTAACAGTGTGGGTGATATAAATAGTCTTCACTCCTTTGGGTGCAGCCAAGGTTCACACTCCCCATGGAAAGTGCCCATGCATGGACAGTGGGCAAGAACGGGTTGGGATTTGTCTGCAGTGCCTCCATGGTTGAATTGCCCAGCAGCATTCACTGATTATGTTCACCTGTAGACAAATCAGGAATGATTCTGGGAAATTTCTCTCTGATTTCTGAAGGCAGTGAAGCACGAGGTGACTGTGGTAACCCACAGCTCATCACATTCTCAACCTAACTGACAATTTACCCGAAAACTGGAAATGTCTTCATCTGGTAGGAGTGACCACTGCACACTCCTGGCGGAGACAAAGTCCAGCCTTCACATTGAGGATACCCTCCATCGTGTTGTGTGGCACTATCACCGTGCTAAATGAGATAGATTCTGAACAGATCTAGCAATGCAAAACTGGGCATCCATGAGGCGCGGTGGGCCATCAGCAGCAGCAGAATTGTACTCAACCACAATCTATAACCTCATGGCCTGGCATATCCCCCACTCTACCATTACCATCAAGCCAGGGACCATCCCTGGTTGAATGAAGAGTGCAGGAGGGCATGCCAGGAGCAGCACCAGACATACCTCAAAATGAGGTGTCAACCTGGTGAAGCTACAACTCAGGACTACTTGCATGCTAAACAGTGGAAGCAGCATGCGATAGACAGAGCAACGGATCAGATCCAAACTCAGCAGTCCTGCCAAATCTAGTTGTGAATGGTGGTGGACAGTGAAACAACTAATGGAGGAGAAGGCTCCATGAATATCCCCAACCTGAATGTTGGGGGAGCCCAGCATGTGAGTGTAAAAGACGAGGCTGTAACTTTTGCAGCCATCTTCAGCTGGAAGTGCCAAGTGGGTAATCCACCTAGGTCTCCTCTGAGGTTCTCACCTCACAGATAAAAACATAAGAACACATAAAATAGGATCAGGAGTTGACCATCCGGTCCCTTGAGTCTGCTCTGCCATTCAATACGATCATGACTGACTTTCTACCTCAGCTCACTTTCCCACCCGCTCCCCATACTCCTTGATTCCCTGAGAGATCAAAATCTAACTAGCCCAGTCTTGAATATACTCAACGACAGAACGTGCACAAACCTCTGGGGTGGGGAATTCTAAAGGTTCACAACCCTCTGAGTAAAAAAATCTCTCCTCATCTCAGTCCTAAATGATGTCCCCTTATCCTGAGGCTGTGCCCCTATGTTCTATATTCCCCAGCTCGGGGAAACAATTTCTCAGTGTCTACCCTGTCAAGCCCCTTCAGAATCTTGTATGCTTCATTGATATCACTTCTTATTCTTCTAAACTCCAGACAGTATAGGCCCAATATACTCAGCCTCTCTTCTTAGGACAGCCCTCTCATCCCAGGAACCTTCACTGTACTGCTTCCAATGCAAGTGTATCCGTCCTTAGACACGGAGACCAAAACTGCACACAGTACTCCAGGTGTGGTCTCACCAAAGCCTTATACAATTGTAACAAGTTGTCTTCATTCACGTACTCCAATCCCCTTGGAGTAAAGGCTGTGACATTTGCCATCCTAATTGCTTGCTGTACCTTCATGCTAATTTTCTGTGGTCCTGATACTAATATACCCAAGTTTCTCTGAACATCAACATTGGGGAGGTGGTGGTGTAGTGGTAATGTCACTGGACTAGTAATCCAGAAACCCAGGCTAATGCTGTGGGGGCATGGGGCCGGGGTGGGGGGGGGGGGGGGAGGGAGTTGAATGCCACCTCAGTAGATGGTGAAATTTGAATTCAATTAATAAATCTGGAATTTTTAAAAAAAGCTACTCTAAGTGGGTGGTGACCATGAAACCATTGTCAATTGTTGTAAAAACCCATCTGGTTCACTCATGTCCTTTAGAGAAGGAAATCAGGTCTGGCCTACATGTGACTGCAGACTCACAGCAATGTGGTTGACTCTTAAATGCCTTCTGAAATGGCCTAGCAAGCCTCTCAGTTCAAGGGCATTTAGGGATGGGCAACAAATGCTGTCCTTGCCAGTGAATAAAAAAATGTTTCTGTTTAAAAGTGATGCCAGTCTTCAGCCAATTCGATTCACTCCACATGATGTCAAGTAACAGCTGAGTGCAATGGGTGCTGCAAAGGCTATGGATCCTGACAGCATCCTGGCTGTAGTACTGAAGACCTGTGCTCCAGAACTTGGCACACCCCTATCCAAACTGTTTCAGTACAGCTACAACACTGGCATGTACCCGGCAATGTGGAAGATTGCCCAGGTATGTCCCATCCACAAAAAGCAGGACCAATCCAACCCGGCCAATTTCCACCCCATCAGTCTACTCTCAATCATCAGCAAAATGATGGAAAGTGTCGTTGACAGTGCTATCAGATGGCACTTAAACAGCAATAACCTGCTCACTGATGCTTAGTTTGGGTTCTGCCAGGGCCACTTCGCTCCTGACCTCATTACAGCCTTGACCCAAACATGGACAAAAGAGCTGAACTCCAGAGGTGAGGTGAGAGAGACTGCCCTGGACATCAAGGCAGCATTTGACTGAGTGTGGCATCAAAGAGCCTAAATAAAAGTAGAGAGAGGAAGATGAGAAACCTGGCATGGTACTTTGGTGGGTGGGTGGTAGAGAACAAGGATTTTAAATGAAAGGTGAGAGGGGTGGAACAAGGCAAAATTGGCATCAGGCAGAATCTCTCCGCTGGATGGAGTCATACCTAGCACAAAGGAAGATGGTTGTGGCTGTTGGAGGTCAATCATCTGAGCTCTAGGACATCACTGCAGGAGTTCCTCAGGTCAGTGTCCTCGGCCTAACCATCTTCAGCTGCTTCATCAGTGATCTTCCCTTCATCATAAGTCAGCACCATTCACAACTCCTCAGATAATGAAAAAGTCCATGCTCGCATGGACAACATTCAGGCTTGGGCTGGAAGTGGCAATTAAGATCTAACCATCTCCCCATGACATTTAATTCCATTACCATCACTGAATCCGCCACCATCAACATCCTGGGGATTACCATTGACCAGAAACTGAACTGGACCAGTCACATAAATACTGTGGCTACAAGAGCAGGTCAGAGGCTGGGAATTCTGTGTCGAGTAACTCACCTCCTAATTCCCCAAAGCCTGTTCATCATCTACAAGGCGCAAGTCAGGAGTGTGATGGAATACTCTCCACTTGCCTGGATGGGTGCAGCTCCAACAACACTCAAGAAGCTCGACACCATCCAGGATAAAGCAGCCCGCTTGATTGGCACCCCATTCACCACCTTAAGCATTCACTCCCTTCACCACTGATGCACAAAGGCCGCAGTGTGTACCATCTACAAGATGCACTGCAGCAACGCACCAAGGCTTCTTCGACAGCACCTTCCAAACCCGCGACCTCTACCAACTAGAAAGACAAGGGCAGCAAATGCGTGGGAACACCACCAGCTGCAAGTTCCCCTCCAAGCCACATCCCATCCTGACTTGGAACTATATCGCCCTTCCTTCACTGTCGCTGGGTCAAAATCCTGGAACTCCCTCCCTAACAGCACTGTGGGTGTACCTACTTCACATGGACTGCAGCGGTTCAAGAAGGCAGCTCACCACCACCTTCTCAAGGGCAATTAGGAATGGGTAACAAATGCTGGCCTGGCCAGCGATGCTCACATCCCATGAATGAATGTAAGGAAGGGCATAGACAGGTGAAATTAGCAGACTCATGGCTGATAACATTTAACACGTAGAAGTGTGAAGTGATACATTTTGGATGGAGAATTTAGGAGATTTAGTGTAAATGAAATGGTACAATTTGAAAGGGGATGCAGGAACATAGAGACCTGACAATGTACATACACAAGTCTTTGAAGGTGCTCGGGCAAATTGAAGCCTTTCTTTGTATGCGGGATCCTTGCCTTTACAAAGCAAGGAAGTTGTGCTAAATCTTTCTGAAACACTGGTTAGACCGCAGCTAGAGTCTTGTGTTCGATTCTGGACAGGACGCTTTAGAAAGGACTTGGACAGGGTGCAGAGATGATTTACTGGAATGGCACCAGGGATGAGGGACTTCAGTTATGTGGAGAACCTGGAGAAGCAAAGGGGCAATAAATGCTGGTCTTGCCAACAACACCAACATTCCATAAATGAAATTAGAAAAGTTGCACTTGTTCTCCTTAGAGCAGAGTAGGTCAATGGAAGATTTGATGGAGGTGCTCAGAATTATGAGTGGTTTTGATAGAGAAGCTGTTTTCACTGGCAGGAGGATTGATAGACAGATGATAGACTTAAAATAATTAGTAGAAATGTGAGGGGGAGATGTTTTTGACAGGTGATGAGGCAGATGTGACAGGGCCACAGGAGAATGGGATGCAACTGGTTCAGGGCTTGCAGGTGGAGTTTAGTTACCAATAAAGAGGATTGAAGGCAGAACACTGGATCCACTTAAAGAATAAATGCAGCAGGTGGAATGGACAAATGGGGTTGTTCTGGGCAGATGAGGTCAAATGGGCTGAAGAGGTCGCCTTGTCGCTATAAAGAGCAATATCACTACCCAGTGACAGAATATCAATATAGGACCGTCGGAGCCCAGGGTTTGGCAGTAGGGGGATCAGTGTCTGATGTAGAATTAGATAAATGTGTTCTTTTTCTTTATATGTAAATAAACCCAAGTCTTACCAGTCCATCCTTATAACTCTTGTTTGTTTTCGACAGTGCCATGTGAGCAGTGTTCCAGTGTTCAGCAGCATGGAGAGGCCGGGGGTGAGGCGTTGGGGCTGGGTGGTGACGGCAGCTGTGGTGATCTGTCTGTTCGTGTACACGGGCACAGGTATGGCACACAACTCCTCCACTCGAGAGAGAAAGGTGGGGTTGGCTACCACAGCAGCAGCAACAATTTACATTTATATAGCGTGTCAGCCATGACTCTGTGGATTGCACCGTCACCTCTGAGTCAGAAGGTTGTGGGTTCAAATTCCACTCCAGGACATGTGTGCAAAAATGAAGGCTGACACTCCAGTACAGTACTGTTAGAGGTGCCATCTTTTGAATGATGAGTTAAGTTGAGGCTCTGTCTGCCCTCTCAGGTGGATGTAAAATTTCCCATGACACTATTGTGAGGAAGAGCAGGGACATTATCCCCAGTGTGCTGTTTCCTACATTACAACAGTGACGATACCTCAAAAAAAGTACTGTCGAGTGCTTTGAGGCGTCTGGTGGTCATGCAAGGCACTATATAAATGCAAGTCTATCTACCTACCAACCAACCACAACATAGTATAATATCCTGAAGTATTTCACAGGAGCATTATCAAACTCAATATGACAACAAGCCACATAAGGAGATATTAGGGTAGGTGAAAAAAGCTTGTTCAAAGGAGGTAGTTTTTAAGGAGCATCTTAAAGGAAAGAGTAAAGAGGCGGCAGGGAGGGAGGGAATTCCAGAGCTTGGGATCCTGGCAGCTGAAGGCATGGCTACCAATGGAGTGACTAAAATGGGGATGCGCAAGAGGCCAGAACTGGAGGAACACTGATATGTTGGAGAGTTGTAGGACTGAGGAGGTTACAGAGATAGAGGGGTGAGTTGATGGAGGGAATTGAAAACAAGGATGAGAATTTTAAAAATCAAGGTGTTACTTAACCAGGAGCCAATGTGGGTCAACAAGCGGGTGAACGGGACTGGGTGTGAGTCCAGATACAGGCAGCAGAGTTTTGGATGAGCTCAAGTTTATGGAGGGTGGAAGATGGGAGACCGGCCAGGAGTGCATTGGAATAGTTGAGTCCAGAGGTAACAAAGGCATGGTTGAGGGTATCAGCAGCAGATGAGCTGAGGCAGAGATGGAGATGGACAATATTACAGAGGTGGAAATAGGCAGACTTGATAATGGTGGATATATGAAGTTGGAAGTTCCTCGCGTGATCAACTGGGATGCCAAGGTTATGAATGATGTGGTTCAGCCTCAGACAGTTGCCAGGGAGAGGGATGCAGTCATTGGCTGAGGAACGGAGTTTGTAGAGGGAAATGAAGACAATGGCTTTGGTTTTCCAAGATTTATTTGGGGAAAATTTCTACACATCCCAGACTGGATACTGGACAAGCAGTCTGACAAATCAGACAGAGAGCGAGTGAGGTTGGCTTATCAAAAAAGGGGGATTGCCTAAGATTCAAGGGAGCAGTGGGTGAGATTTAGAAACAGTTCTGCCTTGATCTCAAGGGCAGTTAGGGATGGGCAATAAATGCTGGCCTAGCCAGCAACACTCACATCCCATGTGCGAATAAATAGATATAATATATATAGTTAGATATAGGTCTTGGGGCGAAAGGGGTCAAAGGATATGGGGGGAAAACGGGAACATGTTACTGAGTTGGATGATCAGCCATGATCATAATGAATGGCAGAGCAGGCTCGAAGGGCCGAATGGCCTACTCCTGCTCCTATTTTCTATGTTTCTATGTGAAATGAGTCTGGCCATTCTTACCCCAATTTCTGGTTGGCAGTGTGGTTCAGTTAGGTCCTTGAATTCGCGATTTGCTTGGTGAGTCATAGAGTGGAGAAGAGTGTGTGGGGAAATAGCACTGGTACAGGAGGCGGTGCTATTGAGCCTGAGAGATGTTGAGTTAGTGAACACAGGAACAGAAGGCGGCCATTTATCTTCTCAAGCCTGTTCTGCCATTCAATGAGATCGTACCTACTCTGTCACCTAACTCCATATACCTGCCTTTGCCCCATATCCTTTAATACCGATATTAATAAAAATCTAACAATCTCAGTTTTCACATTAACAATTGGTCTTGTATCAGTTGCTGTTTCCGGAAGAAAGTTCCAAACATCTACCACCCTTTGCATGAAGGCATGTTTCCTAATTTCAATCCTGAAAGGTTTGACTCTAATCTTTAGACTATGTTCTCTGCTCTCAGACTCTGTAACCAGCGGAAACAGTTTTTCTCTATCTACCCTATCTGTTCTCCTCAATATCTTGAAAACTTCAATCAAATCACTCCTTAACCTTCTGAATTCCAGGGAATACAATCTTTCCTCATAATTTAACCCTTTTAGCCCCAATATCATTCTGGTAAATCTATGCAGCTCTCCCTGCAAGGTCAATAATATCCTTCCTAAGGTATGGTTTCCATTACCGCTCTCAGTACTCCAGGTGTGGTATAACCAGGGCTTCATATAGCTGAAGCATGACTTCTACCCCCTCTAGATATAAAGGCCAGTATTCCTTTAGCCCTTTGGTTATTTTCTGTACCTGCTCATGACATTTTAATGATCTATGTACCTGGACCCCAAGTCAGGATGGTATGTGGCTTGGAAGGGAACTTGCAGGTGCTGGTGTTCCCATGCATCTGCTGCCCTTGTTCTTCTAGGTGGTAGAGCTCGCGGGTTTGGAAGGTGCTGTCGAAGGAGCCTTTGTGAATTGCTGTAGTGCATCATGTAGATGGCACACACTGCTGCCACTGTGCGCGGTGGTGGAGGGAATGAAAGTTGAAGGTCGTGGGTGGGGTGCTGATCAAGTGGGATGCTTTGTCCTGGACAGTGCTGAGCTTCTTGAGTGTTGTTGGAGCTGCACCCATCCAGACGGGATATGGTGGTGTAGTGGTAATGTCACTGGACTAGTAATCCAGAGACCCAGGCCAATGCTCATGGGACATGAGTTTGATCCCACCACAGCAGATGGTGAAATTTGAATTCAATTAATAAATCTGGAATTAAAAGCAAGCCTAACTGTCAATTGTTGTAAAAACCCATCTGGTTCACTAATATCCTTTAGGGAATGAAATCTGCTGTCCTTACCTGGTCTGGCCTACATGTGACTCCAGACCCACAGCAATGTGCTTGACTTGTAAATTACCTAGCAAGCCACTCAGTTGTACAAAGTCTAGCTACCTATCTTGGTGCCATCGACAAATTTGGATGTGTGGCTTTCTATCCCATCATCTAAGTCATTTATAAATACGGTGAATAGTTGAGGCCCCTGTTGTGGGATTGCCTTAAGAATGATGTCCCTTTAAGGTCTTAGTATGCTAATGAGCTGAGTACCATGTGTTTACAAGCCAGGGTCACTCTGCAACTTTAACACCTAGAGGAAGGTTCGGAAAATAGTTTCTTCTGACTGTATATGATAGTTTAGCTGTCAGAGATCTAGAGATCTTCAGCATAATTGGACTTCGCCAGACAACATAAAGGACTCATTACATGGTGGTAGCTGTGGTGAAAAGGCAAAGTGTAAGTTGAAGACCACAGGTGAAACACCATTGCTACAGCCAAGAGACAGACAGGAATACTGGCCCAAACAGTGGAAAGAAAAAAGAACTTACCTGCAGTTGTAGAAGATAGAGCTCAGAACGACGGGCCGCAAATAAACTCCTGCTATCAGGTGGGTCATTGTGCCGATGGTCGAGGAATCCCTCTTTAAAAATAAAGCTTTGAAGTGCTTAAAAAGTTGATCATCTTTCAAAGGCTCCATTTAAAAAAAAACGGGGAAGACCCGATTCCTTTCTTAGGCTGATCGAGGTTGGCACCATTGCAGGAGTCATCCGATAGCAAAAAGCGCAAGAAACCTCCGAACACTGCAGAGTCTCCATCCATGCAGCCAAACCTTTAAAAAATTAAACCACCCGAGTGTGAAGAAGAGTTTCCGTTCAAGCAGCCACAGCTTAAAACAATCATTAAACCGCTGGAGTGTGAAGAATAGTTTCCATTCGCACAGCCTCAGATAAAAAATAACACTAAACCACTTGAGTGTGAAGAACATAAACTCTAGCAAAAAAAAACAATTGACCTGCCTATTGGACAGCAGTGTAAACAGACAAGCTTAAGTGCTGCCAACAAGATAAACACAGAACACTGTCAAACACCTGTTACTGTCCATCCAAGCAGCTAGTCTAAATAACAGAATATTTCTTAAAGATGAAACAGCACAGAGTGAATAGAACAAAGTTAAATAAAGACCAGAAAGCAAAAGAACAGCAGAAAGATGGATACCAGATCTCCCAGCACGAACCGGAAGGCTATTGATATCCTATCTGATTTCAAACTTTTCAAACAAAGAGTGCAGTTATGCTTCACAGACCAAGTGATTATAGAACCAGAGAAGCAAGCTCCGAGAATACTGATAGCAGTTGGAAATGAGGGATTATACATATTCAATACCTCTGGCTTATCTGAAGAGGACCAGAAAGATCTCACAAAGATATGGGAAGTGCGAGAAGATCAGCTCTGGTTGAGAGTGAATTTTAGAATTCACCACCTGGAATTGATGTCCTACAGGCAACAGCCACAGGAATCAATAGATCAGTTCATCAGTAGATGCCGTAGTAAGGGCAAGGTATTCAATGTTTCAGAAACAGAGTTTTTGGAGTGACTAATGGAGCTGGTAGTTGTCTCAACACCCATTGAATCGTTTCAAAAAGACCTCTTGAGGCAAAGAAAGGTCACAGCATTGATGCATTACTAAAATATGGCAGGAAATACAAAGCCATTGTAGCTGGACCACAGCATCTGCAAGCACTAGGTGCAGCCAACAGTATTGGTACAGTAACCAAGTTGCAAAAAGAAAGCATGCTGTGTGGTAAATGTGGTTTTTCCCACTCGCCACAAAGTTGTCCTGCATTTCAAGATCAGTGCAAGGTGTGCGCTGCAAAAGGACATTGGGCCCACCTATGCAAGAAACCTGGTTCCAAAGACGCAGCCAGAAGTCACAGAAGGACACAAACAAGCAGAAGACATGCACAGCAACAGGCTAACAGCAGCAGGGAGAGCGCCAGAGACCTGTATAAATGCAAGCCAATACACGAAGTCCACAGCGAAACAGACCTGAGACAAGACTCGGAGAGGAGTAATTCTCAGCCAGAAGATGAGCAGGTGTTTCACATTGTGAACTTGACACTTTATGTTGATGAAGTCAAACAAATGGAAGCTTTTGCTACCATTAACATGACGTGCCGAAAGAACGTTGGCAAACACACACTCAGGGTTAAGATTGACACTGGAGCTAGTGCAAATATCCTACCAGTCTAAATCCTGAAGGATATGCACTGGAGTCGATGGAAATCAATGATACAACCGACAAATGAAAAGTTATCTGCATACAGTGGGTCACGCATCCCTTGCAGTGACACACTAACAATGCAGTGCAGCTATGGCAAGTCAGCATAGAAACCACAAATATTTTACCTGGTAGACACACGCGGACCAGCAGTGGCAAGACTACCAGCGTGTAAGGTCTTCAACATTGTGACTATCCACGAGGTCACCAAGGTATTCATTACAGCAGAAGAGACCAAGGGTACCCACATTGAGTCAGTCTATGACCTACAGCAAATGTACCTAGACATTTTCGAGGCCATAGGAGATTTCAAAGGCAATGCCATACTGCACCTCAAAGAGGATGCAATTCCATCAATGGACCCTCCTAGAGAGTGCTGCATACACATACAAGCAAAGCTTAAGCATGAGTTCGATGACATGAAATACAATGGCATCATCTGTTGTGTGCATCATCACACAGACTGGTGCAGCTCAATTACATGTGAACTGAAGAAGGATGGAGCAATCAGGGTGTATCTAGATCTGAGGGCTACGTGTAAGGACCTCAACATCGTGACTCAACCTCTCCCTAAAGAGATGCCCTCACAAGATTCTGACATTAGAGGAATTGAATCCCAAGTACACAGGAGCTAAATTCTTCTCCAAGTTGGATGATAAACATGGATATTGGCCGGTACACCAAGCTAAGGAATCTCAAGAAGTCACCACCTTCAGGACACCATTTGGAAGATATTACTTCCAGAGACTACCCTTCGGTTTATCTGTCAGTCAAGATCTGTTTCAGCAGCATGTGGACAGAATTATAGAAAACATGTCTGACTGTATATGTATTGCTGATGATATTGCGGTAATGGGCAAAACCAAGGAAGAACATGATCGAAATCTTCATTCACTGATGACAGTAGATCGTCACGAAGGGCTTGTTTTTAGCAGCAAGAAGTGCCAGGTGAATGTAAGTCAGATCAATTTCTTTGGCTCCATCTATTCCACTTGTGGAATCCGTCCTGACCCAGGCAAAATCGAAGATGTAAGGCATATGTCTACCCCACAAGGAAAATCTCCAGATATGTCTTGGATTTTTCAACTTCTTGGCACCATACATTCCAAATTTTTCTGACAAAGCATCATCACTGCGATAGCTATTAAAGAAAGACGTACCATATGTATGGCAGGAGAAACTTCAACATCTATTTGAGTCTCTCAACCAAGCATTATCAGCAGAAACCTGCACCCTGCAGTACTACAATCCAAGGAAGAAGACAATCCTGGAAGTCGACACCTCACAGAAAGGGCTAGGAGCGTGCATCCTTCAGGATGGCAAACCATTGCATTCGGGTCAAATTATTATCCTCAGCACAGTCCAATTACTCAAACATAGAGTGTGAAACACCTGCTCTGGTGTTTGGGATCACAAGGTTCCACACCTACCTGTTCGGTAAGCAGTTCACTGTGGAAACTGATCACAAACCACTGGAGATGATCTGGCGCAAACCATTGACAAGTGCACCACCTCGACCACAGTGAATCTTAGCAAAAGTACAGGGGTACGACTTCGACATCTGCTTCAAACCAGGGACCAAAATGGTCACCTCGGAGATGCTAAGCAGATTGCCAAACCCCAGCAAGAATGAAGAAGTTCCACGGGATCTACAAGTGGACAGCATGGACATCGAGGTGGAAGATGTGATCAAAATCGATTTATTACATTTTGATTAGCATAGATGTGACCAACTACAATCAGAAACAGCCAATGACCCACCACTGAAGCCACTGTGGAGAGTCATCATAGAAGACTGGCCTGACATGATAAAAGAGGTGCCAGAAAGCCTCACATGCTTTTGGCCTTATGGAGATGAACCTGGTATCTCGAGAGGCGTCATCTTCAAGGAAAAACAAGTGATTCTGCCCAAAGCTCTCCAAGAGGACATCTTTTCACAACTTCACCAAGGCCATATGGGCATAGAGCGAACAAGATGACTGGCACGAAACACTCTTTACTGGCCAGGGATAAACAGTGACATTGAAAGGTTAGTGAGGATGTGTGAGGCGTGCCAGAGCCACCACCACAACAACACAAAGAACCTCTATATCCTCATGAGATTCCGTCAGTTCCTTGGTCCAAAATTGCCACTGATCTGTTTTCCGTGAATGGAGATGACTTTATCTTAGTCACTGATCATTTTTCCAAATTTCCAATTGTCAGACAGGTAAAGACACTTCAAGCTCAGTCGTTGTAGACACATTGAGTGCCATATTCAGTTTATTCGGTGCACCTGAAGAAATCATTTCTGACAATGGGCCACACTATATAGGCAAACCTTTCAGGGAGATGTGTGCCAAATGGGACGTAAATCATGTGACATCCTCACCACATTACCCTAGGTCTAATGGTCTTGCCGAGCAAATAGTTCAGTCAAATCACTTATCCTGAAGTGTAAGACAATGAAACAAGATTTTCGTGTTGCCATGTTCCATCTCAGAGCTACACCTATGGATATGGGCTTACCGTCACCAACAGAGATCATGTTTGGCAGACAAGTGCGGACGACTCTGCCAAGCCATCATCTGTCCAAATTCTCCGAGATGCAGAAGGCACTGCTCAAAAAACAAGGGAGAATGAAGATGGTACATGACCGACACACAGGGGCAGAACTACCTCAACTATACGTAGGAATAAAGGTCAGGGTCATACACCCCTCAATGAGAACATGGTTACCCGCAGAGGTATCCAAAGTATGCAGTTAGCCTTGGTCCTACGACGTTACAACATCTAGCGGAGAGGTGTTGAGAAGGAACCGAAACCAGTTAAGCGAAGTGTGCACTACTCCAATTGAGCACAGTGGACTCGAAAGAACACACTCCGACGATGAGGGTGTGATGGAACAACAGGACAACAACTAACACATTGACAACATGCCTGCAGACAAAAAACAGCCAAGGGTAAAATCCACATCCCCAGAAGGTTATACCATAACCACATCTGGAAGAGTTGTCAAACCATTGAAATGATATATGGACTCTTCAGCTTCTATACTTGTAAATGTTATAACCTATATCCCGTATAACAAATTTTGATGTTATCTGATATGATGTGTTTTTACTTGTAACATACGAGGCTTATCTTTGGAAAGAAAGGGGATGTTGTAGGATGCCCCTTTCAGATCTTAGTATGCTAATGAGCTAAGTACCAGAATGTAGTCATGTGACCACAAGCCAGGGTCACTCTGCAACTGTAACACCCAGATGAAGGTTCTGTAAATAGATTGCTCTGTACTATGTATAATAGTTTAGCTGTTAATAAACCTGTTAGAAATCTTCAGCATGACTGGACTCCACGCATCTCATTTATGTTGCACCAGACAACATAAAGAACTCATTACAGCCCCAACGCTGATCCTTGTGGGACCCCACTAGTCACATCCTGCCAATGAGAGTACCTGCCTATTATCCCTTCTCTGTCTCGCGCTGCTCAACTAATTTCCTAACCAGGTCAATAATTTTCCTTCAATTTCATGAGCTTCAACTTTAGCTAACAGTCTCTTATGAGGGACTTTATCAAATGCCTTCTGAAAGCGCATGTAAGTAACATCCATAGACATTCCCCTGTCCACTACTTTAATCACCTTTTCACAAAATTCAAACAGATTCACAGACATGACCTACCCTTTACAAATCTATTCTGGCTCTGACTGATCAGCTGAAGTGTTTCATGGTGTTCAGTCATCCAATCCTTAATTATGAGCTCTAGCAACTTCCTGACAACAGATGTTAATCTAACTGTCTATAATTCCCTGGTTTCCCTCTCTCACCTTTCTGAAATAGAGGAATGAAGTGTGCAATTTTCTAATCTGAAGGAACCATTCCCGATTCGAGGGAACTTTGGAAGATTATAGTTAGGGCATTTACAATGTTCTCACCTACTTCCTTTAAACCCTGGGATGGAGACCATCTGGTCCTGGGGATTTGTTGCTATTTAATGCCATTATTTTCTTCATTGCTGTTTGTTTTGCTGCCACTAATTTTGTTGAATCCTGTCTGTCATCCAATAATAGTTTCCTTGGGACGTCTGGCTACTCTTTAAGTACTGACGCCAAGTAATTATTCAGCATGCCTGCCATTTCCTTATTTCCATTGACAATATCAACATTATCAGTTTTCAAGGAGCCCCATGTTGCTCCTGACTACCCTCGTTTTCCTCATGTAATTGTAAAACTTATTTGTGTTGATTTTGATATCCTTGCCAGTTTCTTTTCATACTCCCTTTTCGCCTCTTACTGTCTGCTTTGTCACCCTTTTCTGCTCTATGTATCTTTCCCATTTACCAGAATCTATGCTTATTTTTGCATTTTTGTATGCTTTTTCTTTTAGTTTTATGTTGTCTCTTACTCGTATTTTAATTGTCCATGGTTGTCTGTTTAGGCAAGTAGAACTCTTATCCTTTAGGGTATTAACTGGTTCTTTACCACATTAAATTCGTTTTGAACACCTCCCACTGGTATTTTTACCCATTAACAGGTTTGCCCAGTTTACTGTGTACAGTATCTCTATCTCATTGCATTGAAGTTATGCTTACTGAAATCTAGAATATTAGTGGCTGTTTCACGTTTCTCTCTTTCAAACACTACGTTAAACACAATATTATGATCTCTATTAAATAAATGTTCATGCACTGTTAGGCTCTTAACTAAATCTGGCTCACCACTCATCACTAAATCTAATCACAGAATCACAGGATTGTTGCAGACCTGAAGGAGGCCTTTTGGCCCATCATGTTTGCACTGGCTTTCCGAAGGAGAAATTTACTTAGTACTATTCTCTAGCCTTCTCTCCATAACCCTGCATATTCTTCCTTTTCCGATATCTATCTAATTCCCTTTTGAATGTCTCGATTGAACCTGCCTCCACCGTGTTCTCTGGCAGTGCATTCCAGATCCTAATCACTCGCTTGGTGAAAATGTTTTTCCTCATGTCGTCAGTTAAAATCTGTGCCCTCGTTCTCGATCCTTTCACGAGTGGTAACAGTTTCTCCCTATCTACTGTGTCCAGACCCCTCGTGATTTTGACAACCTCGATCAAATCACCTCTCAGCCTTCTCTTTAAGGAAAACAACAGTCCCAACTTCTACAATCTATCTTCATAACTGAAGTCCCTCATCCCTGGAACCATTCTCATGAATCTTTTCTGCACTCTTTCCAATGCCTTCGCATCTTTCCTAAAGTGTGGCACCAAGAACTGGACACAATACTCCAGTTGAGGCCAAACCAGTGTTTTATACAGGTTTAACATAACCTTCTGTATCTAACCCGTGCTGCACATGTCCTGGGACTCTGTCTTGGGACAGAGTGGGAGGGTGAGTGATAAACAAGGAAAAAAAGTCATATCCATTCCCATCATTGACTTTGGTCTGTCTGATTGTATGCTTTATTTTTAATTGAAGTACCCGTGTATCAATGATCTGTGCAGGATGTTTCAATCTGACCCTAAAAGGGCTCACAGTACTTGTCCCCAAGGCCTGTGGGCCCCACAGCTTGCTGTTCCCTGATGGAATGTCTCCCTCCAGGAGTCTGCGGTTTCCTGACGTTTGGCTCCAATGTGAATGTTGATGTGTTGCTGTCCTACCCGTCAACCGATATCTCCGTCACCATTGCCCGGGCCTTCATCATCCTCTGTGTGCTCACATCCTACCCCATCCTCCACTTCTGCGGCAGGTAAGGCTTCTGTCTCGACCTAGGAGAAGGAAAGGGGGTGGTGGAGGTGGGGAACAAGATGAATAGGGGAGACAAGACAAAGGACCGTTAGCTACGGCCAGTCCTTGGTATCAACACCTTTAACTGCTTGCTGCTGAAATCAGGCCTCAGAATATAGGAGGCCATTCAGCCCCTTGAGCCTGTACATTAGATCATGGCTGATCTGTAACAACTCCATTTACCAACCTTGGTTCTGGAACTCTTCATACCCTTATCTAACAAAAATCTATCAATCTCAATTTTGGCATTTTCTATTGCCCCACCTCTCCGCTCCCCGCCCACCCCCCCCCCCCCCCCCCCCACCCCCCACCCGACCCCGAGCTCAACAGCTTTTTGGGGAGAGAGTTCCAGATTTCCATTGCCCTTTGTGTGAAGAAGTGCTTCCTGACATCACGCCTGAACAGTCTAGATCAGACTGGAGTGAAGACTGGTCACTGGCACGAGATAGGTGGGGGTGGGGGTGGGGGTGGTGTGGTGTGGGTGGGTGGCTGCTCACTTACAATCCCTCTGTTGTCTGCCGAGCAGGCAGCAACTGATCATTGGCTCAGTTAGAAGCCATTAATATTCTACTTCCATAGTAACTGGTGTTACAAGAGGTTTTATTTTTGTACTAAAATCTTAGAGTGCTGTGTGTTTTTAAAAAACTAAAAAGATTTTCAGTGGACATGGACACCTGCAAATTGCTGAACGTTTTGTATGTATACAAGACTAGGAAAGTAAACAGTTTCATGGAAACCAGCCAGGGGTTTTGACCTGCTCAGAGCAACACTTTGAATGACAGGGAGACGCTCTGTCTGGTCATGTGATTAGCTCGGGAAGGTTTTGCTTTTGCTTTGGACACATTTAAAAACCAATGAGTTGTACAAAGAGCAGGCATTTGAAATTTGGTTGTGACCTGTGTTACGACTGACCGCTCCAGTCAAAGCCCCCAATCAAAATATACGATTCTGATTGTGGTGGGACCAACGCACTGTTAATTCAATCCCGCCACTCCACAGATCGGCTAACATTTCATTTAAAACTTTCCATTAAAGAAAGACCCAGCCAAATTATACCATCTACTAACCCCCGAATGAGGCTAACCAAACCAGGTGTCTTTAAATCAACAAATTAACTCTTTAATTACAAGAACTAAATTCTTGAACAATATGAAGATATAAACAACATTTAAAATAGAAAAAAATTAGAGTCCTTGCAGATTTACAGTCCAGTGTTGCTTGAAGTCCTCACGGAATGTTGCTTTCCTTCTCCAGCAAATTTCAACAATTAACGACTTGCAAACTCTTTCAGTAGAATCAAACTGACATTAGAGATTTTGAGGGATAAAAGATTGTCACAGTCTAATTTCCCGTTCTTCAATTTAAATTACCAGAGATCTCTGTTTTGGCTTGACTTTTTTTTTTAGAATTTTGAGAGATAATAATAAAACAGACTAAGTCCTCTTCCTTCAGTTTAAATTGTTGAGAGCTTTTTTTTCCAGGTGCTGTCATCACAGCTGTGTCCTTTGTCTGTCTCTTTCTGTGTGTTCTGTTCGAACAAACTGTCTTCCATTGAAAGCCAGTTCAAAACTGAATTGTAACAAATGTATCGCATGAGACTCACTCCCAGTGGCTGTTTCTATGGTCACGAGAATGCACTCTTTGAATCGCAGCCTCCAAATGGCTGTTTCTAAGGCAACGAAAATGCACCTTCCTATAACTCCTGAGGCTTGCTGGTTCTTAAAGCAATACTGATCCCTTGCAAGCCTTAAAGGCAAATCGCATATTCCGAAAAAAAACCTACAGGACCATGACACCTCCGCCCCTAGCAGAATAAAATGCCATTCCTGAAATGCGTTTCATTACAATGGGTAAAAAAATACAAATTGAAAAACACTAACTTTTTTTAATACACATTTCTAAAAAAAAATTTAGACTACAGTAATACGTTCCACCAGAACATTTGGTCTTTAAATTTTCAAAAGGTTGTTCCAATTAACCCATTTCAAATTTACAAGCATAGTCTTCCAATTGTTTTGCATTTTCCTTCCAAGTGTCCCTATTGTCCATCACCTTAGCCAGGTGAACTGCACAGCTAGGAGCACTGACCAGTACTGGGTTCACTATTCTCTCTCGAGTACCCCTTAACCTATATGGCATCACTTGACACTAGAAAACCCTGTCCGGTGTAACAGAAGCTGATTTTTTCTTACCCTGGGGTGTCAAAGGAATTTGACAATATCCTTCCAACCCATCTGTCTCTTTAAGACACATTGTGTTGCCCACTCTGCCCATGCAGTCCTTTAAATAAAAATTGAATAGGAGTCTGCCTTCTTTACCACAGTGACTTTTTTGGAGTCTATGCAAGTTTGAGCCATCCCACCAGGTTTAGTCATCAAGACCATCTGTGAATTCCAGTTGTCCCGACTAGGTTCATCTAAGCTGCCCTTCAGCATGCATTGTACCTCTGTTTCCACTTGGGCCTGCCTGTCTGGACCTAAGCAACAAGGATGTTGTTTTAAAGGAATGGTTCCCCCTATACCCACATCACGTGTGGCTAAGGTTGTACATCCTGGCTTATCCCTACAAACTTTTTGAAACATTGGGAAAACCCTGGTTAGGACTTCACACTGTTTTGCCTCTAAGTGTAAAAGCCTATTGTTTAATTTTCTTAGCGATTCTGCATTCGCTGATTAGATTGTTGGAGGTTCAATCTGAGAATTCCCTAGGCCTACTTCTGCCTCATCCTTACTATCCTTTTCCTTCTCCACAGTCCCGATTACCTGACATACCTGTACTGGCTTATCCTCCTCCCTGCGGTAATATGGTTTGAGTAAATTAAAATGATACAACCGGTTCTTCTTCCGTCGATCAGGGGTGTCAATCAAGTAATCTACTTTACCCACTCTTTTGATCACTCTATATGGGCCACTGAACTGTGCTTTTAATGGTTCTCCCTGTGACGGTAACAACACTAATACTTCATCCCCTGGTTTTATGGTAGGTTGTGGTTTTCCCACCGTTTGACAGGTGTGGCATGCCCTACAACATTGTCTCACATCATTTGTAATAATGGCCAGTAATAATGTTTGCTTATGTGTGATTAGGTCTTCCAAATTCCTCTATGTCCTGAAAAAGGAATGTCGTGTGCTAACTTTAATAATCCTTGGCGATATTTAGGTGGTACCACTATCTGTTCATCAACTGTCCAGTCTTCGTTGGCAGGTCTATGAGGCAGTCTCCATTTCCTCCTCAAAACCCCATTTGCCATATAATAGCCTTCCAGAACTCCTTTCACCTCAGCTTCTGACAGAGCCGTCTGTGCTATTTGGTAGACCTCTGGATCAGCTTGCTGTGCTGCAATGATAGACGATCTGTTAAACATCTCATTTGGATTATCTAAATCCCCAAATAAGGTTTCAGATGCCTGATTATCTATTTGTAGTGACCCTTTTACCTCCGACAATGGATCCTGTTTAGCCATTGCTCGGGTAACTACACGTGCAGGAAATATTCTCGGAACTTGCTCCTGTAATTGCTCCGTTTGCTTAATTTCACTTGGTTCCTCTGTAACCATAGGAGAAACTGATATTTTTGATCCAGTCAAATTGTTTCCTAGGAGTAGATCAATTCCTTTTACTGGTAAACTGTGGATAACACCTGCAGTTACTACACTAGTTATTAAGTCACTCTCTAAGCGTACTTTATACAAAGGTACGGATATACACACCCACCAGTTCCATCAACTAAAACTTTAGTGTTCAAGGCGCTCCCTGGTGGAAACATCATCTCTTTCCCTAGCAAGAGTGTTTGGGTTGCTCCTGTATCCCTGAGTATAATGATAGGTTTTCCTGCCTCGCTTACAGGATACGGAGTTACTCTCCCCTTTGACAAAAATTAATTATAACTCTCAGGTATTTTATTCTTAACCTCTACACTCCTCTTAGTTTTCGTATCTGGTTTCACATTCACAGCTGTCTTTAAAGATATAGCCTGGTCTGCTATACTCTCAGTCACAGTCTTTTCCTCTGCACTAACTTTGCGTCCCAAGTCCTATGGGTTTACCTCGCAATTTCTAGCACTCTGAACAAAGATGACCCGTTTTGTTGCAATGATAACACTTTAGCTTGCGAACCTCACTTCTACCCTCAGCACCTTCCTTTCTGACCTGAGGAGGTGATCCTGGGGCATTCCCATCTGTTCTTTCTTGTCCCCGGCTACTTGCCTTCCTTTCACTCTCCCAATTTCTATCCTTCTCTGATGGACAAAATAGGTTGGCTTATTCACAAGCTCAAAATCATCAGCAATCTCTAATGCTTGCCTAGCTTTCAAAACTTTCAGGTTATCTATATGAGTTCTCACTACTGAAGGAATGGAGTTTTTAAACTCTTCTAAGAGAATCAATTCTCGAAGGTTCTCATATGTAGTTTCTATCTTTAATGCCCATATCCAAAGGTCAAAATTCATTTGCTTCACCCTCTCAAATTCTAAATGTCTGTCCAGTCAATCTCCGTAAGTTCCTGAACTTCTGACGGTAAGTTTCAGGGACTAACTCATACGTAGCGAGAATAGCTTTTTTTGCCATCTCATAATCTGCAGAAATCTCTTCAGAAAGCATGGCATAAGCTCCATGAGTTCTGCCTACCAGCCTGCCCTGCATGAGCAATGTCCAGCTTTCTTTCGGCCATTTCATCTGTTTGGCTATTTTTTCAAAAGATATGAAAAATGCCTCTATGTCCCTTTCCTCGAACTTAGGAAGAGCCTGTATAAATTTAAACAACATCCCGCTGGGTCCTGATCTAAATTCAAATTCTTCCTGATCCGAATTTTCCCTGGATTTAAGACTACCCCTTTGTCTTAGTTCCATCTCTTTTAATTTAAATTCCCTCTCTTCTCTTTCACTCTCTCTCTGAAGTTCAGGTTTTCTTAATTGTTTTTCCTGCTGTAGCTCCAGTTTTTTTCATTTCTAACTGAATCCTAGCCAATTCCACTGCATCACTCTCGGACCTACTACCTTCATGTCTTTCGTATTCACTTTCTTGTTCCTCGTATTGCCCCTCATCTGTATTGCCATCATCATCTTCTTCTACCAATTCCAGATGTTCGGCTATTATGTCAATTATCTCTGCTTTTTTGGCACCTGATTTCAATTCCAACCCCAATTTCACTGCCAATTCTTTTAATTTGTTCTTAGTTAAAGTTATCAAGTCACTCAGGAAACAGTCTACTTTCCCAAAAACTCTGCTACAACCACTAATGCCATTGCAATGATATAGACTGTAACCTTATTATACAAGAGACCTGGTTCTTTTAATTTCTTTGTAATTGGTGTCAGATTTAGATTCCAACAATCAAGTTTCCAATTGATAAGATCCCAGACTCGAGAGCAATGAATCTGATGCCAAACGCAAGACTCCAATTTAAATATGTTATCCCAGAGATGAGTAATTACTATGATTCCAAATGTGAGCCCTCCAGATTATTCTGATTCTGATCTCAGACATGAGCCACCGAATTAAATATAATTCAACTGCGAGTGAGCCCCCTATAAAGATATGATTCAAATCCAGAAACCCAATTAATATATTATTCAAATCCCGGGATGAGCCCCCAATAAATAGGTTACGACCGACCGCTCCAGTCAAAGCCCCCGATCAAAATATGCGATTCTGATTGTGGTGGGACCAACGTACTGTTAATTCAATCCCATAACTCCACAGATCAGCTAACATATCATTTAAAACTTTCCATTAAAGAAAGACCCAGCCAAATTCTACCATCTATTAACCCCCCCCAATGAGGCTAACCAAACCAGGTGTCTTTAAATCAACAAATTAACTCTTTAATTAGAAGAACTAAATTCTTAAATACTATGTAGATATAAACAACACTTAAAATAGAAAAAAATAGAGTCCTTGCAAATTTACAGTCCAGTGTTGCTTGAAGTCCTCACAGAATGTTGCTTTCCTTCTCCAGCGAATTTCAACAATTAACGACTTGCAAACTCTTTCAATGAAATCAAGCTGACATTAGAGTTTTTTAGGAATAAAAGATTGTCACAGTCTAACTTCCCGTTCTTCAATTTAAATGACCAGAGATCTCTGTTTTGGCTTGACTTTTTTTTTAGAATTTTGAGAGATAATAATAAAACAGACTAAAATCCTCTTCCTTCAGTTTAAATTGTTGAGAGCTCTTTTTCCAGGTGATATCGTCATCATCTGTCTCTGTGTGTTCTGTTGGAACGAACTGTCTTCCACTGAAAGCCAGTTCAAAATTGAATTGTAACAAATGTATCGCATGAGATTCCACTTGGTATCCCAGTGGCTGTTTCTATGGTAGTGAGAATGCACCCTTTGAATCGCAGTTTCCAAATGGCTGTTTCTAAGGCAATGAAAATGCACCTTCCTATAACTCCTGAGGCTTGCTGTCTCTTAAAACAATAATGATCCCTTGCAAGCCTTAAAGGCAAACCACATTTCCAAAAAAAAAACTACAGGACCATGACACCTGCCTGGAGAGAAAGACCCTATCTGTAGAGGAAGACTGTATCTCTAGAGAAGAAATCCTTGTATGTCAGAGGTAGCAGATTCCTATTGCCTCCTGGCTCTGAAGAATCCCTGCATTAAGAATCCTGTTGCTTCCTGTATTTTAAGAGATCTGAAATCTGAAGGAAATTTCTACTGCTATACTGCTGTTGTGAGTCCTAAGCAGACCTGTTGTTAAACCTCTGCTGAAAGACCTATGTAAGACCTGCTGTAGTCAAATTGCCTTGGACGCCAACCCATCACAGACTGTTCATCAACCTCGCCTGGGGAGACTTTGATTGGCATCCAACTATCCGATTCTGGGACACCTCACCAAAGCGAAAACATCCTACAAGAACGTGACATACTCAATTTTTATTATTCCTTTTATTCTTATGAAACAGCTGTAAACCCAAAATCCTTTTTCCCTGGTTAACCGGTATTTTTGAATGTGTATGTGTATGTGTGCATGAGGTTTAGGGAAATAAGGAGCTTTTCATAAATATAGATTTATCTCATTAGTGGTTAAGACTTATTGTTTTTTCTAATAAATAATTAATGTTGTTTAAAGAAACCTGGTTGGTATGCTTTAATCTGGAGGACAAATAGGTGGGAAGAATTATTGATGTTCTGTGACCTGTGGAGAAGTGGGACTGAATTAACAGCGCATTACTCCCGCCTTGGTCGTAACACTGGTTAATGCTAGTGGTGGTCTCCCTGTAGTCAAACAGCTTCCATTTCCAGAGAAAATGGCCAATTAAGTAGAAAGGGACCCCATTCATTTGCAGCACCTTTCTGATTTGTTTCTGTAGCCGTTCATTAGCTTTTTGTGGACTCCTCAATCTCTTTGCTCTTCCACAGTTCCCGGCTTCTCATCATTTAGAAAATATTCAAATCTCTTTCTTGGATCCAAAGCAGATGACCTCACACCTGCCCCCATTGAGGTCCATCTTACACAGTTTTGCCCACTCATTTAGTCTGTCTCTGTCCCTTTACAACTTCCAGTTCCCATCCACACAACCTCAGCAAATCTTGATATACAATTGTTCACACATGCAGGTAAAACCTGG
Source organism: Heterodontus francisci (assembly GCF_036365525.1). Classification (NCBI taxonomy): domain Eukaryota; kingdom Metazoa; phylum Chordata; class Chondrichthyes; order Heterodontiformes; family Heterodontidae; genus Heterodontus; species Heterodontus francisci. The sequence goes on from NC_090387.1 coordinate 85,123,435, forward strand.
AATCGTCCAAGAACCAATTGGATGCAAAAAGGGAAGAGTTCCGAGGTTCTGTGGGTGGGTGAATTAAGATGGAATTCCTCCTGTGTAACTATCTGTTCTGAGCTGGGGGTCTGACGCTGATGTGGGGGGTCTGACGCTGATGTGGGGGATGGGGGAAGTATCTAAGGAGACTGCCTGACCCATTATAATGGAGGTCGCGTGTCCGCTCCCTGATGTGACTGCGGGGAGCGTGGGAGACAGTTTCACTGACTTCCAGACACACAGAACGGCCAGTCGGACAAACAAGTGTCCTCGGGGCTGTGCCCCTGCCAGGAGTGGCCAAGCAGGAGAGGTTGTGGGTGGGGGGGCTGGTGAGTAGGTGGCCAGGAAGGGGAAAGACACAAGGCTATAGCTGGGGTACAGACCCCGAGGGCACACATCTGTCCCCAGCATCTGGTCCAAGTGGTTGTTCCTCGTGTGAGCTGGTGATAGACGGGCCTAATGCATCATCAGGCTATCTAAAGGACGCACCCACGTGGGGGCCAGGGAGTGACTCAATTAGCTGAATCTTCGGTGTCTGTCAGCCTCTCTCAGTGTAAGTCAGCCTCTCCCCCTCCCTTCCTCCCTCTCTCTGGGCCCCCTGCCTCCCTCCTCTCTCTCTCTGGGCCGCCTCTCCCCCTCCCCCCTCCCCTCTCTTGGTCTAACTTTGTGTTTCTTTCTTCAATCCAGGGCAGTGATTGAGGGCTTTTGGATTCGTTGTGGAGGTGAGGAGGTGAACTTGTCCCGTGAGAGACGGCGGCGGGTGCTACAGACGCTGATCTGGTTCTTCTTGACGCTGGTCTTGGCTCTTTTCATCCCAGACATTGGCAAGGTGATCTCTGTGATTGGAGGATTGGCTGCCTGCTTCATCTTTGTATTCCCAGGTACAAGAGTTTCTGGGGGGAGTGGTCAATGGGCAGGTCGGGGGAGGGGGGACGGTCATGCCAAAGCCTCATACCTTACTGTTAAATTGGTGTGTGAATGCCAGACCTGGTGTGTCATAGAGCCAAGCTGATCTGGAAGGCCCCATGTTCTGTTCCCAGTGTCTGACTGTGTGGAGATGCTTGTGGACCTACAACAGCCTGCGTACGGTAGCACAGTGGTTATGTTACTGGACTAATAATCCAGAGACATGAGTTTAAATCCCACCATAGCACCTGGGGAATTTAAATTCAGTTAATTAGATAGATGTCTGGAATAAAATTCTCATCTCAGTGACGTGACCATGAAACTACTGGATTGTTGTAAAAACCCATCTGGTTCACTTATGTCCTTAAGGGGAGAAAATCTGCTGTCCTTACCTGGTCTGGCCAGCATGTGAGTCCAGACCCACAGCAATGTGGTTGATTTTAACTTGCTAAGATATGTGGGTGGTTATCTGGGGTAGGGGCAGTTTGTGGCCAGGCAGCATCAAACACACTGTACAGAAGGTGACGAAAAAGCAGACAGGAGAAAAGCCCTTTGAACTGATGGTTAAACTGAGGTCTCGTCTGCTCTCAAGTGAATATAGAAGAAGCCACAGCATCAGAGAGACAGGAAAAGCTGGGGTTATTTTCTTTAGAGCAGTGATGGTTAAGTAGAGATTTGATTGAGGTGTTCAAAATGATCAGTTTTGGTAGAGGCTGGAAGGCTGGTAACCAGAGGACACAGAGTTAAGGTAATAAAAACCAGAAATGCTGGAAACACTCAGCAGGTCTGGCAGCATCTGTGGAGAGAGAAGCAGAGTTAACGTTTCAGGTCAGTGACCTTTCATCAGAACTGGGACAGATTTAAGGTAATTGGCAAAAGAGTGATTTGTTGGTGATCTGGAATGAAGTGCCTGAAATGGCAGCAGAAGCAGATTCTGTACGTTCTCTCATTAATGTAGTGTTCTTTGTGTTTAGGGCTCTGTCTGATTGAAGCAAAGCTCTCGGAGATCCAGCAAGCCGACTCTGCCAGGTAAACACTGACCGAAACACAGCTGAGAGAACTTCACACCCTGGGCACAGACTCCTTTGTCCTCGGCTCAATTCCTGTTTTTGCGTCAACTGAGACATGTGGGATATACAAAATGATTGGATTTTGCAGTTTCATTTGAAGGAATCTGGGCAGGGGTCTATTGGGATTGAACATTGGAGAAGGGGTCTATTGGGATTGAACATTAGAGAAGGGGTCTATTGGGATTGAACATTGGGGAAGGGGTCTATTGGGATTGCACAAGGACTGAGGGAGGGTTCTATTGGGACTGTACATGGACTGGGGGCGGTGTCCATTGGGATTGTGCAGAGACTAGTTCTGGGGTCTGTGGGGATTGTACACGGACTGGGGAGGGGTCAATTGGGATAGTACACAGACTCAGGGAGTGGTCCTTTGGGATTGTACATTGGGAGAGGGGTCTAATGGGATTGTGCACAGACTGCGGAAGGGGTTTATTGGGATTGTACACTGGGGGTGGGGTCTTTTGGGATTGTACATGGATTGGGGATGAAGTCCATTGGGATTGTTCAGAGACTAGTTCTGGGATCTGTGGGGATTGTACACTGGGGGTGGAGTCTAATGGGATTGTGCACAGACTGAGGAAGGGGTCTATTGGGATTGTACATCAGGGGAGGGGTCTTTTGGGACTGTACACTGAGTAGGGGAGGGATCAGATACTGGGCCTGGCTGGTTACGTTGTGGAACCAGAGGAGCTGGGCTTAGCTCGGATCTCTGAGTATTGGATGCATCTCCTGAATATGGAAGGAATTGAGGGACTGGGGAAGAGGAATCCAAATATGGAATATTTCCACTCCTGCTTTGCTGTTCTTCCCTCTTTTAATCCAGTTATCTCCCTACCATCAGTCTCCTTCTGAGCCCTGCTCCATTTCAAAGCTACCTTATGGTGGATAAATGCATGCTTTTCCTCTGCTCCTTGGGGTGCTTGTTCCTGGGAGTGTTGTGTGTTTTCTATGCAGCTTCTGTATTACTGAGCCATGTGGGTAGAGGACGTACCCATGGAGCAGAGCTGTGGGCATGAGCCCCATGTCCCGAGTGTATATCCACTCCAAAGTTCCAAAGATTCACACCCTTTTAAGAAATTTCTCTCCTTATCCTGAGTCTGTACCCCTTTGTTCTAGACCCGGTGTTCTAGACTCTGTGTGTTCTAGACTCTGTTCTAGACTCTGTGTGTTCTAGACACTGTGTGTTCTAGACTCTCCAGTCAGGAGAAACAGCCACTCAGCACCTACCCCGTCAAGCCCTTCAGAATCTTGTATGTTTCAATGAGATCACCTCTCATTCTTCTAAACTCCAGAGAGTGAAGGCCCAAGTTACTCAGCCTCCCCTCATAGGGCAACCCTCTCATCCCAGGAATCAATCTAATTAAATATAAATAGAAAATGCTGGAAATACTCAGCAGGTCTGGCAGCATCCGTGGAGAGAGAAACAGAGTTAATGTTTCAGGTCTGTGACCTTTCATCAGAACTGGCAAAAGTTAGAAAAGTTTTTGAGCAAGAGACGGGGGTGGGGGGAGGGCGAGAGGTGGCACAGTGGTGCAGTGGTTAGCACTGCAGCCTCACAGCTCCAGCGACCCGGGTTCAATTCTGGGTACTGCCTGTGTGGAGTTTGCAAGTTCTTCCTGTGACCGTGTGGGTTTCTGCCGGGTGCTCCAGTTTCCTCCCACATGCCAAAGACTTGCAGGTTGATAGGTAAATTGGCCATTATAAATTGCCCCTAGTATAGGTAGGTTGTAGGGGAATTGAGGGAAGGTGGGGATGTGGTAGGGAATATGGGATTAATGTAGGATTAGTATAAATGGGTGGTTGATGGTCAGCACAGACTCAGTGAGCCAAAGGGCCTGTTTCAGTGCTGTATCTCTAAATAAATAAACTAAAGGGAAGGTGTGTGATAGGGCAGAGGGCAGATTTCTCTCTGTTGATTTCTCTCCTTTAACCAATCCTCTATCCATGCTCGTATATTACCTCCAACCTGATGAAACCTTATCTTGTGTAACAATCTTTGGTGCGGCGCCTTATCGAATGGCTTTTGGAAATCTAAGTATACTACATCCACTGGTTCCCCTTTATCTACCTGCTAGTTACATCCTCAAAAAAACTCCTAATATGTTTTCCAACACATTTCCCCTTCATAAAATTATGTTCACTCTGCCCAATCATATTATGATTTTCTAAATGTCTCGTTGCCACTTCCTTATAGATTTTAGCATGTAATTGGATGGGATGGTGGCAGGGGAAGGGAAGGGGGGGTTCCTGCCACCTTCCCACCTGCAACAAAATTAAGTCCGGGGGGGGAAGGCGTGTGAATGGCCTTCTCATCCCGCTGCAAATTGAGGCCCTTAAGTGAGCAATTAATGCCCAATTAAGGGCCTCATCCTGCTGCCGTTGAGGTGCCCAGCAGGGGGGTGGGGGTGCGGTGGGCCTGTCGCCGCACAGGGAGCACAGTAAGAAAAACCGTGCGTGTTGCTTGCTGGCTCTGGGGTGTTTCAGAGGGGTGAGGGGCATCCCTCGTTAAAAGGCACTTAGTGCCTAAACAAGGGACCCGGCATCGGGAGTGGGGGGAGCTGGGCCGCTGAGAGCCAACCACCTGCCTTACTGCCGACCCCCCTACAACCCGCTCCCCTGCAACCCCCACCCTTCGAGACCCCTCCCCTCCCATCCTGACCTACCTGTGGCTGGCGTCCAGTGCCCCTCCTAGGCCTCGGGTGGGTGCTCCATCAGCAGCAGTCACCATCTTCACTGTGTCACTGCTCAGTTATAGAGCTACCGACCTCTGATTGGCCAGCAGCTCTCAGAGGGTGGGACTTCTTGGTCCCGTGGAAGCCATCACTGTCTACTTAAGTGCTAATGGCACATGATTTGGCGGGCCTCCCACAGAAGGGGTGACGTGGGGTTTTCGGTGGCACTTTAGCTGGAGGTCAAGATCCCTGTCGCCCAGATAAAATCCCGGCCCTAGCTTCTGACCTGCTCTTCCAGTTGCAGTATTTATCTAGCTGGTCCAGTTAAGTCAATGGTGACTCCCAGGATGTTGATGGTGGGGGAGCTGATGATGGTAATGCTATTGAATGTCAAAGGAAGGCATTTAAACAATCTGTTGTTGGCAATGGTTATGGTCTGAATGTTATTTGCCATGTATGAGCCCAAGCCTGAATATTGTCCAGGTCTTGCTGCATGCGGATACAGACTGACTGCTTCAGTATCTGAGGAGTTGTTGCTCCTATCTGATCTACACTGGAGAGAGGGATAAACCTTTGACAAAAGATGGGATATATTGGAGGTTCGATGGGTGACTCCATTCATTTCTTTGTCTGCTTGATCATTTTTTACCTTATATTTTATTCTGGTTTCTCTGTGTCTGGATGAGTTTTTGTTCTCTAATGGGATGTCTCTCTGTCTCTCTCCAGCTGGTGGGCCTTAGTGCTGTGCGGGATCTTCATGGTGTGTATGGGAGCTTTCATCTTTGGCCAAAGCACGATGAGCTCGCTCTACCAGGACCTGCATAACTAACCGCAGCCCTTCCAGACACCCAGGACTGATGTAACTGACCCCCAGTTACTCCAACACCCTCTTCACCCCTTTCTGTTACTTTGCACAATAGTCTGATGGCCAATTGATCTGGTGTTAAGGGAACTGAACTGTACCCATCAGTACAATGTTTACAGAGACTCTGCCTCCCCTGTGAGCTGAGACACAACTAGAACTGCCTCTGCAGTCGACCATTAGATTCTGCAATAACCTTGGTGCTCTGGTTTTTCCTGCTGAGTGTTACAGTCTTGGTGATTCTGCCACTCTCTCGAACACTGGTTTGTCACAGTTTTTTTCTTCTCAAGTTCGTCTGAGACATTTTTTTTCACCTCCCCTGGGACTCCTCCAGTGTTGCTGACTGAGCTAGAAAGGTTGGGTTTCTAGTCACTTTATTTAAGCTTGTGATCAGATTGAGACCTGTGTCTGTGTCCGAGCACAGCCTTGTATTCCAGTCTTCGTGTGTTATAATTATGTCGAGCATGATGATGGGGAAAACTTTCTAAAATCACTTTTCTTTATGGTGAGATTTTTAATATAACAGTTTCTGGTATCACTAAAATTGTGCACTTGAGAACGGGACCCAGCTCTCATTAAAACATCAAACACATGAACTCCCTTTGCCTTTTTGAGCCCATCAGTAATTCCTACTCTCATGGACCCAGGGGCACTAACACTGCCCTGTTTGTCACCGTGTTGAGCTATTGTTCATGTATCGAGCTCTTTGTGCAGCTTGTTGCAGTTTTGGTCAGTAACTGAGGTTCTAATGTAAAACAGATGGTGCGGAAGGGATTCCCTTCTAGGACAGGTGGGTCATCTACAGTCCAGCTCATCCTGTTAATACCCAGTGCCCTGAATTGTCATGTTCAGTATGACTTCCTCAATTCCTCTTTCCCAGTCACCAGCGGTCAGTGTCCGTCTTTGGCCACAGTATCTGAATCCAGTTCAGTGCCGGCTGCAAAGCAGCAGATGCCGCTAAGCTTCACCAGTGTTGCCCCAAGATCAGTATTGAAGGGTCGGGAAGGCCATCCACAACAAATCTTGGGCGGTCTTTCGTGACCCAGTGACCTGGTGCTATCCATGTCTCGCAGAGATGGAAAGGGGAGGACACCATTTAAATGATTGATGGAGGGATGAAGCTCTGATTCTGGGCTGTTTCAGCAGGACAGGGTTGGTTTTGTGCCAGAATCGGGCAGCTTGTTAGCCAGTTTGCAGTTGGTGGGTTTGGGTGGGCAGCTGTAACCTGTTTTGCAAGGTTTCAGTGAGGACTGTCCTCTGAAACTCACTGACTCCCAATCAGCCTGCCTGTGTCTGTAGTCACTGTGGGACTCTCAAAGGCAATGTTTGAAAATGAAAATCACTGCTGCTGTCTAATGGTTCTCAACTTTTCATAATATTTCCATTTTTCACTAGATTCACTTTTATTATTTAAACAAAATTACTGCACCTGAGAGAATATTTGCTCGTGGGGCAGTGGGACCTGCCTTCTCTAGACTGCAAATCAGACACACCAATCAGAAGAGGCCGAGGCTCAATCCTCGTTCTGTCCTGAGTTATGCAATCGCAGGCAGGGGTGGGAGATGCCTCAGTATCCTGTACCTCTCTAGCCACTCCCTATCTCTAACCACATCCAGTCTACCCCCTTGATATCTCTGTGCTTCTCCAATCCTGACCTCTTGCGCATCCTCGATTTCCTTCACCCCTTCATTGGTAACCCTGCCTTGTGCTGTCTAAACCCTAAGCACTGGACTTCCCTCCCTGAACCTCTCTCCTCCTTTGAGATACTCTTCCAAATATTCCTTGAGCAATCTTTTGGCCATCTATCCAAATATCTGTGATATTCAGTGTCTAATTTTGTCCCCTGTGAAGTGCCTTGGGACGTTTTTCTAAGTTAAAAGGTGATTCTCTCTGGGTTGGGTGGAGGAGGGACACCAGGGTTTCTGATGACTATCCATTGATCCACTGCTGGAAAGTGTTACTTATTGGAGCACAATCTAGGCCGAGGCCTCAGTGCGGAACTGAGCGAGTGATGCATCATTGGAGCTGCTGTCCTTTGGGTGAGCCGTGAAACCGAGGCCCCATCTGCCTGTTAGTTGCACAAAGAGAGACAAAGTCCGACTGTAGCTTTAAGAAACTTTATTGCAGTACTTAATTGTTACATCTTCAGAAAACTTAACAATGAACTGAACTAAAACTAAAATCAACACATACACTGAACTTACACTGAACTAACCCACCTTTCACGCCAAATCAAGCCTTATTATAGTTATTCATACAAATCAGTAACATCTACTCTTTGTTCCCAATTGGTTTACAAACTTCTGCAGTTTCTTGGTGTCGGGGCCTGATTGGGGTACTGCCTTGTCAATTTGTTTTAACTTCTTACTCTAGTTTCCCATCCCCTTATCTCCTTGTGAACTGTTAGGCTGATTGTTGTACAATAGGCTACTATTAAGCAGTCTGCAGCTGCCCCGTTAGTTTCTGCTTGTTAGTCTGTTTCTGCTGATAAGTTGCCTCTGCAGCCCTGAAGTTATGAAGTCAATTCTGATAAGCTGTCTCTGCAGCTCCAAGGTTAGTTTGTTAGTTGTACATAATTGATTAATTATTTCACCTTAAATGTCCCCATATTATTCTGTCCCCACAGTCCCCCCTTTGATTCTTCAAACACTTTTAAGAATCATTCCCTTGATCCCACCTAAGTGCCTTTAATGGTCTCTACTTGTCTAGAAACAGCCTTCAACACCCGGAGGAATCACACTCAATACGTTGCCTACTTGTGCCACAAGAGGGGCCCGCAGGAGCTCTATAAAGGCATAAGTTTTGCAGGGGCTTCAATTACTTGTTTACAACATAAAAGGTGGTACACTTGTACAATTACAATTTCATTTAAGCATCACTACTACATAATCGATTGTACAAACATAATACAATTTCATTCTTAGAGTACATTGATCATTCATTAATTCATTTTAAGTATATATGAAAACGTTATACAATTACCCTTTTATGGCATAACTATTTGTCTCTCCTTCCCTAGAGCAAGTTCGAACACTAATTGCTTTTTCGGGTAGCTGTCCAACCTGTGTTCATACATCCTCTTACATCGCCTAATTAATTTCTTAAGTTTCCAAATCAAGTAGGTCACATATAACACCATGATACCCAAAACCACTATTAGGACATGGGAGATAATTCTAAACCAGGGGTGTATCTGCATGTTTGACCCCCAGTTCCATAAGTCCTCCTGCCAGGTAGAATCATTTATCTCGTCAATCTCATCTTGTAGCATCTTCGACTGTTGTTCCAAATTGTAGTGCACTACAGCAATGACTTCTCACTGCTGTCTCTCTTTACCCAAGCATGTGGGCAATGGCTGAATAGTATATTCATATTCCCGGAGGTAATTTGTCAAATCTTCCTTAATACTTTCTGTCACAGTTATCGTTTCTATCTTTCGTTTATGTATCTCTACCAACTCCATCTTCCCTACTCGGGTTGGTATTTGTGGGTTGAACCAAAATGTACTGTTGCTCACCGGACAAGTCAGTTTACGTCCATACTGGTACTCCTTCGCTGTGGTGGTTAAGCAATATCTCCCCTTTCCCATATAGGCCACACAGGTTATCCCTGACAATGCTTTCCTAGTCTCCATGGTGCAATTTACAGTGGCATTAAATCCACATTTTGATTCTGCTGTTTTATATATGAGGACATATGACCACCTGGTTTTCCAGACTACACTCAGACAATGTTGTTCCAATTACCTCTTTTCCAATTTCCATAACATATATTACCCTATCATAGTATTTTATGTAATCTTTTCCCCTTATCATCCCTATATTTTCTACTTCATGTAATTGCATCCCTAACTTATCTCTCAGAATCACAGGTATTCCCAACACTACTCCAATACTCATAGATCCTGTATTTACACATTCCTGACCTTTCCATACCTTAAGTTTTCTGAGTTGGCACCTGGTAATTTTATCATTCATGTGACTAGTTAAGTCCTCCAACTGGGTGTCATTGATCCAAACTGGTACATGTCCCGCATCAATTTGCCTCCAATCTGAGATATTCAATATTACCGGTACCAACTCAAGCTTTATATTGTGATATACAATTTTATTAGTTTTTATTATCGCAAATCCATTTTCTGGTTCTGCAGTTAAGGCAGGGCAAGGGAGACCAGTCACTTGTGACTGCTGGGTCGTAACCTTACTCGTCGGTAATTCGGATGTGGGGGTAACCGTGGGGGCTGGTGCTTCTTGTCTGTTTAATATAACACCTGGAATAGGGACTTTCCTTTTTTATCTTAGAGCTTTCATATCTTGCGCGAGGGGGAGTTCGAGGATTGTCTGCACTCACTTTTGCTCTGTCTCATGCTTTCCCTGTGTTATTACTATTCCCAAATAAGAAATCTTTTCCTTCATTATCTGTGCCATTTTCAGCTTAACTTTCACTCGGACCTTCTGGAGGAAGGTGGAATATCGATAGATTATTATAAAATCCCTGGGAGAGACACGTCCAGATGTATTGTCCTTTGAACATAAACGCAAATTTATATTGACACTGTTGTGCCAACGGAATGGACCAGAACCCATTGCTAATGTCCAACACAGTAAACCACGTAGACGGTTTTGTTTTTTTATTTTCTAAAACTTTGATTGCCCTCTTAAATATCAGATAAATTTCCCTTTGAGTGCTTTAAATAACCACTCATAGCAATTAAATTTGGTTTGATTCCAATTTCTTATGCTCAGACTTGGTGGTATTTTTTGTACGTTAAAGACAGAAGTGCTTGCAACTATCTCTCCTTCTCAAGCACTTTGTCTCATTGATAAAGATGCTGTGACATTTGATGTCTGCAATTAAGTTCTTAAATTCTCAAAGCTGCTGGATCTCTTGCTGTGACATCAGTTCTCACATGGCCTTGGAACCTGCCGTCACCTGCTTTAAAAAACACAAAGAATCCACTGTGGCTCTGCCCCTGAGCCCAATGGGTTAATTTGTTGTGTGGTGGATTAAATGGAAAAATAATAGCTGCAGCGGGGTTAATTTCCTCAGCTGCGTCAGTTTACGTAACCTTTTTTTCTGATCGAAAAAAACTACACTCCATTTTAAACTTTTTTCAATCCTTTTGGTATCCTTAAGGTTTGAAAACAACAAAATCATTAGTAACATCATCAACTTCAAAGGAAAGCATCTCCATCAGGAAGGACAGCATTTTAGATCAAACTGCAATTGTTTTCAAATTTTTAGCATCTTTTGTAAGAGTTTTCTAATGCCAAGATTTCTTTATAACAAAGATGATTCCAAATTCCAATTCACAGCAATAAATATTTTAAAATCAAAACTGCCAATGTTATATTAACGAGTCTTATGTCCAGAACTGAAGACTCCTCCAAAACTTGACATAATAAACTTGAAAGTTTATTGTGGCCACAAATGACATTTCCAGTTTTTCAACTTAACAGGTCAATTAACCTTAATAGTATAAACTTAACCCAGACTTATTAACTTATAATACTTATTAACTACACACAGAACAGAATAGCACGTGCTTTTTTGAAAAGATATGTAAATTACATCATTTTTCTTGTTCTTTCTTCAGGCACCTTTTCAAATGCCTGTAATAAAACCAAAAACTAAAGGAAAAGTTATTTAACATTCTTAAAACAAAAGAAAGATTTAACTCCAACTCCTTACACAAACTTTAAACAGGATTTCGTTCCTATATCTCTTTTGTTTATCCTTCTCTCCCTTAAACCAATATCCAATTCCTGACATTTGCTACTTAAACAGTCAGTAAAACATATCTTCAAGTTTAGACTGCAAAATAAAGCAATAGCAGAGTTTCCAATTAAAGCAGTGTTTTAAACTTCAAATTGGATTTTCGCCAGACATCTTCAGACCTTCAAGGCTGAAGCTTATCTTAGAAAATTGTACCTTGCCTTTTCACAGTTGCAAAACCAACTTTTAAAATAAAAATAAAACTTTAACTTAAAATATAATTCAATTTTATATCCCATTACTGGGTGCACAATCTTAAATTGAAATTAATACACTCAATCACTTTCCTCACCCATTCAATTCCAAACAACTTAATAGACCCATGCTTTCAACATCAAAGCCAGACAACAAAGAGTTAACAACAGTCAGTTCTGCAGAACACAAGCTGTGCATCCCAGGGACATTCAATTCATTCATGGAAGCTTCCAACATTCACACATTCAAATCAAAGACACAGTAACTTGTTTTTACTCTAAAACATAGTCCTTTATGTCACCCTGCCATAAAAACTTTGTCATGGAGCCCTCTGGCCTTTATCGGCCAAGGACCATTGGGTCCATTCTTTATCCTTACCCAAACTCTCTTTATATCTTCCAGGGACCACTGTCCCAGGGAGGTGCCATATTTTTGCCCAATTTCAGTGTACGTTTTAGCCAGATTAAACTGTTGCTCTACATATTCTCTCAACTGCCAAAGTATTTCATCTTCGTGAACATCAGGTGGGGCCCGCCCACCTTTGGCAGTATTAGGTAACTGTCAGTTGCCTTCGTCAGTCATTTTATCAATTCGAGTAGGGAGCTAGGTCTCGAGCAGTCAGGCTTTTCTGCCAAGTAGGTATTTCGTTAAATACCGCCAAGTTAGACGTCTATAAAGGCGTCTCGAGCCGCACAAGAAAAGGTATTTCCGTCAAATACCGCCAAGTTCGGGATCGCGTGGCAGGGGACCGAAATTTAGACAACTACCAAGGACTTTTAGCGTAAAGAGGAGTCCTTACCTCCGGGGCGCCGATAGAGGTCCTATGTCCAGTGCTTTGGTCTTTATCCTCCAGCGATCCTGCCGACTACGCCAAGTTGTTGGATCCCATTAGTTGCATAAAGAGAGACGAAGTCCGACTAGCTTTAAGAAACTTTATTGCAGTACTTAACTATTACATCTTCAGAAAACTTAACAATGAACTGAGCTAAAACTAAAAGCAACTCACACACTGAACTGAGCTAAAACTAAAAGCAACTCACACACTGAACTAACTTAAAACTAAAAGCAACTCACACACTGAACTAACTTAAAACTAAAAGCAACTCACACACTGAACTAAACTGAACTAACTTAAAACTAAAAGCAACTCACACACTGAACTAACTTAAAACTAAAAGCAACTCACACACTGAACTAACCTAAAACTAAAAGCAACTCACACACTGAACTAACCTAAAACTAAAAGCAACTCACACACTGAACTAACTTAAAACTAAAAGCAACTCACACACTGAACTAACCTAAAACTAAAAGCAACTCACACACTGAACTAACCTAAAACTAAAAGCAACTCACACACTGAACTAACTTAAAACTAAAAGCAACTCACACACTGAACTAACTTAAAACTAAAAGCAACTCACACACTGAACTAACCTAAAACTAAAAGCAACTCACACACTGAACTAACCTAAAACTAAAAGCAACTCACACACTGAACTAAACTGAACTAACTTAAAACTAAAAGCAACTCACACACTGAACTAACTTAAAACTAAAAGCAACTCACACACTGAACTAACTTAAAACTAAAAGCAACTCACACACTGAACTAACTTAAAACTAAAAGCAACTCACACACTGAACTAACTTAAAACTAAAAGCAACTCACACACTGAACTAACTTAAAACTAAAAGCAACTCACACACTGAACTAAACTGAACTAACTTAAAACTAAAAGCAACTCACACACTGAACTAAACTGAACTAACTTAAAACTAAAAGCAACTCACACACTGAACTAACTTAAAACTAAAAGCAACTCACACACTGAACTAACTTAAAACTAAAAGCAACTCACACACTGAACTAACTTAAAACTAAAAGCAACTCACACACTGAACTAACTTAAAACTAAAAGCAACTCACACACTGAACTAACTTAAAACTAAAAGCAACTCACACACTGAACTAACCTAAAACTAAAAGCAACTCACACACTGAATTAACTTAAAACTAAAAGCAACTCACACACTGAACTAACCTAAAACTAAAAGCAACACACACACACTGAACTAACCTAAAACTAAAAGCAACACACACACTGAACTAACCTAAAACTAAAAGCAACTCACACACTGAACTAACCTAAAACTAAAAGCAACTCACACACTGAACTAACCTAAAACTAAAAGCAACACACACACTGAACTAACCTAAAACTAAAAGCAACTCACACACTGAACTAACCTAAAACTAAAAGCAACTCACACACTGAACTAACCTAAAACTAAAAGCAACACACACACTGAACTAACCTAAAACTAAAAGCAACTCACACACTGAACTAACCTAAAACTAAAAGCAACTCACACACTGAACTAACCTAAAACTAAAAGCAACACACACACTGAACTAAACTGAACTAACTTAAAACTAAAAGCAACTCACACACTGAACTAACCTAAAACTAAAAGCAACTCACACACTGAACTAACCTAAAACTAAAAGCAACTCACACACTGAACTAACCCACCTTTTGTGCCAAATCAAGCCGTATTATAGTTATTCATACAAATCAGTAACATCTACTCTTTGTTCCCAATTGGTTTACAAACTTCTGCAGTTTCTTGGTGTCGGGGCCTGATTGGGGTACTGCCTTGTCAATTTGTTTTAACTTCTTACTCTAGTTTCCCATCCCCTTATCTCCTTGTGAACCGTTAGGCTGATTGTTGTACAATAGGCTACTATTAAGCAGTCTGCAGCTGCCCCGTTAGTTTCTGCTTGTTAGTCTGTTTCTGCTGATAAGTTGCCTCTGCAGCCCTGAAGTTATGAAGTCATTTCTGATAAGTTGTCTCTGCAGCTCCGAGGTTAGTTTGTTAGTTGTACATAATTGATTAATTATTTCACCTTAAATGTCCCCATATTATTCTGTCCCCACACATCATTGGAGCTGCTGTCGTTCGGGTGAGCTGTGAAACCGAGGCCCCATCTGCCTGTTCCAGGTGGATGCTGTAAATCATGTGGCACTACTGGAAGAACAGAGAGTGTCCTGGGTAACAGTCCTTCATCAACAACCAGCTAACTGGTCATCCATTGCTGAAGGAGGGACCTGGTTATGTGTAAAATAGCAGTGATGTGACCATATATTAACTCACTGTGGGTCAAAGTAACTCATTATATGTGAAGTAATTAATGAAAGTGTATCTGTGTGAGTGTCTGCATATGTGTGTTTGTGTATATGTACGTGTGTGCCTGTGTATGTGTGTATAAGTCTCTGTGTGTATGTGTGTCCGTTTGTGAGTGTCTGTGTGTGTTTCTCTGTGTGTGCCTGTGAATATGTGTATGAGTCTGTGTGAGTGTGTGTGCGTCTTGAGCCGAAACATTTAAAGGGAGGGATATTCCTGAAACTTTGGATCTAATCTTTCGAAGTGGAGAACACACTGGGATGCTCCAAGGACAAGTTTAGCTAACATTTTCCCCTTCCGCTTTCAAGGCTCTGCCTCCTGCTGAGGACACAGATTCATCGCCACTGACTTTCCTCATTACCTCATCCCCTGTGCCCACCCTTTGTGACAGAACCTGGGCAGTGAGTGTTGGTGAGATATTTACTGTAGTGGGCAACCCTATCTTGGCTATATATGCAGTTTCCAGAATAGGGTATCAGCTCGTGATGAGGCGGTTGGACTCTGGCTCTCACCCCCGTGCACACACAAATCGAAGTGTGAACATAGGACTCTTCGATCTGTGTGGCTCCCTGCTTGGGACTGAGCCACTGGGCCTGTAACAATGCAGTGATTCTTGTTCAACAGTCACCCAAGACTTGCATCATTCCACCATGTCTGTTTCCAATAAACCTGATTGTATTGGGGGTACTCGCTGATCCAGAAGCTCATTATTTTGTCACATCATGAGCCAGGAGTTACAGATAGGAGGGACAGGGTCCAGTTCAGCTGAGGTTCATTGTGAGTGCAAGAGGCCACTAAAACTGAGGATCCAGGAAGCAGAGAGAGGCTGGTGTTCTGAGTTGGGGGGGGGGTAGATCATGTGGTCTGGCTGGGAGTAAGTGTTACTGTCATCTTGCCCTCCCTGCCCTCCATTGTTTGGTGGTTTTGTGTTTCAAATAAAGTTTCTGGGGCATTGTTGGCTCAGTGGTAGCACTCTCACCTTAGAGTTAGAAGCTTGTGGGTTCATGTCCCACTCCAGTGATTTGAGCACATAATCCAGCACACACTACAGTGCAATACTGAAGGAGTGCTATACTGTTGGAGGTGCCGTCTTTCGGATGTGACGTAAAGCTGAGCACTATTTGAAGAAGAACAGGTGACCTCCGCTGTTTATTACTAAAGCAGATTATCTGGTCATTATTATCTTTCTGTTTGTGGGAGCTTGCTGTGTGCAAATTGGTTGCTGTATGTCCTACATTACAACTGTGACGACACTCCCAAAGTGCTTTAAGTGATTTGCGATTGTTCAAAAACTAACCTTTTCCCTGCACACTCACAGATCTTGACCAGCAACAAAACTGAGGTTCATGGAATCGGAGGGTCAGTGTCCAATTGGATAAAAATATTGGCTCAAGGACAGAAAACAGGGATTTGTGGTCAATGGTTGTTTTTTTCCAGACTGGAGGCTCATGGACAGTGGTGTTCGCCAAGGGTCAGTGCCAGGACCACTGCTTTTTTTTGTTATATATTAATAACTTGGCTCTTGGAATACAGAGTAGAATTTCAAAATTTGCCGATGATACCATGGAGGTTTGGCAAACAATGAGGATGATATGAACTGCCTGCAACAGGACATAGATAGGCGAGCAGAATCAGCAGATAAGCGGCAGAGAGAATTTAATACAGACAAGTGTGAGATGATGCATTTTGGCAGAAGGGACAGGGTGAGGAACTATAGACTTAATGGTACAGTTCTGAAGAGCGTGCAGGAACAGAGGAACCTGAGGGTTCATGTGCATCGATTTTTGAAGGTGGCAGGACATATTGAGAGAGTGGTTAGTAAAGCATATGGGATCTTGGGCTTCATAAATAGAGGCATAGAGTACAAAAGTAGGGAAGATATGCTGAACCTTTTATAAAGCTCTGGTTAGGCCACTAGAGTATTGCATCCAGTTCTGGTCACCACCCTTTAGGATGACGTGAGGGTCCTTGAGAGGATTCAGAGTAGATTTACCAGAATGCTTCCAGGGTTGGGGGGATTTTAGTTATAAAGTTAGGTTGGAAAAGCTGGGGTTGTTCTCCCTAAAGCAAAGGAGATTGAGGGGAGATTTGTTAGCGGTAGACAAGATTATGACAGGCTTATATAAGTTAGACAAGGAAAAAGTGTTCCCGTTAATGAACGGTACAAGGACTAAGGGTCACAGATTGAAGATTTTGGGCAAAAGATGCAGGGGGAATGTAAGGAAGAACTTTTTTACGCAGTGAGTGGTAATGATCTGGAACCTGCTCCCTATGAGGGTGGTGGAAGAGACAATCAATGCTTTCAAAAGGAAATTGGATGGACATTTGAAGGAAATAAACGTGCGGGGCTACGGGGATCGAGCAAGGGACTGTGACTGACTGGATAGCTCTGTGGAGAGCCAGCATGGACTTGATGGACTGAATGGCCTCCTTCTATGCCGTGTATGATTCTATAACACAGCAGCGTAGAAATCCAAGCATGTATTGCACTGTGCCGAAGGTTTTGATCACAGTTTGTGTTTGTATTTAAGAGTAAGGGATGATCAGAATGAAAAATGGAACATTCTCTCCTTTAGGAGCACAGCTCCAGCCCTGCTGCAGCAGTGAGTTCCCAGACGATTGTCAGCCACGTTATACTGGGTGATGGGATCAATTAGGAACGTGCAACAATCTTGGACCAGGTCCCAGAGGTGAAAGGACAGAGTTTGAACTCTTAGTAAGAGCTTTGCATTGAATTTAAGAATCTCCACAGCACCAGTGGGGATACTGGCTGTGAGGACTGAGTTGAATCAAGGGACAGTCAGCCTGCAGCAGCCCAGCTTGTGGCTGATGTCTCATTTCAGACTTTGGGTTGGTGAAGTGAGGTGGGGGGATGGGGGTGTGATTCAGTCACTACTCTAATGAGATTATTTGTACTGAATTATAAACCACCGATCTAAAGGCAACTCTAGTTGACTTATTACTGGAGGTTTCAACACATGACCTCTCACCTCTGTCCACCATGCCCACACGCTTCTGCGATTGGTCACCAGAGACGACCATTCTCATGGGGCCCAGGCTCCACATGCCCAGTAAAAAGCAAACAGACTCTCCGTTATGCATTTGGAGGATTTTGACTGTCAAACTGCCTTTTCCTACCTCCAATATTTTTATAACTCGTAAACAAACGTGTTCAGAGTGGAATAAACACACAATTGTGTTTAATATCCCTATGCTGTGTCCAGAACGATCCTGGAGAATTGACAATGTCCCCGGCATAGACACAATGAGACAGAATGGAGTAAAGTTGAGATGATTTATTTATTTGTTTATTATTTATTTGAAGTGTCATTCAGACACACACAAAGAGGGCCTGCAGCATATACCCATCCTATGTAACTACCAAATTAGAGAATTCAAAACAATACCAAGCAGCAGCAAAGGTCATTGACACCAGGTCCACACGGGGTCTATGTGTGTGTGTGTCTGTGTGTGTGTGTGTAGACTGAGCATGTGCTGCAGTGCTCAGTGTTCCTGTAGCTCTGATCTTGTCCACTTGGAGAGGTCAGACACGTTCCACAGTCTAGCTCTGGCAGTGCTGCAGCCAAGCCAGACTCAACACCCCCACCGACAGCAGTCAGTCCAGGGCGAGAGAGCTGGGCAGCCTCACTCTACTCCCTGATCCTGCAGGCCCCCAGCACAGGGCAATGAGCTAACTCCCAGTGAGAGCTAACTGGCCTCGGAACTCCCTTTCCCCACCTGTTACAATGACTGCTGTGAGAGGCCCAAGAGTTGGTCCAGGTAACTGCTTCCACTGTCTCCCTGGTCTCTTCTCATCAGTTGCCTTAAGGGCTGTCCTCTCTGCAGAAGTGTGAAGTGGGAGTATGAGGCTCAAGAGACCTGCTCAGGCGCCTCAGCCCCTCAGAGGGAGCCGAACACAGCTGTTTTGTTCACCGTGCAGGGAAGAGCTTGTGTAATAAAAGCACCAAAAGGAAGCTGAGGGCTTTAGCAACCCTTTAAAAAGCAGCAGCACCTTTCCCAACACAACACATTACAGACATTCTTTCAACTTTACCTCCTCCTCAAGGTGTGAGCTTCTTGTTGTGGTGAGATTGACAGATTAAACATAGGAATTGCTGGATGTAAAAAGACTATGAACCATCTCGTTCCCTTTCTCCCATCCTGGTGATCCCATGATACCACAATAATGGAGTTATTGACTAATCACAGTGACCAATCTCTATCAGTCAGTCTACAACTGACCCAGAGTTGAGGTGAGGAAAACCCCAGTGGTGAAGAGCTGTGGGAACCATCGGTCCAAAGTCACCTGTTTCTCCCAAACTTGCCACATGACATGACTCGAATTATTCATAAACTGCTTCCCGAGGTGTTGGGTTTCTGACAGAAACCCATCTAAAGGCAACTGAAGATTTCAGTCCCTTCCTGGAGGAGAAATTGTTGAGTTTCTTCAGCGGTCTCTGACTTTTGCTAAAAATCATATTTAACAATTATATTAAAATGGTTAAAAAGCTCCCTCTGGGAACTGATTGGTTTGTACATTCCAGTGATTATCAATCCCGTGATTATAAAAAAGCCATGTTCCAAAATGAGATTTTTACCGAAAAATAGCAACAGCACCAAACTGAGTGGAAATGGGCCGAAGGGAATCCCCGTGTAGACAGGGCCCCGACCCCAGACTGGCCGAGGGGAATCCCTGTGTACACAGGGCCCCGACCCCAGACTGGGCCGAGGGGAATCCCCGTGTAGACAGGGCCCCGACCCCAGACTGGGCCGAGGGGAATCCCCGTGTAGACAGGGCCCCGACCCCAGACTGGGCCGAGGGGAATCCCTGTGTACACAGGGCCCCGACCCCAGACTGGGCCGAGGGGAATCCCCGTGTAGACAGGGCCCCAACCCCAGACTGGCCGAGGGGAATCCCCGTGTAGACAGGGCCCCAACCCCAGACTGGGCCGAGGGGAATCCCCGTGTAGACAGGGCCCCGACCCCAGACTGGGCCGAGGGGAATCCCCGTGTAGACAGGGCCCCGACCCCAGACTGGGCCGAGGGGAATCCCCGTGTAGGCAGGGCCCCGACCCCAGACTGGCCGAGGGGAATCCCCGTGTACACAGGGCCCCGGCCCCAGACTGGCCGAGGGGAATCCCCGTGTACTCAGGGCCCCGACCCCAGACGGGGCCGAGGGGAATCCCCGTGTAGACAGGACCCTGACCCCAGACTGGACCGAGGGGAATCCCCGTGTACACAGGGCCCTGACCCCAGACTGGACCGAGGGGAATCCCCGTGTACACAGGGCCCCGACCCAGACTGGACCGAGGGAATTCCCTCTTCCAGGGCCAACTCCCAGGGATTGTTAACACCCCATTTGCTGTCAGAACTATCTCAGGTGCTAAAACCATTGCCCAGGGCAGTACTATCGCCGAACATGAAAGCGTGATGTGGGAGGCTCCGAATGCCTCTCTGTGGGAGATTTATCATTACGTAGTGGTCATTGTGCTGACTCCACCATTTTGTTTCTGGTTGTGGATGAACTGCCCACATCCTGGTTACCCGGTGTCACTGAATCTCCCCGTGAGAGAGAGAGTATAAACAGGACAGAGACAGCGGTGAGGGAACCACTCCTGAAACATGGGCGAACAGTGAATTAAAGGCAGTCCCAGGAACACTGGCTGGGGTTATTCTAATGGGACATGGAAATCCTGGAGTGCCTGGATCGAGCGCACACCTGTCAGGAATGAGAGGTTCCTGTAGGCAGGGTCCTCTAATGCCTGTATTTCTAAACCTATAGGGTAGTCAGTCACTCCTGCACTCTGATTGATAACATTGGTTCAGTTGCATGTGCAGAGTAAAAGCTAACCCAGGACTGGTGTTGGTATTTGTCCTGATGTAGTCTCTGTTACTAGGGTGAGCCACTGCTGGTTTGGTTTCATTTGGCTCAGCTTGGTGCTGTTTGCTTTGGTCCCTGTGCTATGATAAAAATCCCACTGTGTGCACACGTAGAGAGAGAGAGAAAGAGAGAGAAAAATTTAACAACTGGATGATAATAAGGCAACAAGATAGCAAGGCAACGAGCCATGAGGACAAGGCAGCAGCCCTATCAGTATGGAGAGTTGGAGAGGAAGGATTCAAACATCTGTAAGGCTTGTGCTGGGGCCCACTGTGGTACCATGTGTCCAGCTCCCTGAGGAAGAGAGAGAGCAGAGAGTTAGGATTAATCTTCAGCCACATAAATGACCATTAACATCTCCCTGGAAACTCAGGCTCCACACCCATTCCATCCTGCTGCCATTTCTGAACATCAAGCAGCCCATAATGACCAGTGTTCAGGGAGGTTAGTTGCCAAGCACTACAGCAGTGATGTCATAATTAGTGACACATCCCATGACGCTGCCTGAATATTGTGACATCACAGATGTAACTCAGCAACCTTGAATGTTTTGACAGCAATGTTGTCGTGCCGACCAACTACCGGAAGGTCAATCTCCTGAATCTGATGACAAAAGTCACTCCGCAAATGGATTTCCAATGACTTCCAATCAGTCAGCTCCTTTCTATTTGGTGAGACTGTCTCCTAATCAATATAGTCCTTTTTATTGAGAATTCTAGGTGAAGGCCACAGTGCAGGACATCACCAGCCAAGATGAGAGAGTAGGGACAAAGACAAGGAAAACTGAAAGGTAGTGACTGGAAAATGTGATAATCGATTTCAGGAATTGAAAACTACAGGAGATCAGTAGTTTGAGAAGGCAGCCCACCAGCATCTCAGGCCAAGCTGGGATGGGCAATAACTGAGGGCCTTGCCAGCAACAGCCACATGCTGAGAATGAGATAAAATACTCTGAAGCGTGGGGTGAGTGGAGTAACACAGGGGTCAGTGTGAGACAGCGGGTGAGTGGAGTAACACGGGTCAGTGCGAGACAGCGGGTGAGTGGAGTATCACAGGGGTCAGTGTGAGACAGGAGGTGAGTGGAGTAACACGGGTCAGAGAGAGACAGCGGGTGAGTGGAGTAACACGGGTCAGAGAGAGACAGCGGGTGAGTGGAGTAACATGGGTCAGAGAGAGACAGCGGGTGAGTGGAGTAACACGGGTCAGAGAGAGACAGCGGGTGAGTGGAGTAACACGGGTCAGAGAGAGACGGCGGGTGAGTGGAATATCACAGGGGTCAGTGTGAGACAGTGGGTGAGTGAAATACCACAGGGGTCAGTGTGAGACAGCGGGTGAGTGGAGTAACACAGGGATCCTGTGATACTCCGCTCACCCACTGTCTCACACTGACCCCTGTGATATTCCACTCACCTCCTGTCTCACACTGACCCTTGTGATATTCCACTCACCCACTGTCTCACGCTGACCCCTGTGATACTCCACTCACCTCCTGTCTCACACTGACCCCTGTGATATTCCACTCACCACTGTCTCACACTGACCCCTGTGATACTCCACTCACCTCCTGTCTCACACTGACCCCTGTGATATTCCACTCACCCCCTGTCTCACACTGACCCCTGTGATACTCCACTCACCCCGTCTCACACTGACCCCTGTGATATTCCACTCACCCACTGTCTCACGCTGACCCCTGTGATACTCCACTCACCTCCTGTCTCACACTGACCCCTGTGATATTCCACTCACCCACTGTCTCACGCTGACCCCTGTGATACTCCACTCACCTCCTGTCTCACACTGACCCCTGTGATATTCCACTCACCACTGTCTCACACTGACCCCTGTGATACTCCACTCACCTCCTGTCTCACACTGACCCCTGTGATATTCCACTCACCCCCTGTCTCACACTGACCCCTGTGATACTCCACTCACCTCCTGTCTCACACTGACCCCTGTGATATTCCACTCACCACTGTCTCACACTGACCCCTGTGATACTCCACTCACCCCGTCTCACACTGACCCCTGTGATATTCCACTCACCCCCTGTCTCACACTGACCCCTGTGATATTCCATTCACCCCGTCTCACACTGACCCCTGTGATATTCCACTCACCCACTGTCTCACACTGACCCCTGTGATATTCCACTCACCTCCTGTCTCACACTGACCCCTGTGATATTCCACTCACCCCCTGTCTCACACTGACCCCTGTGATATTCCACTCACCCACTGTCTCACACTGACCCCTGTGATACTCCACTCACCTCCTGTCTCACACTGACCCCTGTGATATTCCACTCACCCCCTGTCTCACACTGACCCCTGTGATACTCCACTCACGTCCTGTCTCACACTGACCCCTGTGATATTCCACTCACCCCCTGTCTCACACTGTCCCCTGTGATATTCCATTCACCCCGTCTCACACTGACCCCTGTGGTATTTCACTCACCCACTGTCTCACACTGACCCCTGTGATATTCCACTCACCCCCTGTCTCACACTGACCCCTGTGAGACTCCATTAACCCACTGAAGTGTCAGTTCTTCCTGGGGTCTCGGACAATGTTTGTCCCTCTAACATGGTCACTGAAACATTATCTGGTTGTTATATTTCTGGTTGTGGGAACTTGCTGTGTGGAACTTGGCTGCTGTCTTTAAGGTACAACAGTGACTGCAAATTATCAAAGAACCTCATAGACTGTAAAGGGCTTTGGAACGTGCTGAGGTTGAGAAAGGTGCTAGATTAATGCTCGTCTTTCTTTCTCAGACAAGTCTAACTGCAGTAATTGCTCTGCTTCATTCAGTGATTTGTGATCAGGTTGTAGCCTGTCTCATGTTATACTTTTATTGTTAGTGTCACTGTGGGTGTAGATTCCACGATTACTCAGTGATTCTACATTAGACCAAAGGAGAAGTGATGTAAAAAGCATTAGTTACCTTGACAGTCAGGAAGGTGAGGTTTCCATACTGCTCGTAGTACCCTGCGATCTGGTCATTGCAGATCCATGATTGGTAGTCTACGGTTTTCTGGTGGTGAAGCAGGCTAGTTAGTCAGGTAGTTAGTTATTCTTTAGGAATTACACACACACCTGCAGCTCAACTCTTACTGGAGTTCACAGGCAGAGCACCTGCCCTGACCACATAGGCTGGAGTTTATACTTTCCATATTAATGATCTGCAAGGACCTCGCTCACAGACACACTCTTATCCACTATCCCAGAATCTGTCCAGCAGTGCGAGAGGGAGAATTCAGCAGATTATATTGGACAACTGTTGTTGACGGAGAGGGCCTTTGATATAGATGGGACATCGGAGTGTTGGGCTAGTGTCAGTGCCAGGCACTCAGCGTCTGGGATCACAGCACAGTCCACTTGTATGGTGCAAACTGCTCAACTCTCTAATTAACTGGAATGTTTACCCCACCCACCCCCACCCCTGAGGTGCGGACCCTTGCTTGGGTTCACAGGCCTGGCACCTTTCCCAAGACCATCATCCCTCGTTGAAATGAATAGCTCGACATCATCCACAACAAAGCAGCCCATCCATCACCTTAAACATTCACTCCGTACACCAAATGGACTACAGCGGTCCAGGATGGACCAACACTAGTTTCGCGAGGGCAATATGGGATGGACAGTATATATGACATCCACATCCGTGAATGAATAATAAAAGAAAGGAAACCTCAGCAGACTCTTCATTGTTGATCCCAGCCTGACCTGTCATCCACCCCAACACTTTCCAGCAGGGGTCAATGATCAGCAGCAGAAAAACCCCTGCCTATTTCCCCCTTCCTTAATTATTAACATCTCCACTGTCCCCACACCTGAGGCTGGATCAGCTGCTTAACTGAGCACAGAACATTACAATAATAATCTTCCAACTGGGAAGGATTAATGTATCATTGTGCTCTGAAAATCAAGGGGAACATCTTAGTTGCCAGTCCTAGTAAAGTGTTGTATCCTTACGTACCTTCTGATTCAAATTTTGCACAAACCAGTTACCGCCCAGGAAGTTGCAGGCCATGTCAGTGTCCCCATTGTAGACCAACGCACGGAGATTCTTCTTCAGCAACTTCTGGTAAATGCGACGCATGGAACTGTAGAGGCGATGGTAGTTTTCACTAACTACCTGACTGCAGGGGGAGAAGATGGTTTAGCTCAGGTTAGAATAAAAATAAATATATGAAAATTAATCCCAGGCTCAGTTCTAGAGTTTAGAAGGGTGAGGGCTGATCTAATCGAGGTGTTCAAATTAATTAAAGGACTCAATAGGGTAAATTTTTGTTCGGCAAGGGGGATTAAGGGTTACGGAAAAAGGCAGTCAAATGGAATTGAGATACAGATCAGCCATGATTTAATTAAACAGCAGAACAGGACCAAGGGGCTGAATGGCCTTCTCTGTTAATGCTCTTATTAAATACACCCAACTGTCAAGCCAGGTAACTGAATCATTACAATGCTGTCTGATACTTGATTTCATTTTCTCTCTGTTATAGACAAGTTTAATGTGATACCCTCAACATTTAACCAGTGAGGTAACCAAGGAATATGTAGATTACAATATATATTATATAGATGTATAGATATAGATTATATAACCTATATGTAGATTAAGCCAGATCAGATATTAGAAAAATCAGTGAAGGTTTACAGCACAGTAGGAGGCCGTTCTCCTCTCAGCCTTCTCTGCTCCAGTGGAAATCGTCCCAGTATCTCAAGTCTCTCATAATTATTGTTTCTCATCCCTGGCATCATGCTGGTGAATCTACACTCTCTGTGGCTCCAATGTCCCACTTATAGCAGGAGGACTGAAACTACATAGTGTTGGAACAGTGGACCATCCAGTGCTTTGTATAAATTGATCATTACCTCTTTGCCCTTATTTATCAAATCCAAATTCTACTGGCCTTTTTATGATTGCTTTATTTATCCTTACATGAACTAATTATGGATTTGAACCCTGGGGGTTTCTGTTCATCCACACCCTTCAGTATCTTTCCACCAAGTGCATACTCCCTAATCCTCATTTTTCCTCTTAAAACTATTCCCTCTCACTTATCCACATCAAGTGGAAGCTTCCAGCTGACAGCCAGTTCCACTAATCTATCATAAAATAAAAACAGAAAGAGCTAGAAATACTCATCAACTCAGGCAGCATCTGTGGAGAGAGAAGCAGAGTTAATGTTTCAGGTCTGTGACCTTTCATCAGAACTAGCCACTAATCTTTTTATGTCCACTTGAAGTTTATTCCAGTCTTCCAATGTTTGCCAAACCCCCTCCTTCTGGAGAACATCAGCAAACTTCAAGAGTGGGGGGGATGAATTTTCACTTTTACCCACAGGAGGTAGTGGATCAGCCGCCTGAATTACACCCGCCTGATTTTCATTTCCACTGAACCCATTTGAAGGGGATGGAAACTGGGTATTTGATCCACGAACAGGAATATTATCCCCCTATTGAGGTTAGACTAACTGGTCACAGTTTATCCTTCTACAAAGACTGGAGCACAAAATCCAGGCTGATACTCCAGTGCAGTGCTGAGGGAATGCTATACTGCTGGAGGTGTCTTCTTTCAGAGGCAGTTAAAGATGAGATGTTAAACCGAGACATCCAAATCGGAGGTGTCTTGCACATGCAATATTGCCAATTTGCCAACATGTTCTCTTACCTGCAAAGTTCCCAGGTTTGGACAGATTCTGGGATATGTAGGGCCGTTCTCACATCTGCACGATTTAGCCAGGTCCACAGAACGGTCTCATTGATGCACGGAGGATTCAAGCCAGTGGACTTAGCTGTGTTCTGGTAAGAGAGACAGAGACTGACTGCAGCATTGAGAGGGTGTGAGTGACACAGAGAACAGGTAAACTACTTACACAAACCAAAATCAATTAGATCCACCTATTAGAATAGTTAGGTGATTGATGGCCGGCACAGACACAATGGGCCAAAGGGCCTGTTTCTGTGCTGTATAACTCTAACACAGAAAGATAGGCAGGATCATTCCTGAAATGTACTGGACGCTCCACATAATTAGGAAATATTTTACCTTGGGATTAGAAAAAATATATATAGAAGAAGAATGGTCTATTGGCATTCTGTAAAATTGGAGTTAATGGGAAGGGTTAAGCACATTAGAATTCTATACACTGGGAATGTATTGAAGATATTTGGTCTATTGGGATTCTATACATTGGAAATAAATTGGAAGAGGTTTTGGTCCATTGGATTCTATACATTGGAAATGAATTGGAAGGGTTTGGTCCATTGGGATTCTATACATTGGGAATGAATGGGAAGGGTTTTGGTCCATTGGGATTCTATACATTGGAAATGAATTGGAAGGGTTTGATCCATTGGGATTCTATACATTGGAAATGAATTGGAAGGGGTTGGTCCATTGGGATTCTATACATTGGGAATGAATTGGAAGGGGTTGGTCCATTGGGATTCTATACATTGGGAATGAATGGGAAGAGTTTGGTCCATTGGGATTCTATACATTGGGAATGAATAGGAAGGGTTTTGGTCCATTGGGATTCTATACATTGGAAATTAATTGGAAGGGTTTGGTCCATTGGGATTCTATACATTGGAAATGAATTGGAAGGGTTTGGTCCATTGGGATTCTATACATTGGAAATGAATTGGAAGAGGTTTTGGTCCATTGGATTCTATACATTGGAAATGAATTGGAAGGGTTTGGTCCATTGGGATTCTATACATTGGGAATGAATGGGAAGGGTTTTGGTCCATTGGGATTCTATACATTGGAAATGAATTGGAAGGGTTTGGTCCATTGGGATTCTATACATTGGAAATGAATTGGAAGGGGTTGGTCCATTGGGATTCTATACATTGGGAATGAATGGGAAGAGTTTGGTCCATTGGGATTCTATACATTGGGAGTGAATGGGAAGGGTTTGGTCCATTGGGATTCTATACATTGGGAATGAATTGGAAGGGTTTGGTCCATTGGGATTCTATACATTGGGAATGAATGGGAAGAGTTTGGTCCATTGGGATTCTATACATTGGGGATGAATGGGAAGGGTTTGGTCCATTGGGAATCTATATATTAGGATGAATGGGAAGAGTTTGGTCCATTGGGATTCTATACATTGGAAATGAATGGGAAGTTTGGTCCATTGGAATTCTATACATTGGAAATGAATGAGAAGGGTTTGGTCCATTGGGAATCTATATATTGGGAATGAATGGGAAGGGCTTGGTCCATTGGGATTCCATACATTGGGAATGAATGGGAAGGGGTTTCGTCCATTTGGATTCTATGCATTGGGAATGAAGGGGAAGGGTTTGGTTCATTGGGATTCTTTACTTTGGAAATGAATTGGAATTGGGTTTAGTCCATTGGGATTCTATACATTGGAAATGAATTGGAAGGGGTTGGTCCATTGGGATTCTATACATTGGGAATGAATGGGAAGGGTTTTGGTCCATTGGGATTCTATACATTGGAAATGAATTGGAAGGGTTTAGTCCATTGGGATTCTATACATTGGAAATGAATGGGAAGTGGTTTGGTTCATTGGGATTCTATACATTGGGAATGAATGGGAAGTGGTTTGGTTCATTGGGATTCTATACATTGGGAATGAATGGGATGTGGTTCGTCCATTGAGATTTTATACAGAAAGAACATAAATGGTTTGTACCTCCACTGTTTCAAAGTTGTAAAATTGAAAGATGTTCTTGAGGTCTCTGAGGAAGCGGGTGTTACTTCTCTGTATTCCCCCAGCACAGTCCCTGTACAGCGCGTACATATTGAGTCCACTATCGTAGATGATGTGGAAGACTTTGCTGATCTGTAAAGAAAATAATTTTCCACTGTTTATTTTCTCAGGTCTACTTGAGTGCCCATCGCTTTGTCACCTTTGTACCAGATCTATATCTCTCTCTATCCAGGAACAGACATCTGGGCAAATCTTACATCCAAACTGATGGGCACATACATAAATCAATGAAGATGGCAGGACAATGTTGATCATGTTAAAAAACATAATGGAATCCAGGGCTTGATAGATAGAGGCAGAAAGTGCGAAAGCACGAACATTGTGCGAAATGAGACATTAAACTGAGACCCGTTCACACTCTCAGGTGAATGGAACATATCCTACGGGAATATTTGGAGCAGAGCAGGAGAGTTCTGCCCAGTGTCCTCGTCAATATTAATTCCTCAATCAGCATCACTAAAAATACATCATCTGGTGATGATCACATTGCTGATTGTGGCATCTTACTGTGTGCAATCTGGCTGCCTCATTTCTATCAGTAATTGGATTTCATTGATTCCAAAGCGCTTTGGGACGACCTGAGGTCATGAAAGGCACTATAGAAATGCAAGTTTTTCTTTCATATATCCACAGCGCGCAGAATCAGAGAGCGAGCGAGCGAAATTGGGACGATAAGTGAAGGAGGAGAACCTACTAATACTTGGCACTGATAGTTGTTGTTGTTGAAGAAGTTGCAGGATCCGTCTAGGCAGCAGTACGTGTTCAGGTTGTCCCACAATCTTAAGTGGGGAAGAAAAAAATAATGTGATCTAAGTCGTGACACCTGACCATGCCTGTGTGTGCCGAGCCCAGACACCCTTATTGTGAGACATTTCCTCCCCTTCCCTTCCCATCCCATCCCCCTCCCTCAGTCTCTTTGCACCAAGTCCAGTCTGCAGATCCCATTGGTCCTGCATGTACTGAGTTCCCTAGTTCAGCAATCGGGAGGTGCCGAGAAGCTTACTCCTCAATTAGTGACACTATTACTGTCAATATGTTGAGAAACCAATATTTGCATATATTGTACTACTGTTAATGCAATACTAACACACTTAATGTATTGTAGATTCCACAAACCCCAATAGAAATTAATGGAGTTAGTTAATTTGCTGTTTGAATTGTCCCCTCCCCCACACACACTTCTCAATGAGAGTCTCTCTGTATAATGATGGTACATCGTCTTATACCTGAAACTGTACTATCAAATTATTAGAAAAATGTTAAATACCATGTTAAAAAAACTTGCATTTATAATCGTTTTGAAGATGTGAAAACAAATTAAGCAAGTTAAGACTGGCCTCAGTTGTACCAATCTGTACCCAATGGTTGAAGAAGGCGGCCCATCACCGCCTTCTCGGGAATAAGTGCCACGGCGATGCCCACATGCCATGAATAAGTAAAGAAACAAACAGGTCAAAGACCTGACTACAACTGATGGTAGCTGGGGAACCTCCTGATCCTGAAGGGTCACTGACACAGGCTTGCTCAGTGATGAAGCTATCGCCCAATGGTGCAGCTTCGGACAAAAGGGTGCCAGGACACTGCAGCTTGCCAATTCAATGCAAAGGTGTATTGAGAATTTGTATATTAAAACAACATAGGGTGAAACTCTACTTACAATAATATTAGTTAATATACATTTCTTGTCTACAAAACCTAACTTTCTGTTGTCACCTTTTCCCATTATGAACTCCTATGCCCACAGTTAGAATGTAATGTGTCTATGTAAACTGGTCACATTGTAATAACACCTTCCTGCCAGTGGAGATGCTGCAGCAACATTTTTGGGAAGGTGTAATTACAACATTAAAAGTTTAGGTAGGCTGTTTCTATTATGATTGTGGATATAGGAATGTGAAATGGAAACAAGTCAATTTCCTGTGAGACTGATCACGATAAGTCAGAGAATATCTCATGTCTGTCTCTGATGTCTCATGTTGCTTTCTCTTTGCCGCTGTTTCTTTCCCCTTAACTATACTTTTTGCTTATGGCTTTTTGTCGTCTTTCATTTCCTTTCCGATACAAGGTGATGTAGTGGGGAAAGGAGCCAGGAATGGAGTAGAGTTTGGGGAGAAAAAGTGCATTCCCGCTCCTCTGCCCTATTGTGTTCCCCACACCTTCACACCGCCAGCTCAAACTGGGTACTCTTTTTACACCCTGAACCCTCCACCTATTCACTTCATTCCTAATTGCTCCCCCAAGAGTAGCTGGCGAGAGGCCAGGATCCTCTGACCCACAACCAGTATCCCTCTTCCAGCTTCCCCTCTGTTCCCTTCAACGAGCCTCCAAAGTTCAATGTCATGTTTTATTTTTTAAAAACAACTCAAATTAGAATGAGGAAAGGCTGCCTGCCTTTCTGTCCCTATTTATTTTGCACTCTTTGTATCCTAGGTGTTAGAAACTCTCAAGTGTGAGAGAGTAACATTTACCTTTTCTAACTATCAACAAAACACAGGTGATATGTAATTACTTAGCTTCAAAATTCAACAGCTGTTGTTATTTTTTATGAAAATTGAACTGACAATATGCCAACTGTTTTTGGTCAGGTTTTCTCTATCAGTGTTAATTCTCTTATGCTGTTTCCCTGTCCCTGGAAACTGCTGCAAGCAGCAAGCTGAGCTGATAAAGCCCAGATGTGTCACAATGGCTACTGACCAATGTCAAATAGTGAGCAGGCAGGAACCTGCGATGGAACCAATCCAATGGAGGAACACAGATTACGCCACATCCACAGTTTCCAGGATGTGACACCGCTTGGAATAGGAGCCTGTCTGCTGCAATGGAAACAGGTCATCCTACATTGAACAGGGCTGCCTACCCTGCTCGTGCAACATTTCAGCATAGGTGAGGGCAATGCCCCTTTAAGAACGAAATTGCGTTGTGATTTAATACACCTGGTTTGGGGGTTTGAACACAATACCCACGTGTCCCCGAAGAGTCCATGGTAGTATCCAAAATAGACAAGTGACTGGTCGTTGAAATACGTGCTGCTCAGTCCGTTCCCGACTGCAAACCCCTACAACACAGAAATGTAACATCACCACAACAAGCTGGGCTCCTGCCCACCCCCCACCCTGAAGGCTGTCACTCCAGGATATACAAACACTGGCATTCCTCTGCCACCTTGCCCAATGGGGCCAATCTTCATGTACAGTCACTGAGATCAACTGCTCCCCATCACCCACAGGTTAAGACAGTTAACACAGCCGACACAGGGATTGGCTGTGGGATTGGACAGTGCCCCACTGTGCACTGCGCCTGCCCACTGAGACACTGTCGAACTGCAGCTTATGCCAGTGGTTCAATGGATATCATTCTTACCTCCGAGTCAGGAAATTGTGGCTTCAAGTCACACTCCAGAGATTTGAGCATACCAAAAAAAAGTCTGATACTTCAGTGCAGTACTGAGGGAGTGCTGATTGTCAGAGGCACTGTTTTTCTGATGAGATGTTGAACCAAATTTGTCTTTCCCTCTCGGATGGTGATAAAAATTCCCACGGCACTATTTAAAAGAAGAGTAGGGTTGTTCTTCCTAGTGCCCTGGCCAATATTTATCCAACGACTAACATCACTAAAATAGATTATCTGGCAAATATCACATTGCTGCTTCTGGGAGCTTGCTGTGTGCAAATTTGCTACTGCATTGTCTACATTACAGTTATGACTACACTTCAAACGTACTTCATTGATTGTGAGACACTTTGGGACATTGTGATAAAGTGCTGTATAAAATACAGGCTTATTATTAAACGCAATTACCTTGAGGTTAATCTTCGCTGCGCCATTTGCGATGTTCAGGCTCAGGGTTGGCGCATAGACACCCCCATAACTTTCACCGATCACGTAGAAGTCGTTGGTCTTGAAGCTGGGAAACTTGCTGAAGAAATCCTGCAGGGCCAGATAGTTGTTTTCTGCAACCTGCCAAAGTGGGGAGGAGGAGGGGGTGAATATGAGATCGGGGGGGGGGTTAGTGCTATGCTCCCACAGGGTGAAAGATCCATAGAGGACCTCCATGCATGTAGCTATTGACATTACTGGGCTAAGGGTAGTCGGCTGCCCCGAAAGCTTTGATCTGGAGTTCTATCACATGCTGAGACATTGCTGTAGCTCAGTGGGTGGCACCCTTATAGGTTATGGGTTCAAATCCCACTCCAGAGATTTGAACACATAATCCAGGTTAACACCCACCTAGTGCCAGCAAAGAGGAAGGGGGGAAGAGAAGAGCAGAAGCCTTCAGAAGAAAATGAAGAAGTGTAAGAGGCTGGGGTGTGTAAAGGTTCAGGTAGAACAAGGTCCATCTAAATCAGGAATGTCCAACCTTTTTGCGTTGTGGTCACATTTTTATCCTACACCAGGGGCCACTGAAAAAATTTCAGAAAGATAAATGCATTAAAAATTTATCTTACTATTAATAAAATCAACAGCAAACATGTATTTTCGTGAAGATGCTTTAAATGAGAATCCTAATTTATTGACTTACTTTCTCGTCACTATGTTGAACACTTATTTAGTGACATACCTAGCATTGTTTTTGCTTGCATAAGTACTCAATCTCTGTCTGCACACTTGACGTAGTGATGCGCTGTATTCCAGATAGGCAGATAGGTGCCCATCTGTCAGGAGTGATCTTGATCTCTTTCTCTCCCCTCTCTCTTCCCCTGTCTCAGTCTCTGTCTCTCTCTCCACAGCCACCCCCCCCCACCACCCCGTCTCTCTCTCCACCTTTGTCTCTCTCCCTTGTCTCTCCTTCCCCCTTTTTGTGTGTCTCTCTCTCACTCCACATTCGGCATTCGCCACTCTCCATTCGTCATTCCCCACTTTCTGCTTGTGCACTCACCATAAATGTACAAAATAGAAGCAAGTTGTGAATGCTGCCCTTTGCTGGGTGCAGCCATATTGTGTGGGAACGGGGTCCTAACAAATCTACGGCTGCCTGCCAAGGTGCCTGACATTCTGGCAGTTTACTTCCAGGGGCCAGATGGAAACCTTTGGAGGATTGGACTCTGGCCACAGGCTGTATGTTGGACAACTCTGGTCTAAATCAACAGTCTAAATGGGACAGTCAACACCAGCTGCTCAAACAGTTACCTTTTGTGACATATCAATTGTTGAACACAAGAAATAAATGGCCCTGAGCTTCAAGGATTTGGGTTTTGTAATTTACAAACATATTTCTATCTCCTCCTGTCCTGTAAGTGGTGACCTGGCCCTCAGCAAACAGCCCTCGCCAGCTGGGATGTCCTAACAGGGAGAGGTAGGCTGGGCATAATACCTCATCATCATTGGTGGCATAGTTTTGATCATCAGAGTAGGAGAAGCCGACCCCAGCCGGGGACTCCAGGTACAGCACATTGGCCACCTTGTTCCAGCTGTACTTGTTGATGTAGAGTGTGCTGCCATCATCGTTCACCTGGAAGCAAACACATTGGAATCAACAGGATATGACTTTTCAAACTGAATCTATGTTAACCAATTCCTCCACTCTCACCCCTGGGCCCTGGCACTCCACACTCCCCCCAGCGCTCAGACTTCCTTCTGGGGCTCCCTACACTCTACGCTTCCCCCTAGGCCCCTCCGACACTCACCCCAGAGGCCACCACAGCCCCTTCTGGGACCCCCACACTCTCTCCAGAGCCTACCACACTCCCCCCAGACCCTCACGCTCCACTGAGAGCTGCTTTGAGTGCACAGGGTGTAAAATGGGAGTTTGGTGAGTGAGGGAGCTCAGTGAGAGAGGTGCTCCCTTCTTTCTTTTTCTACCTTTTTTCAGCCTCCAGAAGCTGGCTCTTACTTTGGTACAGGGGCAGAAACTGGTTGGTGAGTAACTGGTAAGTTACTCTACTTATTCTAATTGTAATAAATAGTTTTTAAGGTTACGGTATGGCAGGTCAGCTCAGCCAAGTGGAATGTACATCCTACCGTTTGTAGGAAGTCATGGACGCACCATGTGTCCTAGACGAACACATCTGCAGGAAGTGTCACCAGCTGCAGAAGCTTGAGCTCCAGGTATCGTAGCTCGAGCGGCAGCTGGAGTCACAGTTGCGCATCCACGAGGTAGAGGACTACGCGGATAGCACGTTTAGGGAGGTGGTCACACCACAGGTTAGGAGCATGCAGGCAGAGAGGGAATGGGTGACGGCCAGGCAGTCTAGGAGAACCAGGCAGGCAGTGCAGGAGTCCCCAGAGTCTGTCTTGCTTGCTAATTGGTTTTCCATTTTGGATACTGGTGAAGTTGATGGGTCCTCAGGGGAGTGCAGCCAGAGCAAAGTCTGTGGCACCATGGGTGGCTCAGCTGCACAGAAAGGGAGGAAGAAAAGTGGAAGAGCAATAGTGATAGGAGATTCAATAGCCAAGGGATCAGACAGGCATTTCTGCGGCAGTAAACATGACTCCAGGATGGTGTGTGCCTCCCTGGTGCCAGGGTCAAGGATGTAACAGAGCGGCTGCAGGACATCCTTCTGGGGAGGGTGAACAGCCGGAGGTCATGGTCCACATTGGTGCCAATGACATAGGTAGGACGAGGGATGAGGTCCTGAAAGCAGATTTTAGGGAGTTAGGAAGGAAATTAAAAAGCAGGACCTCAAGAGCAGTAATCTCAGGATTACTCCCAGTGCCACGTGCTAGTGAGCATAGGAATAGGAGGATTCATCGATTGAGCACATGGCTGGAGAATTGGTGTAGGAGGGAGGGTATCAGATTTCTGAGGCATTGGGACCGGTTCTGGGACAGGTGGGACCTGTACAAGATGGACGGGCTACACCTTAACAGGACCGGGGCTAATATTCGTGCAGGGAGATCTGCTAGTGTTGTTGGGGAGGGCTTAAACTAGCTGGTAAGGGGGATGGGAATCTGAGAGGGAGCTCAGATTGGAAGAAAGTAAAGCTGGTTAACAGGAGGTAGAAAAATAGCAAGGGACATTAGAAGGCAGGCAAAACAAAGGCGAGCATCAACTTGGTTTAGAATGCAGAATAATGTCAAGACGACAAGGTTAAGGGCACTCCACCTGAATGCACGTAGCATTCACAAAAAGATGATTTAAAGGCACAAATGGGTGTAAATGGGTATGATCTAATTGCCATTACAGAAACGTGGCTACAGGGTGACCAAAAACTGGGAACTGAATATTCAAGGATATTCGACAATTAGGAAGCACAGACAAAAAGGAAAAGGAGGTGGTGTTGCACTGATAATAAGGGATGGGATCAGTACATTAGGAAGGGAGGATCTCAGATCAGAAGAACAAAATGTGGAATCAGTTTGCATGGAACTAAGAGACAGCAAGGGGTGGCAAAAATTAGTAAGAGTAGTTCATAGGCCACCAAACAGTAGTGGTAGTGTGGGGCCTGGTATTAATATGGAGATTAGAGAAGCATGTAGTATGGGTAATACAGTAATCATGGGTGAATTCAATATGCATATGGACTGGGTAAACCTAATGAGCACTAATACTGTGGAGGATGAGTTCCGGATTGTGTTAGGGCCGCACCTGGAGTACTGTGTGCAGTTTTGGTCCCCTTACCTTAGGAAGGATATTATTGCCACAGAGGGAGTACAACGAAGGTTCACCAGACTTGTTCTCAGGATGGCGGGACTGTCTTACGAAGAGAGATTGGGGAAACTGGGCTTGTATTCTCTAGAGTTTCGAAGAATGAGAGGTGATCTCATTGAAACCTACAAAATACTTAAAGGGATAGACAGGGTAGATGCAGGTAAGATGTTTCCCCTGGTTGGGAAGTCTAGAACCAGGTCAACAACTTCAAAATAAGGGGGAAGCTACTTAGTCCCAGGATGAGGAGAAATGTCTTTACTCTAAGGGATATCGGGATAGTGTTGGAAAAAGGTATTGAAGTGGATGATCGGCCATGTTTGTATTGAATGGCAGAGCAGGTTCGATGGGCTGAATAGCCTACTCCGGCTCCTATGTTCCTACACTTTACGCTGGGCCCCCCACACCCCCCAGAGCGCAATACATTTTCCCATGGTGAACCACAGTCCCCTTTGGCGCCCCTTGCACTCCCCTCCGAGCCCACTATACTCCGCTCTGGGCCACCACACTCCCCTCTGGAGCCCCTTACACTTCTGCTGGGCCACCACACACACTCTTCCCCAGCACCTCCACACTCCACTTTTCAGGACCTCTGGCACTTTATCGAATGTTCACTCAGATGACTCGCTCCCATTTTTACAAAACACTATTTTCAGTTTCCCCAATGGCTCAGAGTATAAACCTACAACCCAGTCTGGCACTAAGCTGTACTGATCAGAAGGGCTTCATCCCTAATCCATGTTTGGAGTTGGGGGAGAGGGGAGGGGAACAAGGGAGCGGGTTTCCCAACCTTCAAACACCACCTCAAGTTGGTAGGTGGGCACTGGATCAGGACAGAACCAGGAACCCTGGCTGTTCCCTTCCCACCAGCACAGGAGAGTTAAAGCTAATACTGCTGTCCTGACTGAGATTAGTCAACAGTGAAGCTCAATCATTTTCCCTTCAGTAAAGGAAGTACTTACATGTAAAGGTCCATTTTCAGCGAGGAATCCATCCAAGGAACTGCACCCAGGGCCACCGTTCAACCACAGGACCACAGGATCACTGAGTGGGTTTTGTTGCGACGTCACGAACCTGCAGGACACAAATCACGTTGGAATTCATATCCGTTACTGAGAACCGTGCAAGACCATGGAGAGGTGAAGAATGGTTTTAGAATCATGGAATGGTTATAACACAGAAGGAGGCCATTTGACCCGTCATGTCTGTGCTGGCTCTCTACAAGAGCAACTCAACTAGTCTCACTCCCCCGCCTGTTCCCTGTAAATATTTTCTCTTCAGATAATTACCAACTCCCTTTTGAAAGCCACAATTGAATCTGCCTCCACCACATTCTCAGGCAGTGCATTCCAGATCCTAACCACTCGCTGCATAAAAGAAGTTTTCCTCATGTCGCCTCTGATTCTTTTGCCAATCACTTTAAATGAGTGTCCTCTGGTTCTCGACCTTTCTGCCAATGGGAACAGTTTCTCCCTATCTACTCTGTAGCCACTGGGTAGGGTTTACCCTTTTGAAGGAAAGTCACCCACCAGGACCACTTCTCTCCTTCCTCTTCTGAAGGCATTGCTCCTGTGATATCCAGTCGACACATCCATGGACTTTCCAGCGAGGGAAATCTGATTGAGGTCTTTAATATATGAAAAGGATTCAAAAGGATAGATACAGAGAAACTATTTCCTCTGATGGGGAAAATCTAGATCAAGGGGGCTTCATCTTAAAATTAGAATTCGATCCTTCAGGATTGAAATTAGAAAGCACTTTTTCCACTTAAAGGTTAGTGGAAATCTGCAGCTCTCTCCCAAAAAGGCTGTGGATGTTGGGGGACAATTGGAGTTTTCAGGACTGAGATTGATAGATTTTTATTAGGTAAGGGGATCAATGTATGGGAAAGTGGAGTCGAGGTAGAGATCAGCTATGATCTAGTGAATAGTGGGGCAGGTTGGAGGAGCTGAACGGCCTCATCTACTTTCTACAGGATCAGGGGTGGGGACCCTGGACACTTTTCACCTCCTTCGTCCAGGGGCACTGAGGTCAACTGTACTCAGCATAGTTATACCCAAACTGAGATCAGGGACCTGAGGGGCAGTTGGCAGAATATCCACTCGAGCCGATAATTCCACTGTACATTCACCTGTTATTTAGCTCACACTGCCTCTGCTCACAAACTCCAATTCTCACACAGCGCAATGGCTTATCCAGTATAACATGATCGGCTCCATGACCTTCAATGAAGCACTGAAAAACCTTCAATTAGTCAAAGTCAGTTCCTTTTTCCCTCTTGTGAGTTTAACCAGCAAGTACCACTGTTAGGAATAGTAAGTAAGGTAGAATGGTAGCAAGTGCAGATTATGGGGTTAACAGGCAAGGGGAGGCTTTGGGTGCATTCTCCTCAACTTCCCTGTAATCCTTCTGCCAATTACTTTAAATCTATGCCCCTGGTTATTGACCTCTCTGCTAAGGGAAATGGATCCTGCCTATTCACCCGATCTAGGGCCCTCGTCATTTGATACACCTCAATTAACTGTTCCCTTAGCCTCCACTGTGTCAATGAAAACAACCCCAAACTTTCCTCATAGGTAAAATTTTCCATCCCTGGCAACATCCTCGTAAATCTCCTCTTTCCCCTCTCTACTGTGATCACAATGCACATGTTCATTTTAAATTCACATATTGAACTGTATAAATGTAAGGCACAACTCACCTTCAGTTCACTCATTCACCTTTCATATAGAGAGAGCACACGGAATGATATGCATCACATTCCAGTTGTCAGTATACAGAATAAAGTCCCCTGTTATGATCCCTGGGTCATACTATCATTTATCCAGATTCTGGGTTGGAGAGCGTGTAGGAACTGTTAATAGTTCTGTTGAGATTACTGAGAGAGGTCAGAGGGCTAATTTCCCAAGTCCCCGATAAATTTGTTACTCCTGAGATTAAAAAGGTGCCTCTCTAAGTACTGCTTATGTTGGGTTTATATTCTCTTAATAAATACAAATTATTGATCAGATGACTCTCTGTCTCCTGATCCATGTGCCTACATTGAAGTAAAAGGATAAGAATTATCCCAGCGCGGACCTGATGACTCAACCCATAGTCCTTCTGCATCTATCAACTTTCTTGGATGCTCTTCCTACTTTAAGTGGAACTTCTACATCTCTTACTTCAGTACATCTACCTCCAAGCACCTCAGGTTCCTCTTTCAGATCAAACACTAAGAGTATATAATCGGATGTCATTGGTAAGTGGGACTGAAGTGACAGTGCACTTCTCCCACCTCGGCCTTAACAACCGTCAGAGGCGCCGTCTTTCAGATAAGACTTTAATCCATGGCCCTGTCTGCCCTCTCAGGTGGACCTAGAGAATCCCACAGTCACTATTTCGATGAAGAGCAGGGGAGTTCTCCCTGGTTGTTGGCCAATATTTGTCCCTCAATCAACATCACAAAAACAGATTATCTGGTCATTATCACATTGCTGTTTGTGGGAATTTGCTGAGCACAAATTGGCTGCTATGTTTCCTACAACAGTGACGACACTTCAAAAGTACTTCATGGAGGGTAAAGCATTTTGAGACACCTGGTAGTCAGGAAAAGTGCTATATAAATGCAAGCCTTTCTTTTCTTTTGTTCTATTTCCTCTCCTCTGACTCTGGCTGGGTACAGATTCCACAAGCAGTCACATTCTGTTACCTTGCCCATTCTTCCTGCCTGATCCCAAACACTGGATATCACTGGGATATTTAACAGTGGAGGCATTTCACACACACACACACACACACTTTCCCTCAATCTCAATCTCCTTCAACACCACCTCACCCCAGAATCCAAAGTGTAGTTTAGTTCAGTTGCAATGTCCAACTCAGCACAAACCAGGGATCCAACCTGGAATCTTCAACCACTGAGAGTTCAGAAGACTGTGGATTGTCAGCTGCTCATTGTGCCTTGTCCCCATTGCCAGGGTTGGCTGTCCAGCATCTCAGCTCCTGTGGAGACCCAACATCAACTCATTCACTTACCAGTAGTGTAGATGTACACCAGGAGATGCCTGCAGGTACCCAGACCACTGCCTGAAGTTGAGTTTAGTGCTCAGACCCGGCAAGGACAGGACTTCATCTGGGGAGAAATATCCCAGAGCACTGCTCACAGAAAGCAACAGCAAACACCACCACATTGCTACGAAGCAGCTGGAGAGAGACTCTCAGATTAGCAACGATAACCTGGTGGATCCCTAAGGAATGGGGTGGCTGGGACTGGCAGTTCCTCATATAACCAATACGATGATCACATGACTGACAGTAAATGATGCAAGTCGGCAGGGAATTAACTAATATAACACATGATAAGGAATCAAATCACAAGGTATTAAAACCAGTGCCAGACTGATATAAAGACAAGTGACAATCTGTGCTGGAAAAGGTTCAATAGATACAGTAGATTTAACTAAATAACTTGTGCCCTCAATCTGTCCTTTAAATACTTGAATACAGTGTAGATAATAACTAGTGCTCTTTTAAACCATTGCTGTATTTTCCAGGAGGTCCCATGGAAACTGCATTTGCCCAACAACCACTCAATTGAAGAAAGAATTGTATTTATGTAACCCTTTATCACGTTCTCAATGTGTCCCAAAACACTTCACATTGACTCATTTACTTTTTTTTTTACTTCGTCCTTGGGATGTGAGCAATGCTGGCAAGGTCAGCATTTATTGTCCATCTCTAATTGCCCTTGAGCAGGTAGCGATGAGCTGCCTTCTTGAACTGCTGCAGTACATGTGGTGCGGCTACACCCACTGTGCTGTTAAGGAGGAAGATCCAGGATTCTGACAGTGCCAAGAATGTATGACGATATATTTCCAAGTCAGGATGATGAGTGTCTTGGAGGGGAACTTGCAGGTGACGGTGTTCCCATGCATTTGCTGCCCTTGTCCTTCTAGATGGTAGAGGTCACGAAATGGTAAGATGCCATCAAAGGAGCCTTGGCAAGTTGCTGCAGTGCCTCTTGTATATGGTACACACTGCTGCCACCATGCGCTGGTGGTGGAGGGTATGAATGTTGAAGGTAGTGGATGGGGTGCCAATCAAGCGGGCTGCTTTTTCTTGGATAGTGTCAAGCTACTCGAGTGTTGTTGGAACTGCACCCATCCAGGCAAGTGGAGAGCATTCCATCACACTCCAGACTTGTGCCTTGTAGATGGTAGACAGGCTTTGGGGAGTCAGGAGGTGAGTTACTCGCTGCAGAATTCGCAGCCTCTGATCTACTCTTGTAGCCATAGTATTTATATGGCTGCTCCAGTTAATTTTCTGGTCATTGGTAGCCCTCAGGATGTTGATAGTGGGGGATTCAGAGATGGTAATGGTGTTGAACGTCCGGGGAGATGCTTAGATTCCCCTTTGTTGGAGATGGTCATTACATGGCACTTGTGTGGCGTGAATGTTACTTGCCACTATCAGCCCAAGCCTGAATGTTGTCCAGGTCTTGCTTCCTGCGGGCATGGACTGCTTCAGAATCTGAGGAGTTGTAAGTGGTACTGAACACTGTGTAATGATCAGTGAACATCCCCAGTTCTGACCTAATGTTGGAGGGAAGGTCCTTGATGAAGCAGCTGAAGATGGTTAGGCCTAGGACACTACACTGAGGAACTCCTGCAGTTAATACCTGGGGCTGAGATGATTGGTCTCCAAAAACCACAACCATCATCCTTTGTTCTAGGTATGAATCCAACCAGTGGAATGTTTCCCCCCCCATTCCCATTGACGACAGTTTTGTGAGGACTCCTTGACGCCTCTGTTGTAGCTTCACCAGGTTGGTACCTCATTTTTTGTTATGCCTGATGCTGCTCCTGGCCTGTTGTCCTGCACTCCACATTGAAATCGGTTTGGTCCCTTGGTTTGATGATAATGGTACAGTGAGGGATATGCTGAGCCATGTGGTTACAGATTGTGATTGAATACAATTCTGCTGCTGTTGATGGCTCATAGCACCTCATGGATGCCCAGTTTTGAGCTGCTGCATCTGTTCTGAGTCTATCCCATTTAGCACGGTGTTGATCCCACACAACGGCGGCACAGTGGCGCAGTCGTTAGCACCGCAACCTCACAGCTCCAGCGACCCGGGTTCAATTCCGGGTACTGCCTGTGTGGAGTTTGCAAGTTCTCCCTGTGTCTGCGTGGGTTTCCTCCGGGTGCTCCGGTTTCCTCCCACATGCCAAAGACTTGCAGGTTGATAGGTTAATTGGCCATTATAAATTGCCCCTGGTATAGGTAGGTGGTAGGGAAATGTAGGGACAGGTGGGGATGTGGTAGGAATATGGGATTAGTGTAGGATTAGTATAAATGGGTGGTTGATGGTAGGCACAGACTCGGTGGGCCGAAGGGCCTGTTTCAGTGCTGTATCTCTAAACCAAACTAAACGCGATGCTGCGTGTCCTCAGTGTAAAGACGGGATCTCGTCTCCACAATGTCGAGAACTCCTGGGGTCACTTTCTCCTGACTGTATACCACTATGCCGTCAACTCTGGTGGGTCTGTCCTACCGGTGGATGTAGCTACTGTTGCTAAATTTGGGAAACAGCAGCCAATTTACAA
Source organism: Heterodontus francisci (assembly GCF_036365525.1). Lineage (NCBI taxonomy): Eukaryota > Metazoa > Chordata > Chondrichthyes > Heterodontiformes > Heterodontidae > Heterodontus > Heterodontus francisci. The sequence continues at coordinate 85,165,944 of NC_090387.1, forward strand.
CAAAGCCTCACAAACAACAGAAGGTGCTTCACCAGCTGATCTGTTTTTAGTTGAGAGAGGAATGTTAGCCGAGGAAAACTCATCTGCTCTTCCTCCAATAGCACTGAGGGATCTTTAACATCTACAAAAACATGCAGATTGAGCCTGGGGTTAACGTCTCATCTGAAAGACGGAACCTCTGACAGTGCAGCACTCCCTCAGTACTACACTGGAGTGTCAGCCTAGGTTTTTGCTCGAGTCTCTAGAGTGGCTCTTCAACCCATGAGCTACTGACTCACAAGGCAAGAGTACAACGAGGGAGCCATGGCTGATGCATAAATTGACCGTCCGTCTCTCAGTGAGGTCACAGGATGGAAAATGTCACATTGGTGCAGTACTGACACTTGGGACAGAACTTTTACTCTGTATCTTACCGTACGATAGCGGAACTGGGAGTGAAAGCCTTTCTATTTCAGGTACTCAGTGTCAGCGTCTCAGCATCAAACACTCCCACTCCCGGCTCAGCTATGGTACAGTAATGTATTGAGCACAGCTCTGTCCCAACTTGGTCACTACTACACCAAGCTACCATTTGTTCCATTCTGTGAGTTCACTGAGAGAGACTGACAATTAATGCTAGGTTATATCAGTTTTATTCTGGATACAGCTACTAGATTGTGATGGCCCAAGTCTCACAGCAGAGAGGGAAAACTTTCATCCCATCATTCAGCCTGAGACATGGAGTCAGAGATTAACGGTCAGTATCTAACCCACCCTATCACCCAGACCGCCTTAGAGACAATTTATTATCAAACATTCAGGCCCTGAAATAACACGGTGTGATACTAATGTATGAAGAGTTCACATGTTCATCTGAAATGTTTTCCTCAGCCATTTTAGCTGAGTCATTAACCTGTTCAAAGTAAGTGTGTTAATGCTAAACTAGCAAAATAATGTCCGATGGATGCATTCAGCACATGCACATTAGCATCAGATGTATAGTTCCAGAACCTGATAGTATAGGAAGAGGATGGACTTGTATTATTCAAACACCTTTTAGAGTGGGAGGAGCCTGGTGTGGAGCATAAACACCAGTATAGACTTGTTGGGCTAAATGGCCTGTTTCTGTGCTGTAAAATTCTACGTAATTCAATGCAACTTCCTCAAAATGGCTAATTTGGTGATATACAAGAGATTAGCTGGTGCTCCTGTAATAACACATCAGCAAGACAGGCCTTCAGAAGAGGAGGAATGGTAGGCAGAACACTGGTGAAAAAGGAGCAGCAAAGATAATAACTAATTGATAACGCCAATATCAATAATTGACATTTTTTATTGGAAATCTCAGTGAAGCACCGATGTCCATGGTACCGGACACCACTATGGTCGAGAAGAATAGAAAAATAGATGAAATAATCAATAAGTAGCACTCAGGTAACTATAAGCTTGGGTTTTAAAAGATTGAAGATAGAAGGGAAGATTGGGAGAGCTAAAGAATTCCACGGTTTTAAGGTCTTGTCAAAGCAGGAGTTACAGTAGAGAGCTTGATTTCATGGTAGTGAGCATGAAGGGAGAAGGAAGACTATATAGGACCACATATCTTAGAACTTAGAAGAAATGGGGGAGGAAAGTTCTGAGAAGCACTGACTATGGTCATATCAATAAAACAGGAAGCATGCAATGGAGAGACAAGTCAAAGGCTAGATCTACGAGTGGAATCACCTCTCTGATGACATTTTTTTTCTTGGACCCTGTCTTGACATCAATAGTAGACAAATGCTAGAATCTATTATTAGGGTGTGGTAACAGCATAGTATGATCAAGCAGAACAAACATGGATTTATGAAAAGGAAACTATGTTTGACAAATCTCTCAGAGTTCTTTGAATATGCATCCAATAAGATGGATAAAGGGGAACTAGTCAATATAATGTGTTTGGATTTTCAAAAATCATTTGATAAGGTGCCCTATCAAATTAGGACAAATGGTATTCTGGGTTATAGATTAGCATCGATTGAGGATTGGTTATGAACAGAAAACAGACAGTAGGAATAAATGGGCTATTTTTGCAAGGATCAATATTTGGGCCTCAGCTATTTACAATCTATATTAATGACTTAGATGAGGGCAGTGAGTGTAACGTATCCAAGTTTGCTGCTAATACAAAGTTAGGCGGGAAAGTAAGTGGTGAGAAGGATGCAAAGAGGCTGCAGAAGAATTTAGACAGGTTGGGTGAGTGGGCAAGAACATGGCAGATGGAATACAATGTGGGGAAGTGTGAAGTTATCCACTTTGGTAGGAAAAAAAAGCAGGATTTTTTTTAAGTGACGAGAAACTGGGACATGTTTGCATTCAGAGGGACATGGCTGTCCTTGTACATCAATAACAGAAAGTTAAAATAAAAGCAAAATACTGCGGATGCTGGAAATCTGAAATAGAAACAAGAAATGCTGGAATCACTCAGCAGGTCTGGCAGCATCTGTGGAAAGAGAAGCAGAGTTAACGTTTCGGGTCAGTGACCCTTCATCGGAAAGTTAAAATGCAGTTACAGCAAGCAATTAGGATGGGAAATTGTATATTAGCTTTTCTGACAAAGGGATTTGAGTAGAAGAGTAAAGAAGTCTGACTACCATTATAAAGGGCATTGGTAAGCCACACCTGGAGTATTGTGTGCAGTTTTTGTCTCCTTACCTAAAGAAGGCCATATTCCAATAAGGAGTGCAATGAATGTTCACTAGAAAGGTCCCTGGGATGAGGAGAATATGCTATGAGGAGAGATTGAGTAGATTAAGTCTATATTTCCTGGAGTTTAGAAGAAGGAGATGTGATCTAATTGAAACATATAAAATTTTTAAGGGGCTTAATAGGGTAGATGCTGAGAAAATGTTTCCCCTGGCTGGAGAATCTAAAACACGGGGTCACAGTTTCAGCCAGTCAGGACTGAGATGAGGAGAACTTTCTTCACTCAATGGGTTGTGAACTTTTGGAATTCTCTACCTCAGAGATCTGTGGATGCTCTGTCGTTGAGTATATTCAACACAGTGGTCGATAAATTTTTGGTTACTAAAGGAATTAAAGGATATGGAGATAGTGCAGGAAGGTCAGATAGAATATCAGCCATAGTCTTGATTGGCGGAGCAGGCTCAGAGGGCCAAATGGCCTACACCTGCTCCTATTTCTTATGTTCATGTGTAAAAGGTGCTCAAGAGCAGAGTATGGGAGATTGAAGAGACAATTTTGTACATTATTATAATTACCATTAACAGCATTAGTAATTAAAAATAACTTGCACTAATATAGCAACTTTAAATTGGTAAAATATCACAAGGCAATTCACAGGAATGTAATCAGACAGAATTTAACAACAAGCCAAAGAAAGAGATGTTAAGACAGGTAACCAAATACTTGGTCAAAGAGGTTGCTTTTAACGAGGGTCAAAAATGAAGAGAGGTGGAGAGGATCAAGGAGGGAATTCCAGTGTTTAGAGTCTAGGCAGCTAAAGACACTGCTGCCAATGGACAAGAGGCCAGATTTGTAGGAATGCAGACTTAGAGGAGGTTTGTAGGGCTGGAAGATGTTATTTCCCTTCATTCATGGGATGTGGGCATCATCACTGGCCAGGCCAACATTTCTTGTCCATCCCTAATTACCCTTGAGAATGTGGTGGTAAGACACCTTCATGAACCATTGCTGTCTATGTGGTGCAGGTATGTCCACAGTCCTGTCAGGAAGCGAGTTCCAGGTTTTTGCCAAAGTGACAGTGAAGGAATAGTGCAATAGTTCCAATTCAGGATGGTGTGTGACTTGGAGGGAAACTTGCAGGGGGTGGTGTTCCCATACACCTTGTTGTTCTAGGTAGAAGAGGTCAAAGGTTTGGAAGATGCTGTCGAAGCAGCCTGGGTGAGTTGCTGCAGTGCATCTTGAATTGATGGTACACACTGTTAGTTGGAGTGCTTCAATAAAACCCAAGGCTTGAGGCCCAGACTGAGCTAGTTGGGAGCAGCAGTGGGAGTTTATGGACCGCTTTCAAAAAGAGTTTGAAAAAACAGGGGGAGAAAAAACTCAAAATGTGGCATAACGGGAAAGCAGGTAAGTGATTGGTTGGTGAGTATTTCTCTTCTTTTTCTGTCGAAACTAGGACATTGGTTTAAACTATGAGCTAAGAAATTATAAATTTCAATTGGGATAAGTAACACACTTGAGTGCAGATTTTACCAAAGTGTAAGGGAATTTGGTGAGTCGGGGAATTCAGAGAGTCTGGGAATTCAGTGAGGTGGGGGTAAGAGGTGCTGCTAGATATTTAAAAAATAAACAAATAGGATTAAATTAGGACTGTGGGCTAAGTTACAGTAATGACGCAAAGTAAATAACGAAATTTTATAATTAAACAAGTTTATTACTTTGATTAAAAACCATAAATAGACAATTGAATGCTGTTTCAAAACTTGAAAACCTAATTAGTTAAACAAAATACAATAGAGATGGCTGGGCAGGTGATGTGTTGCAGCTGCAGTATGTAGGAGCTGGTGGACACCAGTGTGATCCACTCCAACCACATCTGCAGTAAGTGTCTGCAGCTCGTGGAACTTCAGGCTTTATCACTGTGAAGCATCAGAGAGGGTGAACGTTACCTGGTCACTTGTTTCAAGAGGCAGTCACACCTCTTAGGCTAAATACTTCAGATTTGGTCTATGGTCATGGACAGGAAGGTGTGACAACAAGTGAGGCAGGTATGGGGATCCAGAAGGTATCATTGGAGGAGCCTCAGCCCTTGTACTTGCTCATCAGGTATGAGGTTCTTGCGGCTAGTGTGGACGAGAGCAGGGACAGCAAGGAGGATGAACAAACTGACAACAGCATCATGGTACAGGGGGCCATTCAAGTTGAGTGAGTAAAAAGGAATGTAGTAGTGGTAGGGGACAGTATAGTTAGGGGAATAGATACTGTTCTGTGCAGCCGTGTGCATGAGTACCAAAGGCTGTGTTGCCTGGCTGGTGCTAGGGTTACGGACATCTCCTTGGAATTGGAGAGGCACAGGGAGTAGGAAGAGAAGGATCCAGTTGTCGTGGTCTAAGTAGGTACCAATGACATAGGTTTGGCTAAGAAAGAACTTCTGCTGAGGGAGTATGAGCAGCTAGGGGCTAAAAGGCAATAATTTCTGGATTACTACCTGAGCCATGAGCAATTGGTATAAGGTAAATAAGATCAGAGATGAAGGTGTGGCTTAAAGATTGGCATTGGAAAAATGAGTTTCAATTCATGGAGCACTGGCAACAGTACTGGGGAAAGAGGGAGCTGTACCATTGGGACACGCTTCACTTGAACCATGTTGGAACCAGTGCCCTGGTGAATTGAATAACTAGGGCTATAGAGAAGGCTTTAAAATAAGTAGTGGGTTGTGGGGTGGGGTGGAGGGGGGGAGGGAGGGTTCAGCTGAGGGAAAATTTAAAAAAATTAAGTGCAGGGTAGCAACATGGGTAATGATAACTAGAGTGTGACATGAAGGGACAGAGCGTACAAACATAAGAGTCATAGAGTCATACAGAACAGAAACAGGCCCTTTGGCCCATCGTGTCTGTGCTGGCCATCAAGCAACTATCTATTCTAATCCCATTTTCCAGCACTTGGCCTGTAGCCTTGTACGCTATGGCGTTTCAAGTGGCCATCTAAATACTTCTTAAATGTTGTGAGGGTTCCTGCCTCTACCACCTCTTCAGGCAGTGTGTTCCAGATTCCAACCACCCTCTGGGTGAAAAGATTTTTCCTCAAATCCCCTCTAAACCTCCTGTTCCTTACCTTAAATCTATGCCCCCTGGTTATTGACCCCTCCGCTAAGGGAAAAAGTTAAAATCTATCAATGCCCCTCATAATTTTGTATACCTCGATCATGTCCCCCCTCAGCCTTCTCTGCTCTAAGGAAAACAACCCTAGCCTTTTTAGTCTCTCTTCATAGCTGAAATGCTCCAGCCCAGGCAACATCCTGGTGAATCTCCTCTGCACCCTCTCCAGTGCAATCACATCCTTCCAGCTGTGGCCTAACTAGCGTTTTATACAGCTCCATTATAACCTCCCTGCTCTTATATTCTATGCCTCGGCTAATAAAGGCAAGTATCCCATATGCCTTCCTAACCACCTTATCTAACTGTGCTGCTGCCTTCAGTGATCTATGGACAAGTACACCAAGGCCCCTCTGACCCTCTGTACTTCCTAGGGTCTTACCATCCATTGTATATTCCCTTGCCTTGTTAGTCCTCCCAAAATGCATCACCTCACACTTCTCAAGATTAAATTCCATTTGCCACTGCTCCGCCCATCTTACCAGCCCATCTGTATAGTCCTGTAATCTTAGGCTTTCCTCTGCACTATTTACAACACCACCAATTCTCGTGTCATCTGCGAGCTTACTGATCATACCTCCTATATTCACGTCTAAATCATTAATGTACACTACAAACAGCAAGAGTCCCAGCACAGATCCCTGCGGTACACCACTGGTCAGAGGCTTCCACTCACAGAAACAACCCTAGACCATCACCCTCTGCCTCCTGCCACTAAGCCAATTTTGGATCCAATTTGCCAAATTGCCCTGGATCCCATGGGCTCTTACCTTCTTAACCAATCTCCCATGCGGGACCTTATCAAAAGCCTTACTGAAGTCCATGCAGACTACATCAACTGCTTTACCCTCATCTACACCTTTCGTCACCGTCTCGAAAAATTCAATCAAGTTAGTTAGACACGATCTCCCCCTGACAAAGCCATGCTGATTAACCCCTGCCTCTCCAAGTGGAGATTAATCCTGTCCCTCAGAATTTTTTCCAATAGTTTCCCAACTACTGATGTTAGACTCACCGGCCTGTAATTACCTGGTTTATCCCTGCTACCCTTCTTGAATAACGGTACCACATTCACTGTCCTCCAGTCCTCTGGTACCTCTCCTGTGGCCAGAGAGGATTTGAAAATTTGTGTCAGAGCCCCTGCTATCTCCTCCCTTGCCTCACATAACAGCCTGGGATACATCTCATCTGGGCCTGGGGATTTATCCACTTTTAAGCCCACTAAAACAGCTAGTACTTCCTCCCTTTCAATACTAGTAAGTTCAAGTATATCACCATCTCCCTCCCTGATCTCTATACCTACATCGTCCTTCTCCATAGTGAACACAGATGAAAAGTAATCATTTAAAACCTCACCTATATCCTCCGGCTCCACACACAGATTGCCACTTTGGTCCCTAATAGGCCCTACTCTATCCATGCTTATCCTCTTGCCCTTAATATACTTATAAAATGCCTTAGGATTTTCTTTTATCTTGCCCGTCAGTGTTTTTTCATGTCCCCCTCTTCGCTTTCCTAATTACTTTTTTAAGTACCCCTCTACACTTTCTATACTCCTCTCGGGCTTCCGCAGTTTTCAGCACTGAATCTGCCATAAGCCTCCTTTTTTCACCTGATCCAATCATCTATATCCCTTGACATCCAGGGTGCACCTGCAAATAGTATCAGAGGAGAGAAAAATGGTAAAAAGACCAAATTAAAGGCTCTTTATCTGAATGCACGCAGCATTCGTAACGAGATAGTGAATTGATGGCACAATTAGAAATAAATAGGTTTGATCTGATAGCCATTAAGGATGTAGTTGCAAGGTGACCAAGGCTGGAAATTGAATATTCAGGTTTATTTGATATTTTGAAAGGATAGGAAGAAAGGAAAAGGAGGTGGGGTAGCTCTGTTAATAATGAATGAGATCAGTACAGTAGTGAGAGATGATCTTGGCTTGGAAGATCAAGATATAGAATCAGTTTGGGTGGAGATAAGAAATAGCAAGGGAAAGAAGTCACTAGTGGGAGTAGTTTATAGGCCCCCTAACAGTAGATCCACTGTAGGACAGAGTATAAATCATGGGGGCTTGTAAGAAAGGTACTGCAACAATCGTGGACAAATCAAATTGGCAAAGGTAGCCTTGAGGACAAATTCATTACGTGTATTCTGGACAGTTTCTTAGAACAATACATTGTGGAACCAACCAGGGTACAGGCTGTTTTAGATCTGGTAATGTGTAATAAGACAGGATTAATTAAAGATCTCATCGTAAAGGATCCCGTTCTCTTTCTGTACCTGATTTGACTCAACTTCACCCTATTTTTGTCGCTGTCATTCTTCTGTTCCTTTGTCAATCCTCAGGCCCCATCATTTACCAAAGCCCCAAAGTCAACTGTAGCTCAGTGAGTAGCACCCTTACTTTGAAGTCAGAAGGTTGTGGGTTCAAATCCTAGTTCAGAGACTTTAACGCACAATCTAGGCTGACATATAGCACCAGTACTGAAAGAATGATGCACTGTCAGGAGTGTTGTCGCTCAAATATGAAATATCAAATATGAAAAAGGGGTGGCACAGTGATTAGCACCACAGCCTCACAGCTCCAGCGACACGGGTTCGATTCTGGTTACTGCCTGTGCGGAGTTTGCAAGTTCTCCCTGTGACCGTGTGGGTTTCCGCCGGGTGCTCCGGTTTCCTCCCACAGCCAAAGACTTGCAGGTTGATAGGTAAATTGGCCATTATAAATTGTCCCTCGTATAGGTAGGTGGTAGGAGAATTGAGGAAAGGTGGGGATCTGGTAGGGAATATGGGATTAATGTAGGATTAGTATAAATGGGTGGTTGATGGTCGGCACAGACTCAGTGGGCCGAAGGGCCTGTTTCAGTGCTGTATCTCTTAAAAAAAAATGAGACACTAAGCTGAGGCCCTATTTGCCTCTCAATTTGATGTAAAAGATCCTGTGGCATTATGAATGAAAGAACACAGGGGAGCTCTTTGCCAGTGTCTGGGCTAATTTTTATCCCTCAACGAACATCAATAAAAACAGATTATCTGCTCAATACCACATTGCTCTTTGTGGGAGCTTGCTGTGTTGCCTACGTTGCACTTCCAAAATTCCTGGTTGGCTGTGAAGCACTTTGGGACATCCTGAGGTTGTGAAATACAAGCTCTTTCTTTCTGATAACTAAACTGCTCTTGGCTGCAGAACACATGTGAACTTCTGTGGCTTTAATATATTCAGATTTTAGTGAGGTTTCTCACACTATTACCAAACAAATTCATTTGCAAGGAAGAACATGGAGAGACAATATAAAATAAAGGGCACAATTCTAAAGGGGGTGCAGGAGAAGTGGGACCTGGGTGTATATGTGCAGAAGTCATTGAAGGTCGCAGGACAGGTTGACAGCACAGTTAATAAAGCATACAGTATCCTAGGCTTTATTAATAAAGGCATGGAGTACAAAAGCAAGGAGGTTATGGTGGACTTGTATTAGACACTACTTCGGCCTCAGCTGGAGTACTGCATCCAGTTCTGGGTGCCGCTCTTTAGGAAAGGTGTGAAGGCATTGGAGAGAGTGCAGAAAGGGTTCACGAGAATAGTTCCAGGGAAGAGGAACTTCAGTTATGAAGACAGATTGGAGAAGTTCGGACTGTATTGCTTGGAGAAAAGAAGGCTAGGAGGAGATTTGATAGAGGTATTCAAAATCATGAGGGGTGTAGACAGAGTAGATAGAGAGAAACTGTTCCCACTCGTGAAAAGATCAAGAAGAGGGCACAGATTTAAAGTAATTGACAAAAGAAGCAAAAGTGACATGAGGAAAAACTGTTTCACGCAGCGAGTGGTTAAGGTCTGGAATGCGCTGCCTGAGATTGTGGTGGAGGCAGGTTCAACTGAAGCATTCAAAAGGAAATTGAACTGTTATCTGAAAAGGAAGAATGTGCAGGGTTACGGGGGGATGGCAAGGGAATGGCGCCAAGTGAATTGCTCATTTGGAGAGCCGGTGCAGACATGATGGGCCGAATGGCCTCCTTTTGTGCTGTAACAGTTCTGTGAGTCTGTGAAATGATTAGCCGACAAAATAGGAAGGCAAGGAATAGGGGTCGAACATCTGAGATTAGATTGACAATTGATGAAACTAGAGAAAGCAAATGTGGTTGTGAATGGAGCTGCATCAGTGTGATAAAGGATCACGATCGAGTGCCACAGGATTCACTGCTGAGGACATGTTATTAGGTGGAGGCAGAAATGAAGCTGTGTACATTTACATATGACACCAAACAGAAAAAATAGTGAGGAAATGAGTGACAAATGTTAATTAGGAAAGGGAAATTATCAATGTGAATATAAACTAAATAACTTGGCTACATACACAACACAGAGTGATCAGGAGGTATTGGTGGATTGTTCATCAAAGCCAACAGCACAGTATGTGGCAGCAATAAGGAAAGATGGCCAAATATTAGGAAGTGTAGTCACAGGGATAGAAGGAAAATCCCAGTAGAGTAGTGTGTACAATTCTGGTCGCCATGCTACAGAAAGAATATCCTGACACTGGAGGCAGTGCAACGCAACTGATAACTAGCTTTAGACATCTGAACTGTGAGGAAAAGCCTGGGATTGTTTACTGTGGTGAAGAAAAGGCTTGGGAGAGATTTTATCCAAGATTCTTCAGGGAGTTGATAAACTGAACCCCAATAATGAATTCAACATTGACACAAACTCTAGAATCAGTGGGTATTTTAAGAGGAAGATGCACAAATAGTTTGACTTAAACTACTTCATAAATGTGGAATGGCCTGTCAAGGGAAGGCCGGTAGTGTGAAAAAACTTAAGAGAATTGGATAGATATTTGAGGCAGCAGGTGATTGGGGTATCAGTTTTTAGGACTGCTCAGATAAACAAAGGAATGTTTTTCTGTACCTTCCTGTGTCTGACATTCTGAGATTTCCATTAATAAATGAAAGATTTCAAAGTGTATTTATTGAAGTACGTAGGATAACATGAGAGAGTTGGTTCTGTCACCAGACTGCAGTCACAGTGCTGGAGATGGGACTTCTTTGTGTGTGTTATTTACCTAGTGATTAAATCCTTTAAGTGCTTTGTGATGGCTTGGCTTCCTAAGTTACTTCACACTGTCACTGTTTAGTTCTGATCCCAACACCAGGTCCACAAGCCAACACCTGGATTAACACAGCTAAATCCTGCCTCCTTTCCCAGTGGGAACGTTGGGCCAAGAGCTGGTCTTCCAGTGAAAAGGGCCCTGGAGGGTGAGAGAAGCACCTTCTCTTTAAAGAGAGACGTGTCCCAGTCAGGAAGCACACCCACTTTAAAGGCAGGGACAAGTTGATAAAAAGGGAAAAGTTAGAGAGGAGCTAAAGTAAACATTGGTCCCTTAGAGGCAGAGACAGGAGAAATGATCATGGAGACTGAGGAAATTGCAGAGACATTGAACAAATATTTTGTGTCTGTTTTCACAGTGGAAGACATAAATTACTTACCAGAAGTAGAGGTAAATCAATTAGCTAATAAGACGGAGCAGCTTAAAATATCAGCAGAGAAAAAATATTAGAGATACTTAAGGAACTAAAAGCTGACAAATCCCCAGGATTCAGTATACCACCATCAGTACGCAGAATTTGGCTTCTAAATTATTTCGCTCAATGTGCTGCATGGTGGTGGCTGATTTTAATTTGCCCATTCTGACATTCTTTTTTGTCTGCTAGCACTTGAGACTGCTACTCTCAAAACTGCACTGGAAACCCTCCCTCATCTACCAATCAGTGAGTTGAGCCTTGTGTCAATCAGTAAAATGTGCAAAGTTTGCAAGATGGGCAATTTCAGGGAGGATCCGAGAATTCATGGTCTGTGGCGCATTTTTTCACGGCTGTGAATTTGGTAGGGCACTACTGATGATACAAAGCTAGGTGAGAATGTAAACTGTGAGGACACAAAGGAGCTGCAAAGAGACATAGAGAGGTTACATGAGTGGGTAACAAGGTGGCAGATGGAATACTATGTGGGGAATTGTGAAGTTATTCACTTTGTTTATAAGAATAGAAAAGCAGATTATTTTATAAAGGGCATGAAACTTTTAAATGTTCATGTTCAGAGAGACTTGGATGGACTCACACAAGGAACACCAAAAGTTCACATACAATTAGGAAGGCAAATGGCATGTTGGCTATTATTGCAATGGGACTGGAGTACAAGAACAAGGAAGTCTTGCTACAGTTGTACAGGGCTTTGGTGAGACCACACCTGGAGTACTGTTTGCAGTTTTAGTCTCCATATTTAAGGAAGGATATACCGGCCCTGCAGACTGTACAGCAAATTTCACTAGACTGGTTCCTGGGAGGAGAGGTTTGTCCTATGACAAGAGGTTGAGTAAATTCAGTTTATACTGTCCGGAGTTTGGAAAAATCAGAGATGATCTCATTGAAACATACAAGATTCTGAAGGGGCGTGACAGGGTAGACACAGAGGTTGTTTCCCTTGGCTGGGGAATCTAGAACAGCCTCAGGATAAGGATCAATTGTTTAGGACTGATGAGAAATTTCTCCATTCAGAGGGTTGTGGATCTTTGAAACTCTCCACTCTAGAGGGTTATGTTGTGTTATTGACCTCTCAACACAAATGTACCAAACCATCTGAAGCTGACTGGTAAGTTGAATGAAGGGTTTTTTATTACAAAATAACAGACTTACAGGAGAGCTCTAACATACATGTGCTGACTGAAGACTGTTCCAACTGCTATATCACATGTTGCCATGTTGGTCACTTCCTGTGATGCTGTATATTAAATTATTTACATATTCAACAGTATGTTAACTCATACTCAAGCAGTTAATAAATATCAAAACAGGTTATAGATACTACATGAGTATATTCAAGGCTGTGATAGATCTTTCAGGGAATCAAGGGATTTGGGGAGTGCTTGGGAAAGTGCTGCTGAGACAGAAGATCAGCCATGATCATATTGAATGGCAGAGAAGGCTTGAAGGGCCATATGGTGTACTCCTGCTCCTATTTCTTATGTCCTTAAGAATGGTCCTGCCCGGGTGACTTCTGCACAGAAAGATCACATAGCAACAGTCACCACATGTGACAAGATGGCTCATTGCATGAAGGGCAATGGGACGTTTCAATGTAAGCCACTGTCGGAATACAATCAAGCTACACAGTGGAGGGAAGACCCATTATCCCCAAAATCAGGGATAGGAATGGCAGCAGCAGGAGAGAGTGCAGAAACCATGGGAGAGGAAGGGGGAAGAGAAGAGCAGCAGCCTAGGTCTCTCAATGAAGAAGTGTATGAGGCTGGGGGCGTGTAAAGGTTCAGCTAGAACAAGGTCCGTTGAAATGAACAGCCTAGATGTTACAGTCAACACCAGCTGCTCAAACGGCTACCACGTGCGACATATCAATTGTTGAACACAAGAAATAAATGGCCTTGAGCTTCAAGGATTTGGGTTTTGTAATTTACAAATACATTTCTATCCCCTCCTCTACTGTAGGTGGTGACCCAGTCCCCAGCAAACTGCCCTCACCACCTGGGAATTCCTAACAGTGGGAGGCAGGCTGGGCATAATGCCTCATCATCATTGGTGTCATAGTTTTGATCATCAACAAGGAGATGCAGACCCCAGATGGGGACTCCAGGTACAGCACATTGGCCACCTTGTTCCAGCTGTACTTGTTTATGTAGAGTGGAAGCAAACACATCGGAGTAACAGGATGTGCCCTTCAACCCGAATCTTTGTTAACCATCTCCCCACACCCACCTGTACCCCCACACCCCAACCCCAGAGCTCCCCAAACTCCCCTACCCCAAAGGCCCTCACAATCCCACCTGGGGCACCCCTGAACGCCACTCTCCATCTCGTTCATTAAGTGGTTGAACCTGTTGACTGTTGAATAAATGATAATTTTATTGGTGGCTGACTGAGCAGGTACATCCATCCACTCGGTGCTGGCTACTGTAGCTCAGGGCCTCTGCACTGAGTCTATACTTCAGCTCTATTCCCTGTCCAGAATGGCCTGAAGGGATTTTCAGGAGCTCCTTGGTGACTGTTCACTCAGTGGACACACCCCCATTTCATAGCAAAACACTATTCTCAGTTCCCCCAATGACTCAGAGTATAAATGTACAAATCAGTATGGCACTCAGCTATACTGACCAGAAAGTTGCAGCTTTCATCGCTAATCCACATTTGGAGGGGAGGGGAGGGGAGAGGGACAAGAGCCCAGGTTTCCCAATCTTCAAACACCACCTCAAGCTGGGAGGTTGGATTTGGATCAGGACAGAACCAGGAACCCAAGCTGCTCCCTTCCCACCAGCACAGGAGAGAGTTAAAACTCATAATACTGTCCTGACTGAGATTAGCCAACAGTGAAGCTCAATCATTTTCCCTTCAGTAAAGGAAGTACTTACATGTAAAGGTCCATTTTCAGCAAGGAATCCATCCAAGGAACTGCACCCAGGGCCACCGTTCAACCACAGGATCACTGAGTGGGTTTTGCTGAGATGCCACAAAGCTGCAGGATGCAAAACATGTTGGAATTAATGTCCGTTACTGAGGACCCTGCAAGACCACAGAGAATTGTGGAACGGTTTTGTAGCCATTGGGTTGGGCTAACCGTTTTGAAGGAGAGTCACCCACAAGGACCACCTCTCCTCCTCCTCTTCTGAAGACACTGATTCTGTTATATCCAGTTGAGACACACATGCACTTTCTAGGAAGGGGAATCTGTTTGAGGTCTTTAATATATGAAAAGGATTTGATCGAGTAAATAGAGAGAAACTATGTCCTCTTGTGGGGGAACTGTCGGACAAAAATTAGAATTCGATCCTTCAGGATTGAAATTAGAAAGCAAATTTCCACTTAAAGGTCAGTGGAGCTCTCTCCCAAAAAGGCTGTGGATGTTGGGGGACAATTGGAGTTTTCAGGACTGGGATTGATAGATTTTTATTAGGTAAGGGGATCAATATGTGGGAAAATGGAGTCGAGGTAGAGATCAGCCATGATCTAGTGAATAATGGGGCAGGTTGGAGGAGCTGAACGGCCTCATCTACTTTCTACATGATCAGGGGTGGGGACCCTGGACGCTTATCGCCTCCTTCGCCCAGGGGAACTGAGGTCAACTGTAGTACTCCAACTGAGATCTGGGACCTGAGCAAAAAGCTGCCAGCACTGTTTGTACATGATGTTAAAACCTGTTCTCGGGCAACTTCTCTTCCTTCATTTGGAAAGTGGCAGGGGCAGTTGGCAGAATATCCACTCGAGCAGATAATTCCACTGTACATTCACCTGTTATTTAACTCACAGTGCCTCTGCTCACAAACTCCAATTCTCACACAGCACAATGGCTTATCCAGTATAACATGATCGGCTCCATGACCTTCAATCAGGCAGTGAAAACGTTGGTGATTGTTCCAGGGCAAGCAGCTGCTGGAGATTAGGAAATATCTAAGAGATAAAGAAGTGCTTCCCACCACCCTCCCAACTCGCCAAGGGCAGCCTGACTGCTCGAGCACGTGAAATGTCTGGAAAACAGTAAACAGAATGAGCTGCAAAGCTCATTGTGAGTGGGGTGTTATCTATGTGACTGTTGTCATACTCATACTACCGTGGCCATTCTTCTATATTGATTTATATATTTACAGCACATGAGAAGATCATTCGGCTCATCGTGTCTGGGCCAGCTGAACAAGAGTTATCCAGCCTAACCCCATATTCCAGCTCTTGATCTGCAGTCTCATGGGTTAAATCAAGTCCATAACCAAGTTATTTTTCTAAATGCGGTGAGAGTTTCTGCCTCTATCATCCTTTTAGGCAGTGAGTTCCAGACCCCCACCACCCTCTGGGTGAAAAACATTTCTCCTCAACTTCCCTGTAATCCTTCTGCCAATTACTTTAACTCTATGCCCCTGGTTATTGACCTCTCTGCTAAGGGAAATGGATCCTGCCTATTCACCCGATCTAGGGCCCTCGTCATTTGATACACCTCAATTAACTGTTCCCTTAGCCTCCACTGTGCCAATGAAAACAACCCCAAACTTTCCTCATAGGTAAAATTTTCCATCCCTGGCAACATCCTCGTAAATCTCCTCTATACCCTCTCTACTGTGATCACAATGCACATGTTCATTTTAAATTCACATATTGAACTGTATAAATGTAAGGCACAACTCACCTTCAGTTCACTCATTCACCTTTCATATAGAGAGAGCACACGGAATGATATGCATCACATTCCAGTTGTCAGCATACAGAGTAAAGTCTCCTGTAATGATCCCTGGGTCATACTATCATTTATCCAGATTTTGGGTAGGAGAGAGAAGCACTAATGCCGGCATTGATGAAGTTTGGAAGTCACTAAGCTCAATCATCTACAAAGCAGTAGAAGCATCATTTGGTAAAGGTAGAACCTGCAAAAAGGGCTGGTTTGAGATCTACTCAGCTGAGATGATATCTGTCATTGATGCAAAAAAAAAAGCCTACATGATGCACAACATAAACCCAACAGCTAAGACACTGCATGACCTGAAAGTAGCCAAGACAGGTGTGCAAAGTAGAGGGAGATACTGTGCAAACCAACACTGGATTAGCTTATGTCAAGAAATTCAAACTGCATGTGACAAAGGAAATCTACGAGCTATGCATGAAGGGATCAAGTGGGTGCTTGGTCCTGACATCACTAAAGTTTCTCCCCTGAAGTCAGCAGATGGTGAAGTACTCACTGACAGAAGTAAACAGATGTCCTGCTGGGCTGAACACTAATGTGAGTTGTACTCCTGTGAGTTGGACATCTCCCAGTCTGCACTCGATGCTCTCCCGCAACTTCCTTTCATGGATGAGTTAGATGAGGAACCCTCATCACTGGAGCTCAAGAAGGCCATAGACCACGTAGTGAACTGAAGGGCATTGGACAAGGACAGAATCCCAGCCAAACTGCTCAAGCACAGAAAGTCCCATCTATTGCCACACCTTTATTATCTTCTCCTTCTCTGTTGGAAAGTATGCTCTGTTCCACAGGAGATACATAACACCAAAATCATCACACTACACAAAAACAAAGGCAACAGAGGAGACTGCAACAACTACAGGGGCATCTCACTCCTTAGCATGACAGGGAAGGCCCTTGCTAGGGTCATTCTTAAGACTGCATTTACTTGTAGACAGCGTGTACCTGGAAGCACAGTGCGGTTTCTATGCCGGCAGATCTACTGTGGACATGATCTTCTCCGTATGCCAGCTACAAGAGAAGTGTAGGGAACAGAGTATATCCCTTTACCTTACTTTCGTAGATCTCACTAAGGCATTCGACACCGTCAGCAAAGCAGAACTCGGCAAGATTTTGGAAAAAATTGGCTGTCCACCAAAGCTCCTCAGTCTCATCCGCTCCTTCCACGACAACATGGACTGCACTGTACAGTTTGATATCTCCACTTCCAACAGTTTCAGAGTGAAGAATGGAGTGAAACAGGGTTGTGTCCTAGCCCCCACTCTGTTTGGTAGCTTCTTCTCCATGCTCCTGACCTTCGCCTTCCCTGCAGATTTGGAAGGAGTCTGCTTGCACAGTTGGTCAGATGGCAAGCTCTACAATCTATCAAGACTGAAAGCGAAGACAAAAACACATCACGTCCTGATCAGAGAACTCCTCCACACTGACAATGCTGCACTAATCACCCACATGGAAACTCGGCTACAAAGAATCATGGACTGTCTCTCCCAAGCCTGTAACTTGTTCTCCCTGACTGTAAGCATCAGGAAAATTGTAGTCATGGGACAAGGTGTTGCATCTCCACCCCTGATCACACTAAATAACAGTCCACTGGAAGTGGTTAGCAAACTCTGCTACCTTGGGTCCATGGTGACGGACAATCTGTCCCTTGATGCAGAGCTCAATACATGCATAGGGAAAGCAGCTACCACTTTTGGCCGACTTGCAAAGCGTGCATGGGATAACACCAAGCTGACCCTTAGGACCAAGCTGATAGTTTATAAGGCCTGTGTTCTCAGCACCTTGCTGTATGGCTGTGAAACATGAGCGACTTACAGTTACCAGGAAAAGAAGCTCAATAATTTCCATCTTCACTGTTTGCGATGTATTATGGGTATATCCTGGTAGGACAAAAATCACAAATGTGGCAGTCCTCTCAAAGGCAGAGCTCCCAAGTGTGTAATCAAACAGAGGTGGCTTTGGTGGATCAGACCCATCTGCAGGACGGAAGACAGTCACATACCCAAGGACCTTCTGTACGGTGAGGTAGCCGGGGCCAGACAACCAGTGGGGCGCCCAAAGCTCTGCTTCAAGGATGTTTGCAAGCGTGACACGAAAGCCGTAAATATCAACTATCGCACTTGGGAGTCACTAGCTGGCGAAAGAGGGAAATGGTGAAAAACAACAACTCACAGAGACATTTCACAGCTTCACATGCAACACTTGTGGCAGAACTTGCCTCTCAAGGATTGGCCTTCACAGCCATCAACAAAAGTACAAAATACAACATGAAGTCAATCAGAGTTTAATTGTTGTTTGGTGATGGGGATTTGCACATTGCCACGTACTCATAACTGTTTTCAAAGACGATATACAATCTATCCCACTGTAGACTCTACGCCACATGTTTAACTTTCTGATAGCTCTGAAACCCTCCTCCCCCCTCCAATTAAATGGATTGTTTGCTGTGTGTCTATCATCTTTCGTAGATGGCAGGATGCCAACCAGGGTAGGAGAAGGAGTAGTAACTGTTAATAGCTCTGTTGAGATTACTGAGAGAAGTCAGAGGGCTAAGTTCCCGAACCCCCAATGAGTTTGTTACTTGCGTGATTAAAAAGATGCCTCCGTCATAAGTACTGTTTATGTTGGGTTTATATTCTCTTAATAAATACAAATTATTGCTCAGATGACTCTCTGTCTCCTGATGCATGTGCCTTCATTGAAGGAAAAGGACAAGGATTATCTCAGCATACACGTGTAGGATTGAGTTTATTTTATTATAGTACTGTCAGAACTTAGTTGTCATATCTTTAATTATATCAGTTAAAATTGCCATCTATATATAACATAACCACAAAAGCATGAGCTTAGCTAAAGTTCTGTACAAGTCATGACATGGCGAGAAGCGATGGAAAGGGTTAATTCAGACAATTGTAAAGACCATTTATTTAAAAGATGTTAGACTGTGGATTACCCCAAGGAGACTGTTAGCTTTTCAACTGGTTAAAAAAAACTGTCAACAATCCCTATCTGGTCGCAAAGCTGTGAAACAGGACAAGCACATATCAATCTCATTAAGTGGTCATTGTTGATGAATAAACAGCAAGGAATCACCAATCTGCAGCCCCCCTGAATGACAATGACCTAAAGCAGGCTCAAGGTACCATCATGGAAGGGCAGTTAGATAATGACAGATGGACAGAAAAGGAATTTTACCTAATATGGCACAGAGCCAAGCTGGGAACAGTATATAGAATAAGGATTCATAAAATACTTAGTGTGCAGAATTATCAAGAAGGAGGGAAGACAGAAAAAAGACTCCAATCAAGAGACAAGTTGCTGCAATTAACCGAAGGTTGAGGACCGGTGATCCATCGTGATGACCACTGCCCTTTGCCATTTAATGCTCATTGTGGAAAACGTAATAAAGTCTGTGAAGCTTGTGAAAACATCCTCAGACCCATGTGGTTTTGTAGCTCGTCTGTTCAGGAAGTCCCTTTTGGATCTCCTCTCCCAACTTAATTTTAATTGACTGAAGTCTTTTAATTAAAGCAAACGCCAGATCTTACACACCTGATGGCTCAACCCATAGTCCTTCTGCAGCTATCAACTTTCTTGGATGCTCTTCCTACTTTAAGTGGAACTTCTACATCTCTTCCTTCAGTACATCTACCTCCAAGCACCTCAGGTTCCTCTTTCAGATCAAACACTTTCTCCCCCTTCAAATCTAGTTCTTTATAAAGCCCAAGTCTGTCCAAAACTTGAACCGTGGTCTTCTCTTTCACACAGAACAGGATGCAAGGAAACATTTCTGTCATAATTTTTGGGGACTTTATTTGCACTAAATATTTGCTCAGGTTCAGTGTCACCAATTACTCCCATAAGTGGCTTTTGTGTCCCCTACAATCTGGAGTACATCCTTTTCTACCCAAAATCTAGGTAAATGATAATATGAAATTAGGATAACATAGAATTTCAATCCATATACTAACTACTGAAATAATATACATGCTATTGGAACTCACACAGCTAGGCAATGAGGGATAGAAAACTGGAACCCACTCAATACACTTACAAGCTTTTATTTACAAAGAAACACACAGCATATCATGCACCTCCGATGAACAAAGACATTTTCAGTCTGCTCCTATGTATATGAGCACAGGTGAATCCCCAATTAATGCCCACCACCTGAATATAATTAATTCCCCGTTGATATACAATCAACACATGCCATTCTCTCTATATGAAAGGTGAACTGATAATCAAAGGGGCGGCACAGTGGCGCAGTGGTTAGCATCGCAGCCTCACAGCTCCAGCGACCCGGGTTCAATTCTGGGTACTGCCTGTGTGGAGTTTGCAAGTTCTCCCTGTGTCTGCGTGGGTTTCCTCCGGGTGCTCCGGTTTCCTCCCACAGCCAAAAGACTTGCAGGTTGATAGGTAAATTGGCCATTATAAATTGCCCCTAGTATAGGTAGGGGAATATAGGGACAGGTGAGGATGTGGTAGAAATATGGGATTAGTGTAGGATTAGTATAAATGGGTGGTTAATGGTCGGCACAGACTCGGAGGGCCGAAGGGCCTGTTTCAGTGCTGTATATCTAAAATCTAAAATCTAAAATCAAAGAAACACCAACTTGTATTGATATGGCACCTTTGACATAATGAAATGTCCCAAGATGCTTCACAGGAGCATTATAAAACAAAATTTGGTACCGAGTCACATATTAGGGCAGAAAACCAAAAGCTTGGTTAATGAGGTAGGTTTTAAGAAGCATCTAAACGAAGAAAAGTGAAGTTGAGAGGTTTAGGCAGAGAATTCCAGAGCTCAGGTTCCAGGCAGCTGAAGGCACAGTTACTAATGGTGCAGCAATTAAAATTGGGGAGGCTCAAGAGGCCAGAATTCAAACAGCGTAAACATCTCGGAGAGTTGGGGGCTGGTGGGGGGGGTGGTGCTACATAAGATTACAGATATGGGGAGCAGTGAGGTCATGGAGGGATTTGAAAACAAGGATGAGAATTTTAAAATTGAGGCATTGTTTAACTAGGGGCCAACGTACATCAGTGAACCCAAGGGTGATGGCTGAAGGGGACTTGGTGTGAGTAAGGACAAGGGCAGCAGAGCTTTGGATGATCTCAAGTTTATGAAGGGTAGAATGTGAGAGACTAGCCAAAGGTGTGCTGGAACAGTCGAGAGATAATAATGGCAAAATATTCTTAAATTAACTATTTATTTTAACCACACTGTAATTACTGAATAATATAAATCCTATCATATTACAGCAACACCTCTTGATGTTTCAGGCTAAAACTACCTCAAACATCCATCAATCTTCCTCATTTAGGTTAACTCAAGGATTCTGTGGCCTCTCTCACATAGAACCCAACCAATGCATATCATTGGAGGATGGAATGAATAAAGGGTGTTAAGGGGCAAGGGGGATAAGGGGTGATAAAGGATGAGGGAGAAGGGGGAGCATAAGTATAGTTGGAGAATTTTGGCTTTGAAAGACTTAATTCCACCTCCTCCCCTCTGACTCTGGCTGGGTACAGATTCCACAAGCAGTCACCTTGCTCATTTTTCCTGCCTGATTTTTAGTTATTTATTCGCACGTAGGATGTGAGCATCGTTGGCAAGGCCAGCATTTATTGCCCATCTCTAATTGCCCTTGAGAAGGTGGTGGTGAACTGCCTCCTTGAACCGCTGCAGTCCATGTGGTGTAGGTACACGCACAGTGCTGTTAGGAAGGGAGTTCCCGTATTTTGGCCCAGCAACAGTGAAGGAACAGCGATATAGTTGTAATTCCGGATGGTGTGTGGCTTGGAGGGGAACTTGAAGGGGATCCCAAACACTGGATGTCAATGGGATATTTAACTGTGGAGTAAGTTCACACACACAAGGCGTTAACTGGAGTGATTAGAAGCAGTGCAAGCTGTACAGCTTCCCTTAATCTCAATTTCCCTCAACAGCACCTCACCCCAAAATCCAGAGTTTAGTTTAGCTAAGTTACAATGTCCAACTCAGCACAGACCAGGGATCCAACCTGGGATCATTACCCATTGAGCGTTCAGAGGACTGCGGATGGTCAGCCACTCATTGTGCCTTGTCCCAATGCCAGGGTTGGCTGTCCAGCATCTCAGCTCCTGTGGAGACCCAACATCAACTCATTCACTTACCAGTAGTGTAGATGTACACCAGGAGATGCCTGCAGGTACCCGGACCACTGCCTGAAGTTGAGTTTCGTACTCAGATGTAGAGTGATGTAAACACAGGTGACAATCTGTCACATTTGTGCTGGAGAAAGTCCAATAGTTCTGATGAAGTAATTAAATAACTTGTGTCCTCAATCTATTCTTTAAGTACATGAATGTTCTTTTTTTTCTTTTGGGCCTCCTTATCTCGAGAGACAATGGATACGCGCCTGGAGGTGGTCAGTGGTTTGTGAAGCAGCGCCTGGAGTGGCTATAAAGGCCAATTCTGGAGTGACAGGCTCTTCCACAGGTGCTGCAGAGAAATTTGTTTGTTGGGGCTGTTGCACAGTTGGCTCTCCCCTTGCGCCTCTGTCTTTTTTCCTGCCAACTACTAAGTCTCTTCGACTCGCCACAATTTAGCCCTGTCTTTATGGCTGCCCGCCAGCTCTGGCGAATGCTGGCAACTGACTCCCACGACTTGTGATCAATGTCACACGATTTCATGTCGCGTTTGCAGACGTCTTTATAACGGAGACATGGACGGCCGGTGGGTCTGATACCAGTGGCGAGCTCGCTGTACAATGTGTCTTTGGGGATCCTGCCATCTTCCAACACATGAATGTAGTGTAGATAATAACTAGTGCTCCTTTCGACTATTGCTGTATTTTTCAGGAGGTCCAATGGAAACTACACTTGCCCAACAACACAATTAAAGAAAGACTTGTATTTATGTGATACTTTATCACATTCTCAAGAAGTCCCGAGTACTTTATTTATCCTCATTAAATGCAGCTACTGTTGTTCAATTTGGAAAACAACAGTCAATTTACAACAGAGTCCCACAAACAGCAGAAGGTGCATCACCAGCTGATCGGTTTTTAGTTGATGGAGGAATGTTATCCGAGAAAAACTCATCTGGTCTTTCTCCAATAACACCATGGGATCTTTAACATCCGCAAAAACAAGCAGAAGGAGCCTGGGGTTAACATCTCATCTGAAAGACGGCACCTCTGACAGTGTAGCACTCCCTCGGTACTGCACTGAAGTGTCAGCCTGGATTATGGGCTCAATTCCAGGAATAAAGGTCACAGACCAGAGACGCTAACTCTGTTTCTCTCTCCACAGATGCTGCCAGATTGCTATGTATTTCCAGCACTTTCTGTTTTTATTTCAGATTTCCAGCATCCGCAGTATTTTGCTTTTATTATTGAGGTCTCACAAACTTTTGACTCAAATAAGAGTGCTATCAATGGAGCCAAGGTGACAACTGAATACCGTTTTACTGAGTAACGTTTTAAACTTTTTCTGTCCTGTTCACCAAGGTAAGGATTGTTAGTTTAATCTGAAAGACAGGACCTCTGACAGTGCAGCACTCTCTCAGTACTTCACTGGAGTGTCAGCCTAGATTTCATGCTCAAGGAATTTTCAGTGCCTCCCCAAAGGTGGGAACAGAAGATGGGGTGGCTCTGTGGAGAGGTGGGGGGTGGTGTGGGGCAGGAATCCTGCTTTGTTCCCAATTGAGGCAAATTAAATTAGTTAAACAGCTCATTAAATGTTTGTTGGATAGCAGAGTTGAAATATTTATGCATGGTTTCAGGAGCTGTCAGTTTCTGATAAGCTGAAGGGAGGCGGGTACATTGTGGGGAGATAGTCAAGGCTGCCCTGTGCATTACCCCAGCCCCATAAGGTGGTCAGCGGGACAAAGGGGGACTTGGAATTTGGCATGAAGGGGTCCTTGGTGCTGCGCAGGTGGTGGGGAGAGTGGGCACTCAGTGCTCTGGTACTGAATGGGGTAATTTGCCAACCCTGGCATGGCAGGGGCAGAAGAGCAGATGGCAAGGCTGCGAAGGACATTGGGCAGCCACTTGTCCAAGAGGAAGGCTGCAGCTTGCTATGGGGGCAAGACTGTCAGATTTTGGGCCCAGTGGCAATGAGGGGCAACACCCTCCGCAGAAAGGGTGGAACCCTGAACATGAGGAGGGCATGGGAGAGGAAAGAGGGGTAGGAAGGCAACAGAGGCCAGACTCTCAGCAGAGGATCTACCGCCGAAATTGGAGCTAACTGGAGATGACTGAGACCCAGTGCTGCTGGAGACTACGACTCTCCAGGCAGATGGTCACAAAGATTTGTGCCCTTGTTGCTGAAGACTTTGGACCTCACAGCACTGTTTGTCATACCCTGCCAGTAGCTGTCAAAGTCACTGTTGCTTTGAACTTCTTAACTACTGGCTTCTTCCAAGCATCAGCTGTGGACCTTAGTGGCATCTTGAGCACGGCTGCACACCACTGCATCTTGCTGGTCACTGAAGCCCTCTTCGCCAGAGCTAGATAGCACATTCATTTCACAACAGACATGGCCTCGCAGGGACAGAGGACACTGGGTTTCACCTACATCGCTGGATTTCTCCAGGTGCAGGGCATCATCAGTTGCACCTATGTGGCCTTCAAGGTACCCAGTGACTGGTCATTCAGATCCATCAACAGGATGGGCTTCCACTCCCTCAACATCCAACTGGTCTGTGACCACAATATGAGCTTCCTCCATGTGTGCATTTGCTTTCCTGGCAGCTGACATGACTCCTTCATCCTCCGCCAGTCCAGGCTTCCTCGAATTTTCACACCAACCCCCAATGTGCATGGATGGATCCTAGGAGATAAGGGAAACCTCATGAAGAAATGGCTACTGACCCCTCGATGAGAGACCCAGACAGAGGCGATACAACCAATGCCACCTGCCCTCTAGGACAACCATTGAGCAGGCCTTCAGGCTTCTGAAGATGAGATTCCAGTGCCTGGACTGGTCGGGTGCTGCCCTCCAAAACCCTTCTGCAAAGATCATGGTCATTGTGGTGGTCTGCTGTGCTCTCCATTTCATGGCCCTTCAGAGAGTGTGGAGCTTGAGGATGGTGAGGCCTTGTAAGGACACAGCTCACTGGACAAGAAGCAAGAGGTGAGAGGAGGACCAGGAAGAGGAGGCGGAGGGAGATGATGCTGAACTGAAAGGTGCCCCTGCTGCAAATGAGGTAGTCTCCTCCTGCCACCCTCTGGGAAAAGGACCTCCCTCCTCTCCCTCACCGTCCTCCAGCAGATCCAGATCGGCATTGAAGAAGTGAGGGGCAGCCCTGCCCTGGATGCCAGGCCTCTGGCTCCCCTGTGACATCTCACTTCCCTCTGGTGCAGTGGAAAGTTTTGGCACAAAGCGCAGATCCCTCCCTCAGGACAATCAACAGCCTCAGTGTTGGCTGCCGCTGGGTGTCTAAATCAGTATCACACTTCGGGCTAGATTTTATTTGGAAGCCACATGTCCCAATGTTGGGATCGGAAGCAGGAGCGGCTTCTGTCAGGGTAAGGAGCAGCTGGCCACACACGATCAAGCAACAGTCGGCCAATTAAGATGAATGAGGCGGGGGCTGTCCAATACAGTGGCTCAGTGGCGAGGGTGGAGACAGAGACGCCGGTGGAAGCGGACATCGCAGCAGGTGCTGACGCCATGTTTAAAGGGCAGCCCTGCAATCAATGTTTTATTGACAGGCCTAAGGATTTCTTCAGGGAGAATGACTGCAGAACAATGGCAAAAAAAAGTCCCTGGGTGGCCCCATGCTTTAGTCATGCCTGCCTCCAGGTTCTCTTACAGCCTGCTAGGGAAAGGTGGGAGATACTCTTCCCTAGGGACAGGAGGAGGAGAGCGGGGCAGCTGACCGAGCAAGCTTGGCTGCAGCTAGAGGAGGAGGTCAGCAGCCATGGCGTCACACCAAGGACCTGGATACAGTGCTAGAAGCAGCTTAATGACCTCAGCTGGGCTGCAAAAGTGAATAAACTTTAAAGCCTTTAGCTCTTGGGCCTTGCATTTGTCAGAGGATGAGGATGCGTTGCGCGGAGAGGGAGTGACACTCAGTCGGGGGCAAAGGGTCCCAGCATACGGCCAAGCTGCCTGAGCCATGGCTAAATGGTGCTGAAAGATGGCCAACTGTCACTGGAAATCCTCACAAAGTCCCTGAAAAGGAGCCACACGCAGGAGGCATCTGTGTGTAACAACTGGACTTCCACCAGCTTGTCCCTGTTGGGAGACCAACATTCAGCATTGTGTCTACCGGAGAAGATGGCACACAATCGCAGATAGCGGGCCAAGACTTGCAGTAGACTGCCAAATTTCCATGTCCTGAGCTCGATGGAGGAGGCCATGAAGCTGGCATGGCTGCAGGATGGACGATTTGTTACAGACGGAGAAGATAGAGTAAGGTCATCAAGGGGCACAAGGAAGCATCAGCAGCTATGGAGCCTTGTTCCTCACGAGGCATCCGGTGCCTACAGGTGTCTCCAAGTAGGGGTGTTTGCTATATTGGGAGGGGAGGCCCTTGAACCTTCAATGTTGTCACGACTGAGGTGGGAGCAATGCACTGTCAATTCAGTCCCATCACTCCACAGGTCACAGCATATTATAAAATTTTTCCCGCCCAACTGGAAAACAGCCAAATTAAACACTCTAGTAACCCCCAGAACTAAACAGACCAAACCAGGTATCTTTAGACAACAAATTAACTATTTATTAAAACTAAATCTTAAACACTATTAAGATAAACCTATGTCTAAACACCTTATAACTTCTGATTTTAACCTAACTTCCCCCATTCACACCTACACTCAAAAATCAACGTTTAACCGATTTTTAAAAAGAATGCTGTTTTAAAAATTAGCTGTTACTTAAGAATAAATAAATAACTGGGTTATAAATCTTTGTGTGTTACGTTCCTGATGGGTGAGGTATCCTCGTGTAAAAATAATCAAATGCCATTCGAAGTCTCCTTACAGATTTGATGAAACAGTCCTTCAAAGTGCATTCAAAGCACTTCGGCTGCAGCGGGTGTCAAACAGTTCTTTAAACAAGGAGTATAGCAATGGGTCCACTCGGATTTTAAAACTGACTGTCTCTCAATCGAAACTTTACTGCGAATTCCAGAAAACACAGTCAGTCAAGAGAGATTCAATTTTGAAGCAAAGACTTCTTGGACAGGAAGTAAAGAAAAGGAATTTTGCTACCTCCAACAATACAAATGGTCTCTTCAAAGGGTTATTTCCTCCTTAGGCAATCAAGTGCCCTGTAGCTCATTATAGGATTTCTGCTGAGAGAAATAGACAGCTCCTTCCTCCTGTAAGCATGCTTCGCTGGTGTCTCTCAAAAACTGGTTTTAGCTGGTTTTTACACAATTAAATTGAAACATTACACCATGTGACCTCTCCTGCTGTTGCCTAGGTAACAAGTGCAGCTGTGGCACACTGTTCTTAGAAATCTAAAACATCTCTCTCTGTCTTAAAGGTACACAGTTTTTAACAAAGTCTTAAAGGCACACTGTTTCAAACAGAGAAGAAAAAAAAATACAGTTCCATGACTATGTCTCTGTTCTCTCATGCAGGTCACAGAGAGCATCCACAGAGAGTCTCCGAGATTGTGGGAGAGACTGCCATCTCTAAGGGGAAGGATAGAGCCTCAGGGGGTGCATCATCCCCACATACACCCACACCTGCACAGATACTCTCATGTCAGTGGGTATGCGCTCCTGGTTAGATTTGGTCATACAACCTGGAGACAGCACGGACGTGCTTGAGCAGCTGATGGAGGCTGTGACAACCCTGGCCTCTGACAGTTGGAGGACTGTGCGAGGCCAGGCCCATGCTGAGCCCCAGGCTCATGTGTCCTGGTGTCCCCAGCTTCAGGGAAATGCTGCAGTAAGAGGTCAGGCAACATCAGGGAGTATTGCCAGAGGTTATGCGTGCCCAAGTGTGGACAATGCAGGAGTCCATCCAGGACTTGAGTGCTGCACTCTCTCTGACTGGTGCCAGAGTGGCATCCTCCATTGAGAGACTGGTGGCTCTCCTGGAGAGCCACATCCGGCAGAGCATTCAGTGTCTGCAGGATACTTGTGCAGACCTGCACACCCTTGTCTCGACCACGAGCTCAAGGCAGCAGTGACAAGGTGAGAGAGTGATGGGGGACCTGGCATCACCACTAGCTTCTCTATCCTGTCAGGTCAGCAGGGAGGCAGATGTCTGCCTTACAAGGGAGCAGGAGGAGGAGCAGCCCACTGCTGCTGGGGGCTCCTCTCGGGGTGCTAATGGTGTGGACAGCAGTTCCTCTGTCCCTCTGCCAGTGATGCTAGATCCTCTTTCATCCCTGACTAGAGGGTGGTACGGCTTCTGTGCAGGAGGCCCTCAGCATGCCAGGGCACTCCAGGCCTAAGCCATCCAGAGGTCAGCTTCCAAAGTCATCCTTGGCCAAGGGGCAGCAAGGTGAGCAGCCTGCCTCCAGTTCAGCTAACAACGCAGGGGGAGCACCGCATGGGAGTGCACACAAAAGAATAAAGAAGAGCACTAAAATAAAAGCAAAATTCTGCGGATGCTGGAAATCTGAAATAAAAACAAGAAATGCTGGAAATACTCAGCAGGTCTGGCAGCATCTGTGGAGAGAGAAGCAGAGTTAACATTTCAGGTCAGTGACCCTTCTTCAGAACTGGCAAATATTAGAAACGTGAACGGTTTTAAGCAAGTAAAGTGGGGGTGGGGCAAGATTCAAACACCAGGAGGGAAATAGAAAGCAATGAAGGTGAACAAGGTAAAAGAGACAAACGAAAATCCTGTCGGAGAGAAGAGCAGAACTTCTTCAAGGTAGGCATTCCTGGAAGAGAAGTGGTAGTGAATTAAACACTAAAATAAAAGCAAAATACTGCAGATGCTGGAAATCTGAAATCTGTTATCTCTTGCCCACCCCTGCTTTACTTGCTTAAAACTTTTCATATTTCTAATATTTGCCACTTCTGAAGAAGAGTCACCGACCTGAAATGTTAACTCTGCTTCTCTTTCCACAGATGCTGCCAGACCTGCTGAGTATTTCCAACATTTCTTGTTTTAATAAAGAAGAGCACCTAGAAGCATGGAGGATTCACAGGTGACTATGCAGTGTAAACAGAAAGGGTAGCGTTTGGTGTCAGGAATAATAAAGATTATCTTCTTCCTCTTTTTCATGACCTCATGCTTCATTTCAACCCAGGCTCAAGACGAGGCACCATGTTGTGAGGGGTCAAGTCTGGAGCTTTGCCAGCTGAGCACTGTGCACCAAGGTGCTGAGCAAATGTCTCTGAATGAAGGAAGGAAGGCGACATCAGGCCTGCATAAAGGTAAGTCTTTATTGCTCAACCTGCAACTGACAGTAAGGATCAAATGAAATGCAAATGTATAAGGGCATTGCAAGCCTCCCTTGCACGTATCTCATGGCATCTCTCCTGTTGTCCCCGGGGTTGTTTATCTGGTGATGCTTGGCCTAATTCCTCCTCTGCATCCTCATCATTCAAGGAGACAGCACGCTCCTCGCTATCCTCATTGTTCAATGCCACCTCACTCTGTAGCGACAGGTTGTGCATTGTACAGGAGGCCACCACAATACGGGAGATCCTCGCCAGGACATAACAAAGGGCTCCACCAGGAGTCGGCAGCGTGTCCGTACACGGACACCAGCGGCCGTGGTAAAAGATTTTGATGTCCGTGACTGGTACTTTCAGAGATGAGAAATTTCGCACTGGCTTCTTCTTTCCAGACCAGTTTGACTTTAAAATAATTCACAACTGTCAGTTTCAGTTACACAGCTGACAGGAGTGGGAACGTCGGCTTCTGAACTCAGGACAAGTTCGGGCTTTTCCGCCGGGTTCCGATTTTTTTTTAAAGTTTGTGGAAAACCACAAACTTGTCCTCAATTCGGAAGCCGCTGTTCCCGCTCTAAGCGGCTGTGAAACTGACAGCTGTGAATTTTTAAAAAATAACTGATCAATCACAAAGCAGCTCTGGGAAGAGTTCCCATGCTCTGCAACTGTCAGAGAGAGTGGGGAGGAGGGAAGAGAGAGGGGGAGAGGGAAGAGGGGGAGGGGGAGAGGGAGAGAGAGGGTCAGAGAGAGAGTAAGTGCGGGGGGACAGAGAGACGGATGGGGAGAGGGAGGGTGAAGGGAGAGGGATGGTGAGGGAAGAGAGAGGGAGGGGGAAGAGAGGGAGGGGGGAAGAGAGGGGGAGACAGGGAAGAGAGAAAGAGAGAGGAGGGAGGGAGAGAGGGGAGGGAGAGAGGGGAGGGAGAAAGGGGAGGGAGAGAGGGGGCAGAGAGAGGGGGAGAGAGAATTACTTTAGTTGACAGAACAGAGCTTCAGTGTTCCCTGAAATCTAAGTAATCACATTTCAGCACTCAGCAATAGAGTCCTTGGTATACTGTTTATAATCATTTTTCCAATCAATGCTAATCTTTTAAGTTTTATAAAGCTTTTATAAACCATGTTTTAAGCTTGGTGTGATGATAACTTTAGAAACATGACAGAAACCAGGAATAATAACTTACGTAGTTCTGTTTTTAAAACTTCTACTTTATCATAAAACTCAAATCAGTTTCCAGCCTAGTGGATAGGGGAATGTGCACCCACCTATATGAACCACATCACCAGTAGCTGAGGAATCTCTCAAATTTTGGGGAGGTGGGAGAAATAAGGAAAAGGCAAAAAAAGTCTTTGAATCAGCCGAATTATCTTGCAGGTGGACAAGATCGGGATTTAATTTTCGATTTCATAACTTTAATTGCATTATTAGAACATCAAACCATGACTTGTTTTACTGACTTACACAGATGGATATAAAGTTTTTAAAAAACTACTTTTCTCTGAAATTCTCTTCATGTCTGAAGGCACTGATTCTCTTTGGTAGAGTACAGCTCCGTGGGAAACGGTTACTCTTCAGCATTTGATTCAAGAATACAATATTCTTGACAGGCTACGCTGCCGTGGATGACATCACTACTGAACCAGACCCTGCCCTCGACGGACAACCACAGTTGCATACTTCAGCAGAGGTCATTATGTAACGATCAGGAACGCTTGCCAATTTTCCTTCCTTCACCTCAGGACTTTAGTACAACTACTCAGATTAAATCAGATAACTCTGTGTAGACATGGAGTTAATTTGGCACCTTTCCTGGTCAGTATGGCTAAGACAGTAACTTTTCTGATCATGGTTACTTTTATAGCCTGATTAAATATCTCATGCATTGTGCTGAATACAAAAACTTCCCCTATCCCAAATAAAAAAAACAGAAGATTAATTCTCAGAGTTTACCTGTCTCCATTGGAGAGCTTTATTTCAAGTTTTGTTTTTATCTTTGCAGCTTCATTTTGAATATTGTCCCCGCTCCCTCCTGCACCTGGCTATTTGTCGGCATTGGGTGTGGGGTGATGGGGGTGCGAGCGGCGAGCAGTTGGGAGCAGGAAGAACCACGGGATTGAGTGGGGAAGAGAAACGGTGATCACGGGAGGGAGTGGGGAAGACAAACGGCGTTTGAAGCGGCGATCGCAGGAGGGAGCGGGTACCTTCAGAAGGATGGAGGCAGCGATTGCGGCCATTGAGGGGTGAGGGAGTTTGGGTTTAATTCTTTTTTGTGTCAATTTGAACAGCGCCGTCTTTATTACTGGCAGCTGCCTGAGATATCGCAGAACGTGATGCTTCAGTCAATGAGGCTGCATTTGCGCATGTGCCAGTACTATGTTACCTAGTAGTTGCGTTGTCAGCAAACGCAGCCTTTAAAATTATCAGTCACGGACCTCAACATTTTTACCACGGACACTGGTGTCCGTATACAGACACGTTGCTGACCCCTGATGCTAATATATGAACAGTTCACACATTCATCTGAAATTTCTTCCTCCACCATTTTAGCAGAGTCGTTAACCTTTTCAAAGTAAGTGTGCTAATGCTGAACTAGCAAAATAATGTCAGATAAATACGTTAAACATTGGCACATTTGCGTCAGATGTGTAGCTCAGGGCCTAACAGTGTAGGAAGAAGAATGAAATTATATTACTCCAACACATTATGGGATGGAGGAGACGGGTATGGAGCATAAACACCGGCATACAATTTTTTGAAATGTAGTCCCTGTTGTCATGGAGTGAAATTACCAGCGAAATGACACACAGAAAGATTCCACAAATGTTATAAATGACCAGATAATCTATTTTTTGCAAAATTTCACAAAAACTCCCAAAATTTCTATGATTTTCTTTTGTGCATCCTGTTATTAATGTGAAAATTGGACAGCCAGGTCAGGGATTGAGAGATATATATTTACAGGCTTGCATGTGGAAATTTCATATTTGCAAGGCCTCTGATAGACCTCATTGTGAAATATTTGCAACCAATACTGATGGTCTGTGCTTTGGGCCAAATCTTCCAGGAAACATAATGGTGTGTTAATGATACACACCGTTAGTAACATACAAATCAAACAGCAAATTCAGGGGATTAAGTGATATGTCACGAAGTGTGAATCTCCAGAACTGATTGGTCGATTTATGTTGCTTCACCACTTGCTTCGCACAAGTGGCATCTCATTCTTAGCCTCCCGTTACTTTTAAGAACTCACTGGGCTTGTACATTAATTTGCCTTTAAACTTGCTGCAGAAAGTTAGGGCTCACAATTAGCAGTGTAAGTGCCCTCTTTACGGTGTGATAATTGTTAATGCAATGCCAATCAACCTCTCCGGCCAAAAAAGGAACAATTTAAACTGTTCAATCTCATTCCTGCATGTAGTAAATTCTTTGTAGAGATTTAGAAAATTTCTCATTTTAATTTTTTTTGCTTATTTTGTATCTCTTTATTCTGTCTCTTAATCCAATCTTTCTTTCCCTCTCTTTTCTTTCTGTATCTGATTTGACTCTAATTCACCCTCCATCTCTGTCATTCTGGTTTCTTTCTCAATTTTTGCATCTCATTGGTTAAGGAGATACACTGTTGGTCTCATCGTTCAATAAGGTCCCAGATGTCCCATTGCCCTTGCTGTGCCATTAAGGCAAGGGAATCAAAGGTTATCGGGGGTAGATGGGAGTGTGGAATTCGAAACACAAACAGATCAGCCATGATATTATTAAATGACGGAGCAGGCTTGAGGGGCTGAATGGCCTACTTCTGCTTCTAATTCACATGTTCATATGTTCGTAAAACATTTTCAAGCTGAAGGATGTAGGAAAATGTCTAACAACATTCATCATGAGCTGCCTGACTCCAGCAAAATCCAGCCCAATAAGCTGCATAGACATGAAGGAGAAATCTGTTTGGGTCTGGCTCCTGCTCACTACCTGGAATCCTGCAGGAAATGTTCATAAGAAGATGGGATTGGTGGATGAATAATGCCCAAGGTCCATCTAGTTCACCTTCTACCATCCTGATGGTCACATGATACAATACTGGAGTTATTGACTAATCACAGCAATCAATCTCTATCAATCAGTCTACAACAGACCCAGACATGAGGTGAGATAAACCCCAGTGCTAGAGAGATTTGGGAACTACAGGTCTAAAGTCACCTGTTCCTTCTAAGTGTACTTATGAGGATGACAAGTAAAGACTAGGTGAGGCTCAGCTGTGATAGCTACCTACGGCCAAATGGCCCACTGGTATTTGCTGATTAGGGTCAAGAATGACAAATATAATAGAGACCAACTGGTGCTCCGATAACAACACCTCAGCAAGACAGGCCTTCAGAAGAGGAGGAATGGTAAGGAGAACACTAGTGAAAAAGGGGTAGCAAAGGTAATATCTAATTGATAATGCCAATATCAATAATTTCAATATTTTTAATGGAAACCTCAGTGAAGGGCCAAAGCCCATGGTGCATGGAAGGACAGGAAAAAAAGATAAAGTAATCAGTAAGTATCAACCAAATGTCCACAGCTTGAGCTTTAAAAGATTGAAGGTGGAAGGGAAGATTGAGGGAGGTAAGGAATTTCATGGCTTTCAGGTATTTTCAAAGTAGGAGTTAGGGTAGAGAGCTTGATTTCATGATGTGAACATGAAGGAAGGAGGAAGAATATATAGGGCAGCATATTTTAAAGCTGAGAAGGAACAGGAGAGGAAACTTCAGAGAAGCACTGAACATAGTCATATTGTCAAAACAGGAAAAAAAGAGTGGACTGGAGAGACAAATTCAAGGCGAGAGCTGAGAATGGAGTCACATCTTGTGACACGCTTTTTCTTGTACTTTGTCCTGGAATGTGACAGATACACTGGAAAAGTCTTGCTCGGAAAGTTAGCATTAACCAGGCCTTGGATGGATTTGGGTTTTATGCAGAGTTAAACATTATCTTATGATCCTGTAGTTTTTTTTTGGGAAGACTGCGGTGTGTCTTTAAGGCTGGAAAAAGAGCCGTACTGCTTTAAGAACCAGCCAGCCTCAAGAGTTAGAGAAAGTGCATTTTGGTTGCTGTTGGATATAACCATATGGAGAGGGAACCAACCAGCTTCAAAGAATGCATCCTGGTACCCTGGCAATAGCCATTCAGAGACCAAGGACCGGATACACAATGTTGCAGTTATCTTTTGAACTGGCTTTTTAGTTGAGACAGACTGTTCTAACGAGGAAACAGACAGACAGCTGCGTGTTTACACTTGAAAGGAGGGCTCTCAGGCCATTTAAACTAAAGGAAGATAATTTAGTCTGTTTGTTTATTCATTAAAAAGTGTTTGCAAGTGGTTAATTGTAGAAATTCATCGCTGGAGAAGGAAAGCAACAATTTTGACTTCTGGATTAAACTACGGACTGTTCTGCTGTTGAAGAACCTTTTTTATCCCATCAGACGGCTGTGAGGACTTTAAGCAACCTTGGACTGTTCCAAATCTGGCACGAGCGTAAATCTGCAAGGTCTCTAATTTTTTCTGTTTTAAATGTTGTTTATATCTTAGTAGTGTTTAAGAATTTAGTTTTTCTAATTAAACAGTTAATTTGTTGATTGAAAGACACCTGGTTTGGTTAGCCTCATTTGGGGGTTAATAGATGGTATAATTTGGCTGGATCTTTCTTTCATTTGGAAAGTTTAAAATGAAATGTTAGGCGATCTGCGGAGGGATGGGATTGAATTAACAGTGTGTTTCTCCCACCACAATCGGAATAATATATTTTGATTGGGGGCTTTGACTGGAGTGGTTGGTCGTAACAATTAAGGAGAGGAAAAGAGGTGTTTGGCAGTAAAAGAGAAACTGAGCTTCTTGGAGGAAGCTTTACCTGATGGTCCTGAAGACCTGATGGTCTTCACCTGAACCAGAGGGGTACCAATATCCTGGGGGGGAGATTTGCTAGTGCTCTTCGGGGGGGTTTAAACTAATTCAGCAGGGGAATGGGAACCTAAATTGTAGTTCCAGTGTACAGGATGTTGAGAGTAGTGAGGTCAGGGATAAGGTTACAAGGATGCAAGAGGGCACTGGCAAGCAAGAACTTGGTTTAAAGTGTGTCTACTTCAACGCCAGGAGCATCCGGAATAAGGTGGGTGAGCTTGCAGCATGGGTTGGTACCTGGGATCTCGATGCTGTGGCCATTTCGGAGACATGGTTAGAGCAGGGGCAGGAATGGATGTTGCAGGTTCCGGGATTTAGATGTTTCAGTAAGAACAGAGAAGATGGTAAAAGAGGGGGGGTGGGTGTGGCATTGTTAATCAAGGAGAGTATTACGGCGGCAGAAAGGACATTTGAGGACTCGTCTACTGAGGTAGTATGGGCCGAGGTTAGAAACAGGAGAGGAGAGGTCACCCTGTTGGGAGTCTTCTATAGACCTCCGAATAGTTCCAGAGATGTAGAGGAAAGGATAGCGAAGATGATTCTCGACAGGAGCGAGAGTAACAGGGTAGTTGTTATGGGGGACTTTAACTTTCCAAATATTGACTGGAAATACTATAGTTCGAGTACTTTAGATGGGTCAGTTTTTGTCCAGTGTGTGCAGGAGGGTTTTCTGACACAGTATGTAGACAGGCCAACCAGGGGCGATGCCACATTGGATTTGGTACTGGGTAATGAACCCGGCCAGGTGTTAGATTTAGATGTAGGTGAGCACTTTGGTGATAGTGATCACAATTCGGTTAGGTTTACCTTAGCGATGGGCAGGGACAGGTATATACCGCAGGGCAAGAATTATAGCTGGGGGAAAGGAAATTATGATGCGATTAGGCAGGATTTAGGATGCGTAGGATGGGGAAGGAAACTGCAGGGGATGGGCACAATCGAAATGTGGAGCTTATTCAAGGAGCAGCTACTGCGTGTCCTTGATAAGTATGTACCTGTCAGGCAGGGAGGAAGTTGTCGAGCGAGGGAGCCGTGGTTTACTAAAGAAGTTGAAGCGCTTGACAAGAGGAAGAAGAAGGCTTCTGTTAGGATGAGACGTGAAGGCTCAGTTAGGGCGCTTGAGAGTTACAAGCTAGCCAGGAAGGATCTAAAGGGAGAGCTAAGAAGAGCAAGGAGAGGACACGAGAAGTCATTGGCGGATAGGATCAAGGAAAACCCTAAGACTTTCTATAGGTATATCAGGAATAAAAGAATGACTAGAGTTAGATTAGGGCCAATCAAGGATAGTAGTGGGAAGTTGTGTGTGGAATCAGAGGAGATAGGGGAAGTGTTAAATGAATATTTTTCATCAGTATTTACAGTAGAGAAAGAAAATGTTGTCGAGGAGAATACTGAGATTCAGACTACTAGGCTAGATGGGATTGAGGTTCACAAGGAGGAGGTGTTAGCAATTTTGGAAAGTGTGAAAATAGATAAGTCCCCTGGGCCAGATGGGATTTATCCTTGGATTCTCTGGGAAGCCAGGGAGGAGATTGCAGAGCCTTTGTCCTTGATCTTTATGTCGTCATTGTCGACAGGAATAGTGCCGGAAGACTGGAGGATAGCAAATGTTGTCCCCTTGTTCAAGAAGGGGAGTAGAGACAGCCCTGGTAATTATAGACCTGTGAGCCTTACTTCGGTTGTGGGTAAAATGTTGGAAAAGGTTATAAGAGACAGGATTTATAATCATCTTGAAAAGAATAAGTTCATTAGCGATAGTCAGCACGGTTTTGTGAAGGGTAGGTCGTGCCTCACAAACCTTATTGAGTTTTTCGAGAAGGTGACCAAACAGGTGGATGAGGGTAAAGCAGTGGATGTGGTGTATATGGATTTCAGTAAGGCGTTTGATAAGGTTCCCCACAGTAGGCTATTGCAGAAAATACGGAAGTATAGGGTTGAAGGTGATTTAGAGCTTTGGATCAGAAATTGGCTAGCTGAAAGAAGACAGAGGGTGGTGGTTGATGGCAAATGTTCATCCTGGAGTTTAGTTACTAGTGGTGTACCGCAAGGATCTGTTTTGGGGCCACTGCTGTTTGTCATTTTTATAAATGACCTGGAAGAGGGTGTAGAAGGGTGGGTTAGTAAATTTGCGGATGACACGAAGGTTGGTGGAGTTGTGGATAGTGCCGAAGGATGTTGTAGGGTACAGAGGGACATAGATAGGCTGCAGAGCTGGGCTGAGAGATGGCAAATGGAGTTTAATGCGGAAAAGTGTGAGGTGATTCACTTTGGAAGGAGTAACAGGAATGCAGAGTACTGGGCTAATGGGAAGATTCTTGGTAGTGTAGATGAACAGAGAGATCTTGGTGTCCAGGTCCATAAATCCCTGAAAGTTGCTACCCAGGTTAATAGGGCTGTTAAGAAGGCATATGGTGTGTTAGCTTTTATTAGTAGGGGGATCGAGTTTCGGAGCCATGAGGTCATGCTGTAGCTGTACAAAACTCTGGTGAGGCCGCACCTGGAGTATTGCGTGCAGTTCTGGTCACCGCATTATAGGAAGGATGTGGAAGCTTTGGAAAGGGTGCAGAGGAGATTTACTAGGATGTTGCCTGGTATGGAGGGAAGGTCTTACGAGGAAAGGCTGAGGGACTTGAGGTTGTTTTCGTTGGAGAGAAGGAGCAGGAGAGGTGACTTAATGGAGACATATAAGATAATCAGAGGGTTAGATAGGGTGGATAGTGAGAGTCTTTTTCCTCGGATGGTGATGGCAAACACGAGGGGACATAGCTTTAAGTTGAGGGGTGATAGATATAGGACAGATGTTAGAGGTAGTTTCTTTACTCAGAGAGTAGTAGGGGCGTGGAACGCCCTGCCTGCAACAGTAGTAGACTTGCCAACTTTAAGGGCATTTAAGTGGTCATTGGATAGACATATGGATGAAAATGGAATAGTGTAGGTCAGATGGTTTCACAGGTCGGCGCAACATCGAGGGCCGAAGGGCCTGTACTGCGCTGTAATGTTCTAATATTCTAATTTAGAATTGGAGGAGATGTCAGTCTTCCATTTGAGCTCACAGTAACTTGATGGGCTGCATAGCCTTTCTCATTCCTGGCTTTTAAAAGCATAAGGTAAAAAAAGGATTGCATTTATATAGTGTTTTTCATGACAACTGGATGTCTCAAAATGCTCTACAGGTAATAAAGTATTTTTTTTCTTTTTTCTTTGGTTATTTTATTTTAGGCTTTTTAGTGTGTTTGGTTTGTTTCTACTGTGCCTACTCACTGTTTCTGTTTTTAAATTTTGTTTTCAATGTTTGTGCTTGGAGTGCTTTTTGCTTTACAGTCTATTCACACCCTCTCTGTACTATCGCTTTGTCTTTCAGCATACCATTAACATACCGTTTGCTTTTGTTCCATGACCTTCTGGTCAGTTATTCTCTGTGACCTCATCCTATCAACACACTGCACCCTCCCCCCCTCGCTTTATTTGCTTACAATTTTTTACATTTCTAATATTTGTCAGTTCTGAAGAAGGGTCACTGACCTGAAACGTTAACTCTGATTCTCTCCACAGATGCTGCCAGACCAGCTGAGTATTTCCAACATTTCTTGTTTTTATTAAAGTATTTTATGTCACTGTTGTTGAAAATCCAAATTTTTCTGTGATAGTTCAAGAATATCAATGGATGAAGAAGGGTGAAGGTGACAACCTATGTAACTGTGACAAAAGTAAACTTTCCCTCCTCATCCTGTCTGCAGTCTTTGACACGTTTGACTGCACCATCCTCCTCCAATGCCTCTCCACTGTTATCCAGCTATGTGGGACTGTTCTCACCTTGTTCCATTCTTATCTGTCTAATCGTAGCCAGAGTGTCTGTTGCAATGGCTTCTCTTCCTGCTCCTGCACTGTTACATCTGATGTCCCCGCAAGCATCTATCCTTGTCTCCCTCCGATTACTGATCTACATCTGGCCCCTTGGCAACATCATCCAAAAGCACAGCGTTAGTTTTTACAAATATGTTGACAACACCCAGCTCTACCTTAGCATAACTTCTCTCGACTCCTCACTGTTCCTAAATTATCAGACTGTTTATCTGACATCCAGTACTGGGTGAGCAGAAATTTGATCCAAATAAATATTTGGGAGACTGAAGCCATTGTTTTCAGTCCCTGCTCTAAACTCGGTTCCCCAGCTACCAACTCCATCCCTCTCCCTGGCAACAGTCTGAGATTAAGCCAGTCTGTTTGCAACCTTGGAGTCATTTTGACCTCGAGATGAACTTCCAACCTCATATTTGTGCCATCACTAAGACTGCTTACTTCCACCTCTGTAACATCGCCTGACTTTGCCTCTGTCTCAGCTCATCTGCCACTGAAACCCTCATTCATGCCTTTGTTACCTATAGACTTAACTATTCCAACACACTCCTGGCTGGTCTTGCACATTCTACTCTCCATAAACTTGAGGTCAGCCAAAACTCTGCTCCCAGTCAAGCAACGTCTTGATTTTAAAATTCTCATCCTTGTTTACAAATCCCTCCATGGCCTCGCCCCTCCCTATCTCTGTAACCTCCTCCAACCCCACAACCTTCCAAGATATCGGCGTTTCTCTAGTTCTGACCTCTAGTGCATCCCTTATTGCAATCACTCCACCATTGGTGGCCGTGCCCTCAGTTGCCGAAGCCCCAAGCTCGAATACCCTCCCTACACCTCTCCGCCTCTCCACTTCACTTTCCTCCTTTAAGACACACCTTAAAACCTAACACCTTGACCAAGCTATTGCCCATCTGCTCTAATATCTACTTTTGTGGCCCAGTGTCATACTTTGTTTAATAATGCTCCTTTGAAGCACCTTGGGACATTTTATTATATTTCTGTAGCACCTTAATGTAATTGTTGTTGTGAAGGACTACGAGGTGGCGGTTGTTGGTTGGACTTGTGAGAGACATAAAGAAACCACGGGCAGGATTTTGTCTCTTGGGTTGGGATCCCAACATTGGGGTTAAATCAGGATCATTGTTTCCCTCCCACACAGTACGGGGTCTTGACCTGGCATTGAATTTCCAATTAGTGGCTGGAGGGTGGGCTCACCATCCAATTAAGGACAGTGGGAAGGCTCTCAAAGCTGGAGGGCCAATAGGAGACCCTCCAATATGGAAGGTGCAGCAGCCTGCAGTTGAGCTAAGAGAGAGAAAGGGCAACTCCATCTTGAGGTGCCCTCTTAGCACATTAAAAAAAATTTTAATTAAAAAAATGGCCTCGGCAGCCGGGTCATCATTATGGAGAACCCATCCACATGTTGGCCTGTGGCCAGGAAGGTGGCGAGGGCTTCAATGCCTGCCTGGAGCACTGGCCCCCATTCTGCTGCAGGGAGGCCCCTTCCAAGCTGATATCTTAGTTTCCAAATCCTCAGGGGCCTGGGGTGTTTGACAATAGGCATTGGCCTTTTACTTTCCTTAATTGGCTACCTGCCACTTGCTGATCCCAACTCTGGGAAAATGGCTTGGGGTCAGGATGGTGCCTGTCGCGCCTGTCTGCCTCCGTACTTGCCCACCACCCCCCCCCCCCCCCCACCCCACCCAATATGAGGGCAAAATTCCTGCCCCACATCTTTGAACAAATAAAAGAAACAACAGCTCTATTGCCCCATTGAAGGGTATAGTAGATATCAAGATGAGGTGATTCAGCCACTGCAATGGACAGGATGTTTTGAACATGGAGAGAGAGCAATCTCATGAATGTGAAATGAAATTAGCAGAAAAAGAATAGATAAAACTGGATAAGGAGCAGAAGAAGTCATTGATTCAAAGAAGGAACAAAGTGGGAGAAAGCTGGAAAATCCTTTAAGAAATGGAAAATGAGTTAGAGCTTGTTGCTCCCACTACAACACAGATAGGCAGTCAAAGTATTTGGAAATGTCCCAGCTAATTACAGATGGTTCCCAAAGTGATCAAGAGCAGACATCCAGAGAGGTCTAACACAAGGACCAAGACCATCAGTAGAACCAAGTGCTAAAAGCCAAATTTGCCATCAATCAGTCCAGAACTTCCTGAGTGAAGAAGAATTTGAGAGTTTATTACAGTTTCCAGAGCTTTGAGAATGTACAGATTGTCATCTCGAAAATGTTAGAGAACACACCTTTCTTGGGTGTAGCGTGAACCCCAGCAACTATCCAAGAAGGAGGAAAGGTGATTGAGAAGCAGTGTATGGGATACTGAAGAGACTATTTTGTATACTATTATAATTACCATTAACAGAATTAACAACCAAAAAACTTGCATTAATATAGTGCCTTTAGTCTAGTAAAAGATCCCAAGGCAATTCACATGAGTGTGATCAGACAAGAATTATCAAGCCAAGGAAAGAGATGTTAGGACAGGTGACCAAATGCTTGGTCAAAGAGGTAGCTTTTAAGGAGAGTCTTAAATAAAGGGAGAGAGGTGGAGAGGCAGAGAGGATTATAGAGCTCAGGGTCTAGGCAGCTGAAGGCACTGCTGCTGATGGTGCTGTGTAGGAAGTGGCTAGACAATAGAGCAGAATTGTAGGAATACAGACAAGGAGGAATGTTGTAGGGCTGGAGAAGATTACAGAAATAAGATCAGCATTAGCAATGAGGACAATATGTCAAGGAACCAACCAGGGAACAGGTTATTTTAGATCTATTATTGTGTAATAAGACATGGCTAATTAGTAACCTTCTAGCAAAGGATGCTCTGGGGAAGAGTGATCATATAACAAAATTTAAGTTTTGGAATGATGGAGTTAAGTTGGAAACTAGGGTTTTTAGTTTAAACAAAGCTGAATATGCAGGTATGAGGGGCGAGTTGACTCAGGTTGATTGGGAAATTAGATTAAAATATATGATAGTAGTTAAGCAATGCCAAACATTTAAATAAATAATTCATGATTCTCAACGAATTTACATTCCCTTGAGAAATAAATCTCCACTGGAAAAGTGGTACAACCATGGCTAAATAGAGAACTTATGGATATTAGAATAAAAGAAGGGGTTTACAACATAGGTAAAAAAGAGTAGACAGACAAGGATTTGGGAGGGAATTAAAAATCAGCAAAGGTTGACCAAGAAATTAAGAGAGAGATATATAGGGACAGTTGGGGATGTGACAGGAATATGGGATTAATGTAGGATTAGTATAAATGGGTGGTTAATGGTCGGCACAGACTCGGTGGGCCGAAGGGCCTGTTTCAGTGCTGTATCTCTAAACTAAACTAAACTAAACTAAAACAGAATATGAGACAACACAGCCTTCTGGACTCTCATTCTTGGCCACAGAGAACAGTGTCTATTCCTCTGACTATACTATCTCCTGCTAACACTGCGTTCCGATTTACTCCTCCCACTTGAATGGCTTCCTGTACCATGGTGCCATGGTCAGTTCGCCCATCCCCTCTGTAGCCCTCACTCTTGTCCATACAAGCTGAAAGATCCTCAAACCTGTTGGACAATTGCAAGGGCTGAGGCTCCTCCACGTTTGCCTTCTTGATTCTCTTACCCGCCTCACTCGCAGTCACACCCTCCTGTCCTGATCAAAGAAGACCTTATCCTGAGGGGTGTGGCTGTCTTCTCAAATAAAGTGTCCAGGTAACTTTTCCCCTCCCTGATGCATCGCAGTGTCTGTAGTTCAGCTTCTAGCTCATTGACTCTGAGTCGAAGCTCCTCGAGCTGCAGACACTTATTGCAGACGTGTTTGCTGTGGATCACACAAGTGTTCACCAGCTCCCACATACTGTAGCTG
The DNA here is from genome assembly GCF_036365525.1 of Heterodontus francisci. Classification (NCBI taxonomy): domain Eukaryota; kingdom Metazoa; phylum Chordata; class Chondrichthyes; order Heterodontiformes; family Heterodontidae; genus Heterodontus; species Heterodontus francisci. The sequence continues at coordinate 85,209,014 of NC_090387.1, forward strand.
CAACACCTCACCTGTCCTGCCATCTTTATAATGTGAATTAATTTTTCTTAGTTAATTTATAATTAATAAACCCTACTACTAATAAGCCCCACTACTACTACTAAGATTTACTACTGCTAGTAAACCTTACTACTACTAATAAAACCTTACTAATAAATTACCTGAGTTTCAGAAGATTGTTCTTATTATGTCAATTACTGTTATACTAACCCCAATTAAAATTCCTTAGTTTAGATATGAGCAGAAGAGAAAATGTTCACCAACCAATCACATCTTTTTTGCTGTAACATGCCAATTTTCTTTGAAATGCTCTAAACCCACAGACTCACCACCCTAGTTTTTCAAACGCTCTAGGTTACCCTCTATTACTGGAAAGCAACTTGCATCTTCTACAATATAAACAAAAAATGCTGCAAATACTCAGCAGGTCTGGCAGCATCTGTGGAGAAGTGTTAACATTTCAGGTCAGTGACCTTTCATCAGAACTGGCAAAGGTTAGAAATTTAATAGGTTTTAAGCAAATAAAGCAGGGGTGCGACAAAAGATAACCAAAGGGAAGGTGTTGGTAGGTCACAGACAATAACTGGCAAGAAGGTCATGGAGCAAAGGCATAGGGTGTGTTAATGGTGTGGTGAAAGACAAAGCGTTAGTGCAGAGAGGGTGTTAAATGACGGAATAATGAACAGCCCTAGCTAAAAGCACAAACATGAAAAAAAACAGTGGGCATATACGTGGTAAAAAAATGAATGATGAAACTAACTAAAATAAAATAAAAAAAGATAAAAGAAAACTAAAAATAAAAAAGGGGGGCCAGTCATGCTCTGAAATTATTGAACTCAATGTTCAGTCTAGTAGGCTGTAGCGTAGAGGCCTGCTACCCGACCCGAACCCGACGGGACCTGACGACGTATCGGGTTCGGGTCAGGTCGGGCCCATCTTCCGGGGCCGGGACGGACACACACGGTAAGTGCTCTGCTGGTAAGTATTAAAAATTTAAAACTTACCTGAGCTGGGAGTCTGGGACGAAACAGAGTCTGCGCAGTGAGCGAGTGACGTCACAATGACGTCTCGCGCATGCGCTGTAGCTTCTTGCAGTTTCGATGTCCGGAAGGTAAGTAAACGGATGGTCAGGTCAGGCTCGGGGCAAATCAAAGGGACTCAGGCCGGGTCGGGCTCGGGCCCACTGTGGTTCGGTCGGGTTCTTTTTCCCGACCTAAAGCAGGCCTCTACTGTAGCGTGCCTAATTGGTAAATGAGATGCTGTTCCTTGAACTTGTGTTGATGTTCACTGGAACACTACAGCAAGCCCAGGACAGAGATGTGAGCATGAGAGCAGGGGGATGTTGAAATGGCAAGCAACATGAAGCTCAGGATCATGTTTTCGGACTGAGCGAAGGTGTTCCACAAAGTGGTCACCCAGTCTGCGCTTGGTCTCCCCAGTGTAGAGGAGACTTCACTGTGAGCAGTGAATACAGTATACTATATTGAAAGAAGTACAAGTAAATCACTGCTTCACCTGAAAGGAGTGTTTGGAGCCTTGGATAGTGAGGAGAGAGGAGGTAAAAGGGCAGGTATTACACCTCCTGCGATTGCATGGGAAGGTGCCGTGGGAAGGGGATGAGGTGTCGGGGGTAATGGAGGAGTGGACCAGGGTGCCGCGGAGGGAATAATCTCTTCGGAATGCTGACAGGGGAAGGGAGGGGAAGATGCGTTTGGTAGTGGCATCACGCTGGATGTGGTGGAAATGGCGGACGATGATCCTTTGGATATGGAGGCTGATGGGGTGGAAAGTGAGGACAAGGGGAACCCTGTCACAGTTCTGGGAGGGAGGGGAAGGGATGAGGGTAGAGGTGCGGGAAAAGGGCCGGACACGGTTGAGGGCCCTGTCAACCACAGAGCGGGGTGGGGGGGGATGGAGCCCTCTGTTGAGGAAAAAGGAAGACATATCAGAAGCACTGTCGTGGAAGGTTGTATCATCAGAGCAGATGCATCGGAGACGGAGAAACTGGGAGAATGAAATGGAGTCCTTACAGGAGGCAGGGTGTGAAGAAATGTAGTCGAGGTAGCTGTGGGAGTCGGTGGGCTTATAATGAATATTAGTAGACAGCCTATCCCCAGAGATGAAGACAGAAAAGTCGAGGAAGGGAAGGGAAGTGTTGGAGATGGACCATGTAAAGGTGAGAGAAGGGTGGAAATTAGAAGCAAAATTGATAAAGTTTTCCAGTTGGGGGCAGGAGCAGGAAACGGCACTGATACAGTCATCAATGTACCGGAAAAAGAGTTGGGGGAACACTGAGATGGATAGATTTTTGGTCACTGTGGGAATCAAGCAATATGAGGATAGGGCAAGAAAGTGGAGTTGAGGTAGAAGTTCAGCCGTCTTAAATGGGAGACCCCTTATTTTTAAACTCTGTCCCCTAGTTCTAGTCTCGCCCATAAGTGGAAACATCCTTCCAGCATACAGCCTTTCAAGTCCCCTCAAGATCTTATATTTTTCAATAAGATCACTTCTCATTCTCCTAAACTCCAATGAGTATATGTCCAACATGTTCAACCTTTCCTCATAAGATAACCCTTTGATCTCAGGAATCAGTCAAGTGAACCTTCTCTGAACTGCTTCTAATACAATTTTAGCCTTTCTTAAGTAAGGAGACCAAAAGTGTACACAGTACTCCAGAGGTGGTCTCACTAAGGCCCTGTATAGCTGTAGCTGATATATATTTATGGCCAGGACTAGAGCATACAGGGCAGATGATACAAAGCTCGGAAATGCAGTAAACAATGAGGATACTTGAAATGTGACACATAGAAAGGACATTTTGTCTCAATGTGTCTCAGGCTCAATAGCACCACCTAGTGTTCTTTGGGCCTCCTTATCTCGAGAGACAATGGATACGCGCCTGGAGGTGGTCAGTGGTTTGTGAAGCAGCGCCTGGAGTGGCTATAAAGGCCAATTCTGGAGTGACAGGCTCTTCCACAGGTGCTGCAGAGAAATTTGTTTGTTGGGGCTGTTGCACAGTTGGCTCTCCCCTTGCGCCTCTGTCTTTTTTCCTGCCAACTACTAAGTCTCTTCGACTCGCCACAATTTAGCCCTGTCTTTATGGCTGCCCGCCATATAGCTGTAGCTGATATATATTTATGGCCAGGACTAGAGCATACAGGGCAGATGATACAAAGCTCGGAAATGCAGTAAACAATGAGGATACTTGAAATGTGACACATAGAAAGGACATTTTATCTCAATGTGTCTCAGGCTCAATAGCACCACCTAGTGTACCAGTGCTATTTCCCCACACGTTCTTCTCCACTCTATGACCTACCAAGCAAATCACTAATTCAAGGACCTAAGTGAACCCCATTGTCAACTAGAAATTGGGGTAAGAATGGCCAGACTCATTTCACAAAGGCCCCTGCAGCCAGGTGAGGAAATGTTCATTCCAACAGTCTGAGCTGGATTTGAACTCATGTCCCAAAGGTTAAAGGTCACAGACTGACCTGCCCCACCTCTAAACTTCTAATCAAGGTAGAACTGTGTCTAAGGGCGGAATCTTCTCAGAAGTGGGGAGGTCCTGATGTCAGGGAGATTTTCAGGTGGCCAGCATGCTCGGGCAGGAGCCGCGACTTCCCCCACAATATTGCCAGGAGGACGCAATTAAGAACCGGCAGGTGGGGGAGGTGGCCATTAAGGAGCCGGCCGGGCCTTCCATGCTGCTGGACCAATCAGAGGGCCGGCAACACTGCAGTGCCACTGAGAGAGGTGGCCACTGCTGAGGCAGCAAAGGGAATGTGAAGACGCCTCAAAGATTTGCTTTTATTTTTGCTGAGGCTAAGCAGGCAGGCCCTGGTGATCGCAGAGGAAATTCCTCCAGTGGCGGCACCGGAGCTGCAGGGGCAGCCTTTGCTGCTGGCAGCCCCTCCTTGGGCCATGGAGCCCCCGCCGGGAAGCCGCCTCCATGCAGCGGGGGACCGGTCAGCAAGCGGCCCTTAATTGAGCCTTTAATTATTCAAATTGGCCGCCTGCCACTGGGAAACTTGCCCCAGCAGCGTGACTGCAGTGGGATTCTGTTTTGACAGGGCTCCCCAGAATGTTCTTCCAGCCTCTAAACCCATTGCCCCGGGGCCTATAAAATCCTGGCCTAGATCTCACCCACTGCTCCCTTCAGTCTTCGGCAAGCCCCCTTTTATTGATGAGGCACCAGCACACGTGCAACACTGAGTCACGAATCCGGTTGACAGCAAAGATATCAAACTTTCATGTAATTGACTGAGCGACACAACCCCTAGGTGATCCCTCCTCGGCCCCAAGTGAGGCTGTCTCTCAACTCACAGCAGGTGAATGATAGAAAACGGAGTACAGGAGAGAGTATGGTTGCTCCATCACTCTTAGCGGGAGACTTGCTAAACCCTGCTTTCTCTGTAACCAACCTCACTCGCTCTCTGTCTCATTTGTCAGACTGCTTGTCCGGTATCCAGTACAGGATTTGTAGAAATCTGCTCCAAATAAACATTGGGAAAACCAAAGCCATTGTCTTCATTTCCCTCTACAAACTCCATTCCTCAGCCAATAACTGCATCCCTCTCCCTGGCAACTGTCTGAGGCTGAACCACATCATTCATAACCTTGGCATCCCAGTTGATCACGCGAGGAACTTCCAACTTCATATATCCACCATTATCAAGTCTGCCTATTTCAACCTCCGTAATATTGTCCATCTCCATCTCTGCCTCAGCTCATCTGCTGCTGATACTCTCAACCATGCCTTTGTTACCTCTAGACTCGACTATTCCAATGCACTCCTGGCCGATCTCCCATCTTCCACCCTCCATAAACTTGAGCTCATCCAAAACTCTGCTGCCTGTATCTGGACTCACACCCAGTCCCATTTACCCATGTGCTCGCTGACCGACAGTGGCTCCCAGTTGAGCAACAACTCAATATTAACATTTTCAACCTTGTTTTCAAATCCCTCCGTGGCCTCGTCCCTCCCTATCCCTGTGACCCCCTTCAGCTCCACAACCCTCCTAGATCTCTGCACTCCTCCACTTCTGGCCTCTAGTTTATTCCTGATTTTCTTTGCACCACCATTGGTGGCTGTGCATTCAGCTGTCTAGGCCCCAAGCTCTGGAATTCGCTCCATAAACCTCTCTACCTCTTTATTCCTTTAAGATGCTCCTTAAAACCTACCTCTTTGACCAAGCTTTAGGTCACTTGTTCTAATATTTCCTTATATAGCTCAGTGTCAGTATTTGATAATGCTCCTATGAAACACTTTTTTAAAATTCGTTCATGGGATGTGGGCGTCACTGGCTTTGCCAGCATTTATTGCCCATCCCTAATTGCCCTTGAGAAGGTGGTGAAGAGCTGCCTTCTTGAACTGCTGCAGTCCATGTGAGGTAGGTACACCCACAGTGCTGTTAGGAAGGGAGTTCCAGGATTTTTACCCAGCGACAGTGAAGGAACGGCGATATAGTTCCAAGTCAGGATGGTTTGTGACTTGGACGGGAACTTGCAGGTGGTGATGTTCCCATGCATCTGCTGCTGTCCTTCGAGTGGTAGAGGTCGCGGGTTTGGAAGGTGCTGTCTAAGGAGCCTTGGTGCGTTGCTGCAGTGCATCTTGTAGATGGTACACACTGCTGCCACTGTGCATCAGTGGTGGAGGGAGTGAATGTTTGTGCATGGTGTGCCAATCAAGTGGGCTTGTTTGTTCTGGATGGTGTTCAGCTTCTTGAGTGGTGTTGGAGCTGCACCCATCCAGGCAAGTGGAGAGTATTCCATCACACTCCTGACTTGTGCCTTGTAGATGGTGGACAGGCTTTGGGGAGTCAGGAGGTGAGTTACTCGCTGCAGGATTCCTAGCCTCTGACCTGCTCTTGTAGCCACGGTATTTATATGGCTACTCCAGTTCAGTTTCTGGTCAATGGTAACCCCCAGGATGTTGATAGTGGGGGATTCAGCGATGGTAATGCTGTTGAATGTTAAGATTCTCTCTTGTTGGAGATGGTCATTGCCTGGCACTTGCGTGGCACAAATGTTACTTGCCACTTATCAGCCCAAGCCTGGATATTGTCCAGGTCTTGCTGCATTTCTACACGGACTGCTTCAGTATCTGAGGAGTCGCGAATGGTGCTGAACATTGTGCAATCATCAGCGAACATCCCCACTTCTGACCTTATGATAGAAGGAAGGTCATTGATGAAGCAGCTGAAGATGGTTGGCCTAGGACACTACCCTGAGGAACTCCTGCAGTGATGTCCTGGAGCTCAGATGTTTGACCTCCAATAACCACAGCCATCTTCCTTTGCACTAGGTATGACTCCAACCAGTGGAGAGTTTTCCCCCTGATTCCCATTGACTCCAGCTTTTCTAGGGCCCCTTGATGCCATACTCGGTCAAATGCTGCCTTGATGTCAAGGGCAGTCACTCTCACCTCACCTCGAGTTCAGCTCTTTTGTCCATGTTTGAACCAAGGCTGTAATGAGGTCAGGAGCTGAGTGGTCCTGGCGGAACCCAAACTGAGCATCACTGAGCAGGTTATTGCTAAGCAAGTGCTGCTTGATGGCACTGTTGATGACACCTTCCATCACTTTACTGATGATTGAGAGTAGACTGATGGGGTGGTAATTGGCCGGGTTGGACTTGTCCTGCTTTTTGTGTACAGGACATACCTGGGCAATTTTCCACATTGCCGGGTAGATGCCAGTGTTGTTGCTATACTGGAACAGCTTGGCTCGGGGCGCGGCAAGTTCTGGAGCACATGTCTTTCGGAGGGGGCCGAGATGGATCATCGACTCGGCACTTCTGGCTGAAGATTGTTGCAAATGCTTCTGCCTTATCTTTTGCACTGATGAGCTGGGCTCCCCCATTGAGGATGGGGATATTTGTGGAGCCACCTTCTCCAGTTAGTTGCTTAATTGTCCACCACCATTCACGACTGGATGTGGTAGGACTGCAGAGCTTAGATCTGATCCATTGGTTATGGGATCGCTTAGCTCTGTCTATTGCCTGCTGCTTATGCAGTTTGGCATGCAAGTAGTCCTGGGTAGTAGTTTCACCAGGTTGACACCTCATTTTGAGTTATGCCTGGTGCTGCTCCTGGCATGCCCTCCTGAATTCTTCATTGAACCAGGGTTGGTCTCCTGGCTTGATGGTAATGGTAGAGTGGGGGATATGCCAGGCCATGAGGTTACAGATTGTGGTTGAATACAATTCTTCTTCTGCTGCTGCTGATGGCCCACAGCGCCTCATGGATGCCCAGTTTTGCATTGCTAGATCTGTTCGAAATCTATCCCATTTAGCACAGTGATAGTGCCACACAACACGATGGACGGTATCCTCAATGTGAAGGCAGGACTTCGTCTCCACAAGGACTGTGCAGTGGTCACTCCTACCAATACTGTCATGGACAGAAGCATCTGCGGCAGGCAGATTGATGAGGACAAGGTCAAGTATGTTTTTCCCTCATGTTGGTTCCCCCACCACCTGCTGCAGACCCAGTCTCGCAGCTATGTCCTTTAATACTCGGCCAGCTCGGTCAGTAGTGGTGCTACCGAGCCACTCTTGGTGATGGACATTAAAGTTCCCCACCCAGAGTACATTTTGTGCCCTTGACAGCCTCAGTGCTTCCTCCAAGTGGTGTTCAACATGGAGTACTGATTCATCAGCTGAGGGAGGGCGGTAGGTGGTAATCAGTAGAAGGTTACCTTGCCCATGTTTGACCTGATGCCATGAGACTTCATGGGGTCCGGAGTCGATGTTAAGGATTCCCAGCGCAACCCCCTCCCTGCTGTAGACCACTGTCCCGCCACCTCTGGTGGGTCTGTCCTGCCGGTGGGACAGGACATACCCGGGGATGGTGATGTCAGTGTCTGGGACATTGTCTCTAAGGTATGATTCTGTGAGTATGACTATGTCAGGCTGTTGCTTGACTAGTCTGTGGGACAGCTCTCCCAGCTTTGGCACAAGCCCCCAGATGTTAGTAAGGAGGACTTTGCAGAGTCGACAGGGCTGGGTTTGCCATTGTCGTTTCTAGTGCCTTGGTCGTTGCCGGGTGGTCCATCCAGTTTCATTCCTTTTTATTGACTTCGTAGCGGTTAGGTACAACTACGTGGCTTGCTAGGCCATTTCAGAGGGCATGTAAGAGTTAACCACATTGCTGTGGGCCTGGAGTCACATGTAGGCCAGACCAGGTAAGGACAGCAGATCTCCTTCCCTAAAGGACATTAGTGAACCAGATGGGTTTTTACAACACAGTGGTGCAGTGGTTAGCACTGCAGCCTCACAGCTCTAGCGACCCGGGTTCGATTCTGGGTACTGCCTGTGTGGAGTTTGCAAGTTCTCCCTGTGTCTGCGTGAGTTTTCTCCGGGTGCTCTGGTTTCCTCCCACAAGCCAAAAGACTTGCAGGTTGGTAGGTAAATTGGCCATTATAAATTACCACTAGTATAGGTAGGTGGTAGGGAAATATAGGGACAGGTGGGGATGTGGTAGAAATATGGGATCAGTGTAGGATTAGTATAAATGGGTGGTTGATGGTCGGCACAGACTCGGTGGGCCGAAGGGCCTGTTTCAGTGCTGTATCACTAAACTAAACTAAAAAAAACTAAACAATCGACAATGGTTTCATGGCCATCATTAGACTAGCTTTTTAATTCCAGATTTATTAGTTAAATTCAAATTTCACCTTTTGCTGTGGTGTGTTTCGAACCCATGTCCCCAGAGCAATACCCCGGGTCTCTGGGTTACTAGTCCAGTGACAATACCACTGCACCACCTCCTCCCCAATGAGATGTTTTACTATGTTAAAGGTGCTATATAAATGTAAATTGTTGCTGCTGCTGTGGTAGCCAACCCCACCTTTCTCTCTCGAGTGGAGGAGTTGTGTGCCATACCTGTGCCCGTGTACACGAACAGACAGATCACCACAGCTGCCGTCACCACCCAGCCCCAACGCCTCACCCCCGGCCTCTCCATGCTGTTGAACACTGGAACACTGCTCACATGGCACTGTCGAAAACAGGAAAGAGTTGTAAGGATGGACTTGTAAGACTTGGGATTATATATATTATATATATATATTTGATCCCCCTACTGCCAAACCCTGGGCTCCGACGGTCCTATATTGATATTCTATCACTGGGTAGTGATATTGCTCTTTATAGCGACAAGATGACCTCTTCAGCCCATTTGACCTCATCTGCCCAGAACAACCCCATTTGTCCATTCCACCTGCTGCATTTATTCTTTAAGTGGATCCAGTGTTCTGCCTTCAATCCTCTTTATTGGTACCTTAACTCCACCTGCAAGCCCTGAACCAGTTGCATCCCATTCTCCTGTGGCCCTGTCACATCTGCCTCATCACCTGTCGTAAAAACAGTGCACCATCCAACAGCCAAAGTGAGCAGGGATTGTGCAGCAATTTAACCAATACCTTCCCAAGGACTAGAGCAAACAGTGCAAATGTTTTGGTGGATGAAAGTGTTGAAAAGTAATGTAACTATCAGGACATGCTCCTCAAATACTGGACCCTTACCCCTGCTCACTTGTGACTGAGATAGTCCCTCATTACCTTATGAAGTGCCAATTCTCCAGATTGGTGTTGACTCGTGTTAGTTACGTGGTTGGTTCGTGGAAAGAACAGAGCTCCAGGTTGGGATTGAGAGGGGAAGGCCTATGGTGTATGTGCCAGCTCCTTGCTAGAGATTTCCCAAACTGATCCTGCTCTCTCCTCATAGACCTGAATTGATTCAAAACTAATCCCACTCTTCTGCACCCTCTCCATTGTCCTGTGTCATTTTAATCTAATCCCACTGCTCTGCTCTCTCCTCATTGTCCTGCATCAATCCCATCTAATCCCAATGCCCTGCTAATGCATACAGTTTTGATCTCCTTACTTAAGGCGAGATATCCTTGTATTGGAAGCAGGTCAGAGAAGGTTCACTGGGCTGATTCCTGGGATGAGGGGTTTGTCTTATGAGGAAAAGGTTGAGCAGGTTGGGCCTATATTCATTGGAGTTTAGAAGAATGAAAGGTGATCTTACTGAAACATAAGATTCTGAGGAGGCTTGACAGGGTAGACGCTGAATGTTTCCCCCTGGAGGAATCTAGAACTAGGGGGAACAGTTTAAAAATAAGGGGTCTCCCATTTAAGACAGAGATGAAGGGGAATTTCTTCTCTGAGGGTCACTAATCTTTGGAATTTTCCTCCCCAGAGAGCAGTGGAGACTGGATCATTAAAGATATTCAAGGCTGAGTTACACAGATTTTTGATCTACAAGGGAGTCAAGTGTTATGGGGGGCGGTGGGGGGGGGGGGGGCGATCAGTAAAGTGGAGTTTAGACCACAATCAGATCAGCTATGATCTTATTAAATGATGAAACAGGTTGGAGGGGCCAAATGGTCTGCTCCTGCTCCTATTTCTTATGATCGTATGAGCCAAACTGTGTGTCCTGTGGGGAGAGGACATGCCCTCAGAGCAGAGCTGTGGGCATCAGCCCCAAGTGCCAAGTGTAGAACCGATCATAGTCACCACCATCTGGCAGCAATAGTGAGCAAGTCCTGAGCTTTTACAAAACTTCATTTTTTTTTTATTTGTTCATGGGAAGGCCAGAGCAGGTAAGGACGGCAGATTTCCTTCCCCAAAGAACATTAGTGAACCAGATGGGTTTTCAACAACAATCGACAATGCTTCCATGGTCACCATTAGACTAGCTTTTAATTGCAAATATTTGAATTGAATTCAGATTTCACTGTCTGCCATGGTGGGATTCAAACCCATCTCCCCAGAGCATTAGCCTAGGCATCTAGATTACTAGTCCAGTGACAGGAAAAGGAGTAGACCATATGGCCACTTAGGCCTGCTCCACCATTCAGTGTGATCGTGGCTGATCTTCAACCTCAACTCCATTTTCCTGTACTATCCCCATATCCCTTTGTTCCCTTCAATTCTAAGAATCTTATCGATCCCAGCCTTGAATATACTCAACGACTGAGCATTCACAGCTCTTTGGGGTAGAGAATTCCAAAGATTCACAACCTTGAGTGAAGAAATTTTTCCTCATCTCAGTCCTTAAATGGCTGATTCATTATCCTGAAGACTAAACGCCCAAGTTCTAGACTCTCCAGCCAGGAGAAACAGCCTCTTAGCATCTACCCCGTCAACCCCTTAAAAATCGTACGTTTCAATGAGATGACCTCTCATTCTTCTAAGTTCCAGAGAATACAGTCCCATTCTACTCGATCTCTCCTCATCGGACAGTCCTCTCATCTCAGAAATCAGTCTACTGAACCTTCATTGCACCCCTAAGGGACATGGCTAAATTGTGGCGAATCGAAGAGACTTAGTAGTTGGCAGGAAAAAAGACAGAGGCGCAAGGGGAGAGCCAACTGTGCAACAGCCCAAACAAACAAATTTCTCTGCAGCACCTGTGGAAGAGCCTGTCACTCCAGAATTGGCCTTTATAGCCACTCCAGGCGCTGCTTCACAAACCACTGACCACCTCCAGGCGCGTATCCATTGTCTCTCGAGATAAGGAGGCCCAAAAGAAAGAAAGAAGAAGAATATCCTTCTTTAGGTAGAGATCAAAACTGCAGACAGTACTTCAGGTGTGGTCTCCCCAAAGCCCTTTAAAATTGCAGCAAGATGTCCTTACTCTTGTACTCCAACACTCTTGCAATACAGACCAACGAACAAATTGGCTTCACAATTACTTGCTGTACCTGCATGCTAACATTATGTTTCTTGTACTAGGACACCCAAATCTCTCACCATGTAAAAAAATCAATTTTTCTACTCTTTGCACCAAAGTGAATAACATTACATTTCCCCACATTATACTCCATAGGGGAGGCAGTGGCATAGTGGTAACGTCACTGGACTAGCAATCCTGAGGCCCAGGCTAATGCTGGGGGACAAGGGTTCAAATCCCATGATAACAGCTGGTAGAATTTAAATTTATGAATAAATCTAGAATTAAAAAGCTAGTCTCATACATGGTGACCATGAATCGATTGTCATAAAAACCCACCTGGTTCACTAATGCCCTTTAGGGAAGGAAATCTGCTGGATTAACTGGCCTGGCCTACATATGACTCCAGACCCACAGCAATGTAGTTGACTCTTAAATGCCCACTGAAATGGCCTAGCAAGCCACTCAGTCCTACCAATGGACCACCCGGCATCGAGCTATGCACTGACAATGGCACACCCAGCCCCGTCGACCCTGCAAAGTCCTGGGGGCTTGTGCCAAAATTGGGAGAGCTGCCCCACAGACTAGACAAGCAACAGCCTGACATAGTCATACTCACAGAATCATACCTTACAATGTCCCAGACACCACCATCACCATTCCTGGGTACTGCTACCAGAGGTGGTGGCACAGTGGAATACAGTCTGGAGCGAGTTGCCCTAGGAGTCTCAACATTGACTCCAGACCCCACGAAGTCTTGTGGCATCAGGTCAAAAATGCACGAGGAAACCTCCTGCTGATGACCACCTACTGACCCCCTCAGCTGATGAATCAGGACTCCTCCATGTTGAACAGCACTTGGAAGAAGCACGAAGGGTGACAGAATGTACTCTTGGTGGGGGACTTCAATGTCCATCACCAAGAGTAGCTAGGTAGCACCACTACTGCCAACAAGAGGGAAAAAACCACCTGACCTTGTCCTCACCAATCTGCCTGTCGGAGATACATCTGTCCATGACAGTATTGGTAGGAGTGACCACTGCACAGTCCTTGTGGAGACAAAGTCCCGTCTTCACATTAAGGATACTCTCCATTGTGTTGTGTAGCACTACCACTGTGCTAAATGGGATAGATTTCGAACAGGGGGATGAAGCAACTCAAAACTGGGCATCCATGAGGCGCTATGGGCCATCAGCAGCAGCAGAATTGTATTCAACCATAATCTGTAACCTCATGGCCCAGCATATCCCCCACTCTACCATTACCATCAAGCCAAAGGATCAAACTTGGTTCAATGAAGCGTGCAGGAGGGCATGCCAGGAGCAGAACCAGGCATGAGGTGTCAACCTGAAGCTACAACATAGGACTCCATGTATGCCAAACAGCGGAAGCAGCATGTGATAAGACAGAGCTAAGCGATCCCACAACCAATGAATGAGATGTAAGCTCTGCAGTCCTGCCACATCTAGTCATGAATGGCGGTAGACAATAAAACAACTAACAGGAGGAGGAAACTCCACAAATATCCCAATCCTCAATGATGGGGGAGCCCAGCATGAGTGTAAAAGACAAAGCTGAAGCATTTGCCACCATCTTCAGCCAGAAATGCCAAGTGAATGATCCATCTCGGCCTCCTCCTGAAGTCCCCAGCATCAAAGATGCCAGACTTCAGCCAATTCGATTCACTCCGCGTGATATCAAGAAACGACCGAAGGCACTGGATACTGCAAAGGCTATGGGCCCTGACAACATTCCGGCAATAGTACTGAAGACTTGTGCTACAGAACTGGCTGTGCCCCTAGCCAAGCTGTTCCAGTACAGCTGCAACATTGGTATTTACACAATAATGTGGAAAATTGCCCAAAACTGTACACAAAAAGCGGGACAAATCCAACCCAGCCAATTACCATCCCATCAGTCTACGCTCGATCATCAGCAAAGTGATGGAAGGCGCCATTGACAGTGCTATAAGCGGCACTTGCTCAGCAATAACCTGGTCACTGACGCTCAGTTTGGGTTCTACCAGAACCACTTAAATGTCAAGACCTGCACAATGTAGACTTTGAACATTTTCCCCATATCAGTTCTGATTCATGTCCTTCATCTCCCACAGGCCCTTCAAGGGTGATGGAGAAGCTGGAGTAGGAGAAAGCTGAAGAGTCCTCCGAGGAGGACTTGCATTCTGAGGAAGCACCGTCACAGGACTCATGTGCACCCTCCACCAGCACAGATACACCTCAGTGAGGACTCCAAAAGAGATAGCTAGGTTGTCACATGGCGAGGTGCATATGCTTTTGTCAGCATTTCCAGAGGCAATATGCACCCTTGGAGAGAGATTGGAGGAGTCCCTCTCTACCTTGAGGTCTCAGGCAATTGCACTGATGTCCACCTCCATGGGAGCATCAGACACGGCAGACAACTGAGTGCATGCTGGCTCTGACCAATGGCTGCAGTCTGCCACTTTAAACAGGACGGAGGAAAGCCTCGCCTTGCCTGTTCAACACCTCACTGAAATATAGTAAACTGTTCACCAGCTCTGGTTAGCAGGGAAGTGCAGGTGGGCCATGAGGGAAGGTGGAGAAAGGGCAAATGGAAGTGAAGACTCTTTTCAAGGCACTGCCACTTCCCATCCCTTGTCTCCCTCCACTCCTCAGACTGAGCCCCCCATGCTGCCTCCTGCACAGCTGCAGGTAGGACAGTCTTTGGCAGGTCCTTCACAGGCTGAAAACCCAGAGGACGTCCACCATGGATATCACAACTGCAAGAGCAGGGGAATGAGCAGCCTGCCTCTAGCGCTATTGAAGTCACATGGGTAGCACCATGTGGGAGAAATAGAAAACAGGAGGAGGAAGACTTCATAGTTTCCCCATGGGATTCACATTGTCAATGTTGTTCTATATGTGGAATTGTAAATGAATTAAGCACTTTATTTGAACTCTCCATTGTAGCATTCCAAATTGCACACGGACATTAGCCTTCAGGAGAATCATATGAGCAGAGTGGAGGATAAGCAAAAGGGTGTAAATGTGATGGGAGGATTTATGACGGTGGGAATGATTTGTATTGGGGGTTGGGGGCGCAGAGGATTTAGCATTGGAGTGCCATATGGCTTCACACATTCAGGTGACCTGAAGTGAGCCTATATGAGTCCATCATGGGCTTTTCTGGCAGCCAGCTCAGCATCTGCAACATCCTGGCCACATCAGGCTCCTCCTCAGAGGAGAAGGGTGCTGAGCATTCTGTACCTTCCTCCTCTTGCAGATCCATATTGTTTTGTAAAGCACAGCAAACTACTACCATTCTCGAGACCCTTGCTGGTTCATTCTGAAGGGCATCCCCAGATCTATCCAGGCACCTGAATCGTATCTTCAGCAACCCAATGGTTTGCTCAATAATTGACCTTGTACTCGTATGGCTCTTCTTGTACCTCTCCTCTTCATCGGTTTTAGAGCTTCTCAGAGGTGTCATGATTCAGGTCCTGTGGGAGAAGTGACTGTCACAGAATTAAGGAATCATGGTAGCTTCAAGGATATCTTGCACAGACATGCATGGTAACCTTCCAGTGATCACAAACAATTTGAACATTGAGGGAGTGAATTCCTTTGATTGACAAATACTCCAGGTTGACCTGAGGGTGATGCCTTGACTGCCACGTGTGCAGTCTGTGACCCACTGTACCTGTGGGAATCCAGCCACTATTACAAATGCGAGAGCCTCCATGTCTGACTGGCCTCATCAGTGTCAAAGTGGACAATAAGTGACGACCTTGGCAAACATGGCATCGATCACCTGGGAGATTCATATGTGGGCAGCAAATTGTGAAAAGGAGCTACAGGCAAATTCAGGCTGTGATGACCTTAACAGCCACTCGCAATGCGTACCTACCTGGCCCACTTGGCAGGAGGTATGATTTCAGGAGGGTTTAGATGTCAGCAACGACCTTCCGCAAAAGACTGAGCCTCCTGACGCACTGTTGCCCCATCATGTTGAGGAAGCTGATCCTCTGTGCTGGGGATATTGCCTTCATGGAACTGCAGGTATGTTATTCCCTCTATCCTGTAGAGCTGCATGTGGCTGCGGAGAAGGCAGCTGCTGTTGTTGCTTCTGTTGTTGTGGCCGCTCCTCTTGTTCCTCAGCAGAGGGTAAGGTAGAACTGCATAAGCTGCTCCCACGTTGCAATGAAAGCTGACAGCTGGGAAGCTCTGATCAAGTTGAGTAAAGTCAAAGGTCAGTGAAGTAACTTTCAAAAGTTGGAAATCACCTGTGAAGCAGTGAATTCACACCCTCAGAAGTCCTTTGAGCACAAGTACTTCACATAAGCAGGGCAGCAACTGTGTAGTTTTACTGTTTAAAGGTTTTCCAACCTGTCAGTTTTATTGATCAATGACCCTTTGCTGTACCCTTCCCTTGTTGACACTGCTAAGTTCCATACAGCTCAAGAAACCTGTGCGCTGGCTGTTAAAGTGCAGGATCATGTTGACTTTCTGGCAATCCAGCATTTTTCAGGGATTTAACCCCTCGCCTGCACCCAAACCCGCCCCGGCAGTTAAAATCCTGCCCCTTATTTTTCGCTTTCCTTTTTGTTGTATGGGATGAGATTAACAAAGGACTGTGTGAGGTTTCAATCTCAAATACATCTCATCACAGATGCCTGATCCAAACTAAAAATGTTGTTACTGAGAATAGTAAGTTTACTGTTTGAATTCAGCACTACTTGCTGGGTGCAGTTGCATCGTGGTTACGCTACTGCACTACTAATCCAGAGGCCTGGCCTTATAACCTGGAGACAGGAATTCAAATCCCACCATAGCAGTTGGGGAACTTAAATTCAACATAATTAAATAAATCTGGAATTTTAAAAAAATAGCTGCATCAAAGTGGGTGACCATGAAACTGCCAGATTGTCATAAAAACTCAACTGATTCATTAATGTCCTGAAGGGAAGGAAACCTGTCATTAATATGTGACTATATGCCAGATCCACAGCAATGTGGTTGACTCTTAACTGCCCTCTGAAATGGCCTAGCAAGACATGCACTTGGTACCACCACCTTTTCAAGGACAATTAGGGATTGTCAATAAATGCTGGCCTTGCCAGCAACATCACATCCCATGAATAAAAAAACTATTCATTTCTCCTTAATGTTGAATAAATCTGACTAGTAGTTATAGTCAAAGCCTCAGTCTGATGACGTTCATTCTTCCCCCTACCAAAGACAAGGAAATAAAGGGCAGGTTGTATATCCCGTAAACTAGATTACAGCGAGAGATTATCTGAGAGCCCTGGGCTCACTTTACCTTAACACTGGGTAGGTAAAGGCACATTCTGGGAGTGGTTTATGCTTCTGAACCCATCGAAGTATATTCTGTAGGGAGAGATCACATACATAACGGTTTCATTCAGACACCAAAGTTTTAAGAGGGGTAGGGTCAAAGGCTTCCTTAATGGTTCGGTAGGTAACTGTACCAGTGGGTGGGTAACTGCACCAGTGTGGTACCAAATAATACAGGTAGTTCCACTGATTGTTAATTAAAAGATTTGGATTTATATAACGTCGTTAGGATGTCCTACACCACTTTACACCCAATTAAGTACTTTTGAATCGTAGTCACTGTTGATGGAAGGAATCAACAGAGGGAATGTAGGAATGTGGGAGCCAAATTGCGCACAGCAAGGTGCCACAAATAGCAGTGATAATGACTAGATAATCTGTTGTAGTGATATTAGCCAAAACATTTGGGTAAAAAAAAACTTCAAATAGGGGATGGCAGACAGGGTCTCAGTTTAACATCTCATCCATAAGATGACACCTCAGACACTGCAGCACTCAGTACGGCACTGGAATGTCAACCTAGATTGTATGCTTAAGTCTCTTGAGTGGGAAGTCAAAGCCAAAACCTTCTGGCTCAGAGGAGACACTGAACTTTGGCTGACCCCTGAACTTTGCTATAAAATGTGCATGCATGATCAGGTGGGCACAACTGGCCTCTGCTGTGATGCTCCTATGGTTGAATAACCTTCTGACACTGTCCAAATACATATGTGATAGTTGAGTGCTTAAACGGCACTGCAATTAAATTTCCAGTTACCTCAACTGGCTGCTCAGTTCAATAAGCCCTACACCTCTGCAGGCTGGGAGAAATAACTCAATAAGAACGGAGAGTCTCTGACTGGAAATTTATCACTTTTCTTTGTATATGTTAGATTGAAAGGAGCCTGCCCTCACCTCAGTAAAACTTCCTCTCGTTCTGTTTTGTAGGTTGTGGTGAAAAGGAATGCTTTAAAGAATGTGTACTGTCCTGACTTCTACCTCCATCATTACACACAATACTTACATTATCGGCAGCAGGATATAGTCACAATAAAACAGATTAAAAGAATACAAGAAACACATGGAAGTAAAGTTAATTGCTATTGTTAATTTAAGTAATCATTTTATTGAACCATTGAGTACAGATTTGCAAGACCCTAGTTTTTAACAGAATTTATCAACCTGCAGCAAACCTAAGCTTGCTACCACAGCCTTGTAACATCTGGCTGGAACAGCTCTTTGAATATCTAGTACTGTCTGTGACTGTGCTGCCTCTTGGCAAATCTGGGGTCAACCATTAAAAAAAGTGCAATGATGAACACAACACTTAAGCCTACTGTAACCTCCTCCAACTGCCCCCACCCAAACAAAACACATTCAATGGATGACACAAGTAACCTTTTCTAACATGATAAGAGTCTGTTGCAGTTCCAGACTACAATCCAAACAGAGCATGATCGTAAGATTTCCAGGCCAATCTTAATGTCTGAACTTTTCTTTCTGATTTAGCATTGACCGATAACAATTTAAGAACAAATGTAAAGCCATGCCAGCAGCCTCAGGAGTGTAATGGACTCAAAACATGTGACCTTTGCATCTACTTCGCATGGGACTCACTGCTTACAGCATCTGGACTTTCGACCAATAAAGCACACTGGAGTAAAGTAAGCTGCACGAAGACCGTACTCACTGCTGACAGCAACGAAGCTTATAAGACACAAAATGAGGACGTAACAACTGAATTAGTGCAGGTCAAATGCAAACAGATGGATGATCGGATTCTGAGGGCTGTGTGAAAGAAAATATGATGAGGATAAAAACAGACAGTGTTCTGAAAATTCCCCAGAATGCAGGGGCTTGGCGTAGAAAAGTAGCATGAGGAATCTTTTAACCATTTCAGCTGTACAAACTTCAGGAAGCATAGGAAGGCGAGACTTTAGTCAGCTACAGTTAATTTATAAAATAAACTTTAGACAGTATGAAAAAAAATCTCATTTTTATAGGATGTAGAGGGAATTCTGAGCTGCAGTTACTAGTTGATAGCTCAGTTGGCCAGCCTCATGTACTCTTATAACTTAAACCCCTCAAAAGTTGGAAGGTTTCTCCCCCATCCTCAGACTGGAAGTTTCTATAATTAACATCCATCACACAGTAACAAACTACAATATCTTTCTCCCTCACTATATGCAAGTACTCCCGTTTCTGGCTGTGGTTGAAAGCTGAGTTTCTCTCCCTCAGGTCTTCCCCCTTTCTTGGGTGCTCTATTTGGAGACTTTGTGGATGGCATGTGCGAGGTACGCCACATTGGCAGAGGTGACTCCAGCGACAGAGATTCGACCATCCTTGGTCATGTAAATGGAGAATTCCTTTATCAGACGCTCTACCTGCAGGTAAGAAATACATGTGAGTTCCGTTGACCCATGCCATGGAGTAGTGGAAAATAAACACAGAATTGTAAATACATTTCTACAAAATGAATTCAGTCCTGGTGGCAAAGAGTTAAATACTACGTACCAGGATTTGGGTTTCCTCATACAGTGAGAGTCACTCAAACTCCCCTCATGCCTTCTTGCAACTAATAGAGAGCACTCTGCAAACACAGTAGCTTGAGCCTTTTTATCTTGGCAAACACCTTTAATACCTTGATTAAATCACCCTTGACTCTTCTAAACTCAAGAATTAAGTTCTGCAAACACTGGGAAAATGCTCCTGTGATCTGGGAAAATTAGGGAGGGAACTGTTTGCAACTGGTCCTGGGATCAGAGGAGTGGGAATGTGGCCTAGGGCTTTATGAGCATTGAAAAGGGGCATGTATTCTGGAAGTGGGGTGGGGTGGTGATGGGGGCAGAGTGTCATGAGGAGAGGGTCCTGTGGTTCACCAGGACTAGGGACTGAATTTCAGAGTATTGAGGGAGGGTTGGCAGGGGGAGTAGGGGGTGAGGGCAAAATAGGGTTGGACAGGGTGTGGGGACTGTGTCCAATGGCCTTGTGGGTCAAGGAGAACTCAGGAGAATGAATCAAAGTGCTCTCAACCACCTTTCCGATTAGGCAGTACCCTTCTACTGTGTTGCCACCCTTCAGCCTCTGCTCCCTGTCAGTCTGCAGTCCCCTTTGGACCCTCAAGCTTTCTTCCCCCCACCACCCCTTTCATCAGCAGTTTCTACACAGGTGAGTGACCAGGATAGAAACTCAGTCTTGATGATAAAACTATCTAACGGTCAACAAAGACAATCACAGGTGCTGTTGGTACTAAACTCATAGAAATTATTAATAAGTTTATATAAATGTTTCCAATTTCCTGAAATAAAGCTTTGAAAATCCAATCTGTTTTGTTTGAAAGTCTTTTGGAAAATGGGAACATCAAGGGGCGGCACAGTGGCGCAGTGGTTAGCACCGCAGCCTCACAGCTCCAGGAACCCGGGTTCAGTTCTGGGTACTGCCTGTGCAGAGTTTGCAAGTTCTCCCTGTGACCGCGTGGGTTTCCGCCGGGTGCTCTGGTTTCCTCCCACAGCCAAAGACTTGCAGGTTAATAGGTAAATTAGCCGTTGTAAATTGCCCCTAGTGTAGGTAGGGAATATGGGATTACTGTAGGGTTAGTATAAATGGGTGGTTGTTGGTTTGCACAGACTCGGTGGGCCAAAGGGCCTGTTTCAGTGCTGTATCTCTAAAAAAAAAGTCAAGCTGATACACAGATTGCATTCTGAAAAATGCTTCAAACTGCAGACACTCAGAATGTAGCCTGCCTATGCTCAAAACATAGAGATGTGGTTATAACTTCTGTGTAGATGCAGCAGTATGAATATCCAGTTGAAAGAAAATCAAAAAGGCAATTCAGTAGGTAAATAAGTTATTGAAAAATATATAATTTTAAAAATTGTAATGTTTTATTTATAATTTGACATTAGAAATCTCAGAAAAAATGGCAGCTGATTTTAAAAAAAAGTATTGAGTGGTTTGATTGATTCAACAACTTGACAATGAAACGTTTACATAGGGTTTTGTCACTATAAATGTCCAATGGATTTCTATTATAAATACACATGTATTACAATATTAAATGTTGACACAAAATGCGACTCAAAATTGTGACACAGGAAGTAAGATCTGCAGACACGAAGTGTGAGACACATGCAAGAGTTTTAAGGGGTACAGTACTGTACTGGTATCGTATGGAACTCACGCCCAGAGCTCCGGAGCTCAAACCCACCACAGCAAGTTGTGAAATCCGAATTCAAGAAATCTAATCATTGATGAGTTGGCATCAGGAATATTGACTGAAATTGTGAAAATCCAACCGATTCATTACTGCCCTTCATGGAATATACTCTTGCCACTTCTTCCCAATTTGATCTACACCTGACTCCAGCCCAGTGATGTGGCCAAGCCCAGTGAAGTGGCCAAGTCCAGGCCACTTGGCTGTAAAGTATTAAGTCAGGGCAAAAAACGTAGCTTGTACCCAAACAAAAAAAAACATATGGATATTCCATTGATTGCATAAATATAAACCCGATCTCCCCTTCTCCTGCGCCGTTTCTCTGGGGCTCTGAAGTTAGGGCAGGAGATGGGGAGAATTCCTTGGCCTGGGGTTACCATTGACCAGAAACTTAACTGGACCAGCCACGTAAGTACTGTGGCTACAAGAGCAGGTCAGAGGCTGGGAATTCTGTGGTGAGTAACCCATCTCCTGACTCCCCCAAGCCTGTCCACCAAGGCGCAAATCAGGAGTGTGATGGAATACTCTCCATTTGCCTGGATGAGGACAAAACAGCCTGCTTGATCGGCACCCCGTCCACTACCTTAAACATTTACACCACTGACTGACAGTGGCAGCAGTGTGTACCATCTACAAGATGCACTGCAGCAACTCACCACGCCTCCTTCGACAGCACCTTCCAAACCTGCGACCTCTTCTACCTAGAAGGACAAGCGCAACAGATGTGTGGAAACACCACCATCTGCAAGTTCCCCTCAAAGTAACACACTCCATCCTGACTTGGAAATATATCACCTTTCTTTCATTGTTGCTGGATCAAAATCCTGGTACTCCCTCCCTCTCAGCACTGTGGGTGCACCAGCACCAGATAGATTGCAGCTGTTCAAGAGGGCAACTCACCATCACCTTCTCAAGGTCAATTAAGGATGGGCAAGAAGTGCTGGCCTTGCCAATGATGCCCACATCCCATGAAGCAAATAAAAAAAAAATACAGAATTGAATAATAGCACACACATGCATAATGTTTCACAGAACTGGTACACCCCCTGGCCTCTGTCCCAGCTTCAAGCCTATGCCTCCACTTCCAACTTCAGTCCCAGGAATTGCCTGTACTCCCCAACCTCAACTTTATTAACACTTCTACCTACCCCAACCCCAAGGTGACAGGAAACTGTCCATTCTATCTCAATTCAATTTGGTCCTTCAGCTCTCTTGTCCAACTGCTTTTCTCCCCAGCTCCATGGGCCCTCCCCACCTGTGTGCTGGTGGAATGGCTCAGTCCTGTGTTCCCTGTTTGAATGCTCCCCACACTGCACCTCTCCCACAGCCTATGCTCCGGGCAATTTGCGATCAATGCCATAGAAGATCCATTGATATTGTTAATGATTATTCCTCCGATTGAAAAGCTGTCTTAGAATTACCTGTTCTGGTTTGAGTCCTGTGAAACAAAACATTCCAATCTGGTCGGTGATGTGCTGCCAGTTATGGATTGAGCCTTCCTTCTTCAGGTTTGACACCAGCTGCTCTCTCATACTGATGATGCGGTTTGCCATTCCCTTCACCTCCTCTAGCCTGGTCAGGGGAAAAACAAAGAAAGGATAATTTTCTACAACTAGCTTCCTTCTGCTACAGAAGAGATGGCAGACTTTTTTTTTTAATATGGTCTTCAAGGTGAGGGATGTTAGTGTTGGAGAATGAAACTTTCAATTTCAGGCATGCAGTGTCAAGAATCAAGTTAGGTAAAGCATGGGTTTTGATGTGAGGCTCCTGCAACACTGACCCAACACTGTCTTAATCCCAGACTTCAACCAGTGCCAAATTAATGACAGTTGTGTGCTGTGGGCCCATGACCACGAGTAACTGGTCTCAACTGGCCAAACTCAATTTATGTAGGACCTTTTATGACCAGGAGGCAGCAACTTCTATTCCACCAGTTGTTAATAGGGTTTTGGACTGAAGGAGAGTATCCAACTTATTGCATCAACCCGTCCACAAAATAGAACCATCTACACTTTACTCCAATCTTAGCCACTGCTACCATTTGCTATACGTAGCACAATTTCAAAATGTCAGCATGCATGCTTAACAGCAGCATTAGCAAGTAATGCATTTCATTCCTGGTGTGTTTGTAAGGGGTGGTGCTGCATGACAGGAATGACTTACTATAGCCATAGATGAGACTGAGTCTGTACAGCTGAATAGATGTTACATACAAGGTAGTGAAAAAAAAAAATCCTTGAATCAGTGAAGCACCGTTTCCTGGCAGTTTGCGTCAAAGCAAACCATACTTGAAAGGTATGCAAACAATGTGTTGGAGCAGCAAACTTTGCCCTCTTACTAAATCAGCACCAACTGCCAAATGGGGAGAAATATAGCACAAAGTGACCAGAGAATGATCCCAAGCTTAGTGTGCAGAATGCCTCTGTGGATATACTACATTTATGATCTTTAAATAGGTCAAGCTAGGGACAGAGTACATGCTACAGGACTTTACGTTGTTGACAGTGGCACTGGGAGAGAAGCATAGAATCATACAGCATAGGAGTCCATCCACCCACTGTGCCTGTGCCGGCTCTTATCTGGGGGAAAGGGGAGGGGTGAGGGGTTTGGAGCCAGTTTAAATGGCAACTCTAGTGGCCAACCCCTGGACAGGGAATGAGTCGTAGGTTGAGTCTTCAACTTTTTATCCGCAGAGGTCACAAGACAAGCAAAGGAGGCCAGTTGAAAAGAGTAGATTTGAGAAGCAAGCCAGGGCCTATCCAGTAAATTAAGAATACAGCCAGTCAGAATTCAGCTAGGGCTGATCAAAGTAAAAAAAAGTGTTAAATAGCCCACTATCTGCAGCAGTGTGGAGAAGTATTATTTTCTTTAGGATGAGGAGGAACTGAAATAAGTTGAAGGAAGGTGAAATGCCATAACTATTACTCTGTACATTGACTTATTGACAGCAAAGTAAAGCAGCTTAATGATTTGTGTTGGTCCTTGTTCCAATAAAGAAGTAATCAAGTAATCAGTCTGCATTTCACAAGACTGGAGAAGCAGGAGGACGAGTGTGAAGATCCCAATATCCAGTTCGTGTAACAAGTGGGGGGGGGGGGCGCTTAGGTTCTCGCTGTTAAAACACCCCACACAGGCTCTGTTATCATACATCTAGATATTGGGGATAAAAAGTAAACGCCTGATTATGAGGAGCAGAGGCCCGCTTTGTATGGAGACCAGTTACCTAACAAAGAAGAATGTACAAGGCCAACTTAAAGTTTGTACCAAGCACGCAGATACTGTCAATGCAGAGTAATCAAAATACAATCGCTGTTTTAACAGTCTGTGAACAAAATAGAATTGGTGACATCCAGCGTAATGCCACTGCACTAAAATGGATTCACCTGCCCCTTTTACATTTTAGCTTCAGAAAGCAGTAAGTGCATTGCTAAGAGCTGAATGAGAATCAAAGATGATACCCTGACTGTAAAAGCTTATATAAGTATGTAAAAAGGAAAAGATTAGCAAAGACAAATGTGGGCCCAGTACAGGCAGAGACAGGATAATTAGTATTGAGGAATAAGGAAATGGCAGAGAAACTAAACAGATACATTGTGTCCGTCTTCATGGAGGAAGATATAAAAAACGTCCCAAAAATAGAGAACCAACGGACTAATGAGAATGGAGAATTGAAAGAAATTATTTAGTACTGGAGAAATTAATGGGACTGTAAGTTGGTAAATCACTGGGACCTGATGGTCTACATCCCAGAGTGTTGAGAGGTGGCTGTAGAGATAGTGTATGCATTGGTGATCATCTTCCAAAATTCTACAGATTCTGGAACGCTTCCTGCAGATTGGAAGGTAACAAATGTAACCCCACTATTTTAAGAAAGGAGGGAGAGAGAAAACAGGGAACCACAGACCTGTTAGCCTGACATCAGTAGCAGGGGAAATGCTAGAACCTATTATAAAGGATGTGATAACAGGACACTTAGAAAATAATGGTAGGATTGGGCAGTCAACATGGATTTATGAAAGGGAAATCATGTTTAACAAACCTGTTGGAGTTTTTTGAGGATGTAACTAGCAGAATAGATAAGGGGGAACCAATGGATGTGGCGTATTTGGATTTTCAGAAGGCTTTCGATAAGGTCCCACACAAGAGATTAGTAAACAAAATTAGAGTACATGGAATTGGGGGTAATATACTGGCATGGTTTGAGAATTGGTTAATGGACAGAAAAGAGTAGGAATAAATGGGTCATTCTTAAATTGGCAGACTGTGACTAGTGGGGTACTGGAAGGATCAGTGCTTGGGTCCCAGCTATTCACAATCTTTATCAATGATTTGGGTGTGGGCACCAATGTAATATTTCCAAGTTTGATGACACAAAATAGTTGGGAATGTGGGTTGTGAGGAGGATGCAAAGAAACTACAAGGGGACTTAGACAGGCTAAGTGAGTGGCCAAGAACGTGGCAAATGGAATATAATGTGGAAAAATGTGAAGTTATCCACTTTAGGAACACAGGAGCAAGAGTAGGTCATTCAGCCTGTCGAGCCTGCACTGCCACTCAGATAGATCATGGCTGATCATCTACCTCAACGCCACTTTCCTGCTTTATTCCCACATCCCTCAATGCCATTAATATCTATATAAACATAGGACAATGACCTTGATGGCTACTGGCAGGGCATGATGAACAGTGCTGCGAGGTGAAGTCTTCCATGATGTCATAAATGTCTGGTAGAAAAAACAAAGGCAGAGTATTTCTTAAATGGTGAGAGATTGGGAAGTGTTGATGTCCAAAGGGACCTGGGTGTCCTTGATCATGAGTCACTGAAAGCTAACAGGCAGGTGTATTAAGCAAATGAGAAGGCAAACGGTACGTTGGCCTTTATTGCAAGATGATTTGAGTACAAGATTGAAGAAGTCTTGCTGCAACTGTATAGACCCTTGGTGAGACCGCACTTGGGAGTATTGCGTCGTTCTGGTCTCCTTACCCAAGAAAGGATGTACTTGCCATGGAAGGTGTGCAACGAAGGTTCACCAGACTAATCCCTGGGATAGTGGTATTATCCCATCAGGAGAGATTGAGGAGACTGTATTGTAAAATCATAGAAAGTTTACGGCACAGAAAGATGCCACTAGGCCCATGGTGGTTGCGCCAGCCGAGAAACAATCCACCTAGTCTAATCCCACCTTCCAGTATTTGGTTCGTAACCCTGTAGATTACGACACTTGAGGTACATATCCAGACTCCTTTTGAATGAGCTGAGGGTCTCTGCCTCAACTACCCTTTCAGGCAGTGAGTTTTAGACCCCCAACACCCTCTGGGTGAAAAAAAAACTTACCTCATCTCCCCTCTAAACTTTCTACCAATCACCTTAAATCTACGCCCCCCCCAGCCATTGACCTCTCTACTAAGGTGAATAGGCCCTTCACCTCCACTCTATCCAGTCCCCTCACAATTTTGTACATTTCAATCAGATCTCCCTTCAGCCTTCTCTGTTCCAAGGAGAACACCCACAACCTATCCATTCCTTCCTCATAGCTGCATTTTTCCAGTCCCGGCAACATCCTCGTAAATCTCGTCTGTACCCTCCCTAGTGCAATTACATGCTTTCTGTAATGAGGTGACCAGAACTCCTCACCTCTCTATCACAAGGCCCTCTCCTCTCCTTCTGTCCTGCCCCCCCCTCCCCTTTCCCTCTATCTCTGTCCCACACCTCCCCCCTCTCCTCCCTCAGCCCCCTTCCCTCTATCTCTCTGTCCCTCACCTCCCCCCTCTCTCTCTCTCTCTCTCTCCTTCCCCCCTCCTCCCTCAGCCCCCTTCCTTCACCTCCCCATCTCTCTGCCACCTCCCTCTCTGTCCCCCACCCTTTATTCCTCTGCCCCCTCTCTCAGCCACCCCCTCCCTTTCAGCCCTCAGTCCCCCCCCCCACTCTCTCTCTGCCCCCTTCCTCAGACCCCCTGTCCCACACCCCGCCCTCTTCAACCCCCACCCTCCCCCACCACTCCCTCCGACGCCCCTCTCCCACTCCCTCCCTCCGCGCCTCCCCCCCTCTCTCCCTACCCCCTCTCCTTCTGCCTCCCCCTGCCTCTTTTTCTCTGACAGTTGCAGGGAGCAGGAGCACTCAGCACAGCAACTTTGTGGTCATTTTTTTTGCAAAAGCAATCGTGCTGTCAATTTCACAGCTGGCAGGTGCTGACAGAAACAGCGGTCTCTGAACTTGACAGATTTGGGGTTTTCCAGTGGCATTTTAAAAAGTCGGTACCCGCCAGAAAACCCCAAATTTGTCCGAAGTTCAGAAACCGCTGCTCCCAATATCAACACCTGTTAGCTGTGAAACTGACAGCATGAATTTTTTAAAAAGCTGACAATGGAAAATTTCTCATCTCTGATATACATCCGCGGGCCGGATGGAAACATTTGGCAGGCCAAATCCTGGCCTGTGGGCTGGATGTTGGACAACCCTGATCTAGTTGAATGGTGGAGCAGGCTCGAGGGGCCGAATGAGCTACTCCTGCTCCTATGTTGCTATGTTTCGATCAAACTTATAAATGAATTTACAAGTACTTTGTGAAGATTGCCAGGTTCAAACTGCAGTGCCATGAGCGGAGTCCTGCAGTTATGCTGCTGCTGTGTCTGGTCATTCATTGAATCCAGCACATTGCACAGCTGAATAAAAAAGTTGGTGGCACATGGTGCTTCTGTCAGCCTACCAGCAGACTGTTACTGAGGAACTGGAAAAATGGCACAAAGTTTTCAAATCAATGTGCTCCTGACCAGATGTTAAATAATATCCAACTGCAGACACTTCTGTTTGAAGGGCGTCCCATTCCATGCCACCTCCTCTTGCCTCTGTGCTTCGGGCACTCTAAATATTTTCCACAGCATGCAACGGCCTCCATTAACTGTTTCTCTACACCCTGCACCAGCTATCTTCATTGCAGCAACTGGCTGTACCTGGTAACAGGTTGCCCACATGCCTCAGTATCTCTGCCCCATGCCATCCAAAACAGGCTATAAGGCAAAAAGGTAGGTAATATAAAAAAAGGATAACTCAGTTTATAAGCAAAAAAAAATAATCACACCTAAGCCAACACATTTAATCCAATAAATGACAATGTCAATAGATTTACAAGGAGCGATGAATAGGTACAAACATTTTTAATAAACATTTTTGAGAAGGACTGGCGCACAAAGTCCAGAACAGTGCAAAAGCCTGGGTATGGTTTACCTCATGTAAGGTAAAGAGAACACCTGACACATCCAATGCTTCACTTAGGCAAGGAGTGGTGGGAAGTGTTTGGCCTCAGATACCTCATTCATCCACCATTCTCCATCTGTGACCAGTTGCAGGAGGGATCACAATGGACATCTTTCCCCCTAATCTTGACAACATAGCACTCCCTACAGCCACCCCAACTGAAATCAGTTCGTGTACAACGGACCAGCTCTGCAGACCAGTGGTCAAATCCAAGTTCTTCCACCTCCACATGGCTTAAGCTACTGAAGAAAGACGGATGTGTATTTATGCATTTCCACTGGTTGCAGTATCTAGGACAAGGGGACATACACTAAAAATTACAGCCATGCCTTTTGTGACCTCAGGATGTCAGTGTTTTCCAGCCAATTAAGTATTTTTGAAGTGTAGTCACTGATGTAACATAGGAAATGCGGCAGCCAATCTGTGTACAGCAAGCTCCCACAAACAGCCATGAAATAATGTGATATTGGTTGAGGGATAAATATTGGCCAGTAGAGAACTCCTCTGTTCTACTTTGAAATAGTGCAATGGGATCTGTTACGTTCACTTGAGGGGGTAGATGGGGCCTTCGTTTAATATTCATTGGAACAGTTTCTGATGAAAAGTCATCAACCTGCCATATTAACACTGTTTCTCTCTCCACAGATGCTGCCAGACCTACTGAGTATTTCCCAGCATTTTCTGTTTTTTTAACATAGGAACAGTAGGCCATTTAGGCCCTCAAACCTTTTCCGCCATTCAATAAAATCATGGCTGGTCTGTGACCTAACTCCATATGTGAGGCCTTTGCCTCACATCCCTTAACACCTTTGGTTAACAATAATCTATCAATCTCAGATTTAAAACAAACAACTGAGCTAGCATCAATTGAAATTTGTGGAAAAAAAGAGTTCCAAACTTCTACCATCCTTTCCATGTAAATGTGTTTCCTAACTTCACTCCTGAAAGGCCTGGCTCTAATTTTTAGGCTTGGTCCTCTGGTCCTAGACTCCCCAAAGCAGAAATAGTTTTTCACTATCTAACTTATCAACTACCTTTAATATTGTGAAAACTTTCACTAAGTCAGCCATTAATCTTCGAAATCGCATGGAATACAACAGGCTTATTTAATTTTTCCTTGTAATTTAACCCTTGCAAAGGCACGTTCAACAGTATAGCCCTACTTCAACACTGCACTGGAGTGTCACCCTAGATTATGTATCCAAGTCTCTGGAGTGGGGCTTAAACCCATGAACTTCTGATTCAATGGTGAGAGTGTTACCCAATGAGCCATGGTTAACACATTACTCAGTGCCTTGAGTTTTAACCATCTGAGCCTTTGCTGCACCTTTGCATTTTTCAACACAATCTCAGGTGAGTCAGGTTTCTTCTTATAAAGCAGCTGCTGCAGGCAAACCTTGAATATGCTGCGGTCTTTGAACCACACTTACCATTCTTTTCTGAGCTCTGCGGTGTTCATGATGGTGGAGGCAATGCGAGCTCCGTTTATTGGCGGGTTAGAATACATGGGGCGGATCAGGATCTTCAGCTGCGATTCCACCCGTTTTGCCTCGTCGGGGTCACTGCAGACTACTGTAAAACCGCCAACACGCTCGCCTGAAAGGTTGAAGAGTCCCATTAAACTCCTGCAGTTGAACATTAACTCCTAGAAGGCAACAGAGCAGCTAAATCTCACAATCTATTTAGCATTAAGCTCAAGAACAGCCCAGAATTTCCAATTTTCTGCTTTAACCCACTGCTTCTGAAATGACCGTTTCAGAGTTGGGATCACGCTCAACAGGCAATGGCAGGACTCAAAGTTGCTATCCTTCACGCATGAGCTGACCCAAGGAACAATACAGGGTATTCAACAATGGGGGGAGTTACAGCTGAGCATGTCCTGAGCTAATGTTCACACTGTGCACTTTTCAGCTGAGAGCAGCAGATAGTGATCAGAAAGAGGAATGACTGACTGAGATTTTAAATTTCCCCTCAGCCCATGGGTGCTGCTTGGCTGCTATTGTTCTCCTCCATAGAGTGAATGGTAACAGCACGTCCAACCTGCCTGGGGTCACAGCTTCATCACCAAAGCCACCTGCTTGGAGTCACAGCTTTACTGCCATAAAATTGTACATTGCCAGTTGCTTTAAACATTCTTCTTAAAACAGGAGATCTTTCCCCTGCCTTTAGCTTCTCTCAATTTCATATTACTTCACTAGTCACACATTATTTGGAGCCAAGTCTTAGCCATGTGCTTTAATGGCATATGTTAAGCTTCCAGAGCTTCTGCACTGGTCTATAAAAGATGTCTACACAATTTTCAGCAGAAGTCACTGTGTAGTGATCAGGAGCATGATCCTGATTAATTTTACACCCCTTTAACCCAGGGGAACTGGGACTAACTGTGAGGGCCCGACTGTTAACTATTTGAGATCAGCTAAAACTGCACAGACCAACAACCAATCTGGGGCCTCCTGATCTCTTTAGCAGAGTACTGCACTGGGCAGAATGTTGAGTAGATTTCAAAGAACATTCCTGATCTCAGCCATGTCACTGCAGGAGATATAAATCAAATACCAGTGTTATGACCAGGTGAGAAAGGCATCTAGGGGTCTGTTACTATCTTCACCTGGTCTTATTGTAACAAGGTTTTATTTTTAAACACACAGTTTTGAGCTCCCCTTTTGTGAATCCTTGTTCACAACTTTCCAATTATAAGGCAAAGAAACGAGCACAAACAGGCTTTCTTTGCTTTAAAGAAGAAAGATGAAATTTATTAAGCCTTAAACTTAAACTCTAATACGGTTAACGCCTACAGATATATGATGTGCCCACGCTAGCATGCACAAGCGATGCACACATGCAACTAGGGACAGAAAAGAGAAGATAAGTAGAACAGTTTGAGGCAATATCTTGTTACTGTTTTTTGAGCTCGCTGTCGTCACTGATTGAAGATATGGTCTTGCGTTTCGTTGGGGCCCAGTATTCTTCGTAAACCTTGTTCACGTAGGAGATTTTTCTCTGAGTTTACGCGTCTTCACAAGATTCAGTTCCGTGGGAAAGAGATGGAGGCAGGCAGATAGGAGAGATGATGTTCTCAGTCCATGAGCATACAATTTTCTGATTTAAAAATCTGCTCTTCCAGCTTAGAACTCCCCTAGTTGGCCAGCAGGTGGTCACGTGACTGAATGGCTTGACCAGGCCTCTTCTGTGTATTGGGGCAGGGACTGGTTCTCTGTTTCAACACTGTCTGTTACGATGCAAATGTCCTTCCAGTCAGGGGGCTTGCAATTTTAAGTTTAATGTTCATGTGGAGAAATAATGTGCACCTCAGTCTTGGCAGGTGTGTGGGGGTGGTGGTTTGCCTGATACCAGGCAGCGTTCCAAGAGGGAAGAATGCTTCAGGATAGTCATTTTGCACCATGTCTGCTCCCACACATCTCCCACTGTTTGGATATTGGAGTGGTACAGGCAAAGGGACAAGGGTGCTAGTTGCCAACTTACTTCTCCAAGAGGCAAGTTGGGCAATGTGGAGAGACTACAAGAGAAGAAGTTACTTCAAAAAAAGACAGCTGGACAATTAATGCGCAAGTAATACCCTCATTGATTTGGAGCTGTTCAACCCTAAAATAAACTGCAAAAACTAACAAAGGCACCCAAGGATAGTTACTTACCATACAGCCCCATGTTCTTAGCATAAGATTGTGACAGAACCAGGTTAATGCCCTGCTCAAGGAAGAAGCGCACAGCCCAGGCATCTCTGTTAGAATCCCCACTGGCAAAACCCTGATAAGCCATGTCGAAAAATGGGAAGAGATTTCTTTTCTGCACAACAAAACAAAAAATTAAATCTCAGTTACATGTACAGATTAGTTTGATATTTTATTTAAACATGTTGTGTACTCTGTGCCCTATTATTTATTAGATATATGTGCTGTTTCCAGTCTCCTATTACATGTTCGATACAATATGCTGTACCCTGTCTCCTATTATGTTAGATACAATATGCTGTACCGTGTCTTTTACATATTAGATACAATGTGCTGTACCCTGTCACCTATTATATATTAGATACAATGTGCTGTACCCTGTCACCTATTATATGTTAGATACAATGTGCTGTACCATGTCTATTACATATTAGATACAATGTGCTGTACCCTGTCACCTATTATATATTAGATACAATGTGCTGTACCATATCTATTACATATTAGATACAATGTGCTGTACCCTGTCACCTATTATATATTAGATACAATGTGCTGTACCATATCTATTACATATTAGATACAATGTGCTGTACCCTGTCACCTATTATATATTAGATACAATGTGCTGTACCATGTCTAGTGCATATTAGATACAATGTGCTGTACCCTGTCACCTATTATATATTAGATACAATGTGCTGTACCATATCTATTACATATTAGATACAATGTGCTGTACCCTGTCACCTATTATATATTAGATACAATGTGCTGTACCATATCTATTACATATTAGATACAATCTGCTGTACCCTGTCTCCTATTATGGGCAAAAGGAAGAAATTGCTAGGCGTTTGTAAATATTTGTACCATCTTAGTTGCCAAGGATGTGGAAAAAAACTTTTTTGCTTCAAATCCAACACTTAGAAACACTGCAGAGCTCACCCCTCACCTTGACGATGGCTGCCAGTTCTTTCCACTGCTCGGGTTTTGGGTCTACTCCTGTGGGGTTGTGGGCGCAGGCATGAAACAGGATGATGGACTGCTCTGGAATTTTCTGCAAGTGATACAGGAAGAATGCAAGTAAAAAAGTCCAAATATACTTCCTTTAAAGTTGTAAAGAACGAATAAACATTTCAAACAGATAGTTATAGAAGTTAATGATATTTTTCTCATGATTCCCAGCAAAGCATAATCTCTGTGCAGTCCTGAATCCATGACACACTAACCAGCAAATAACTCCCAGAATATTCAGCACCTTGCAACACATTCACGCTTCAGTCTTGAAGCTGCTACACTGTTAGTTTCACATCATTAGTAAGGAGCCTTTCTTTGGTCCTGTGTTGGGAACTGAGAGAAGAATAGAACTTAAAATGTGATAATTTTTACTCAGACCAGGACTGGAAGCAAATCTATTTTTGAATTTCTCGATTCAAAACACAAATTAACTTGGTCATTCATCTCATCTAGAGTTTGTGTGATGGTCCTGTGCTCACTATTGGCTGCCTTGTTTGACACAGAATGCCGACTCTTCAGAAGTGCTTAATTGGATATTAACTACTTTGGATTGTCCCCATGATCACTGACCTGAAACAGTTACTCGGTTTCTCTCTACAGATGCTGCCAGACCTGCTGAGTATTTCCAGCATTTTGTTTTTCTGCAGTATTTTGCTTTCGTTATATAAAGTAATTTAGCACCCCATCTGTCTCAAAAAGAACTTTTATTTATACAGAGCCTTTAACGTAATACGTCTCAAAGCGCTTCACAGATGCATTATAAGACAAAATATGATACTGAGCCACATAAGGTCAGGTAACTAAAACCTTGGTTGAGTGAGGTGCAGAGGCGGAGAGGCAGAGAGGTGTAGGGAGGGAATTTCAGAGCTTAAGGCCCAGGCAACTGAAGGTGCGGCCACCAATGGTGGAGCGATTAAAATCGGGGATGCTCAAGAGGCCAAAATTAGAGGAGCTCTGATATCTCAAAGGGTTGTGGGGCTGGAGGGGATTACAGAGGTAGGGAGGGATTTGAAAACAAAGATGAGAATTTTCTACCCAAGTTTATTTTCCCCTTCTTTCTAGGGTTTCCAGGCCTCACCCCATCCCTCATGTCAGGAAACCATAATGGTCTGTATGAAATTTTGTGCTGTGCCCACTTGTAGTATGAAAGCATCCATCATTACAGTTAGAGGTTGTCTGTGTGTTCAAGAACACTTTGAAGTGTACAGTCAGCATGAAGCACTGGTGATGCGAGTGCAAGTTAAGGTGATATAAATAGGAATAGGGTAGTAAGAGGAGAGGTGGGGCCGATTAGAAACCAAAAAGGGGATTTAGACATGGAGGCAGAGGCTGTGGTATTAACATAGTACTTTGCAACTGTCTTTACCAAGGAAGAAGACGCTGCCAAATTGTAGTGAAAGAGGCGCTAGTTGAGATACCGGGATGGGTTAAAAATTGATAAAGAGAAGGCATTAGAAAGGCTGGCTGTATTTAAATTTGATAAGTCATCAGGACTGATCAGATGCAACTGAGGATACTGAGGGGTGGAAATTGCAGAGGTACTGGCCATAATCTTCCAATCCTCCTTCGATATGGGGTGGTGCCAGAGGACTGGAGAATTACAAATGTTACACCAGTGTTCAAAAAAAGGGTGCAAGGACAAGCCCAGCAATTACAGGTCAGTCAGTTTAAACTCAGTGGTGGGAGCGCTTTTAGAAACTTAGACAAATATGGATTAAATAAGGAATGGATTTGTTAAGGGCAAATTATGTTTAACTAACTTGCTTGTCTTTTTTGCGGAGTTAACAGAGAGGGCTGATGAGAGTAATGTGGTTGATGTGGTGTATATGGACTTCCAAAAGACATTTGATAAAGTGCCACAAAACAGGCTTGTCAGCAAAGTTGAAGCCCATGGGATAAAAGGGATAATGACAGCATGGATATGAAGTTGGCTGAGTGACAGGAAAAGAGAGAGTAGTGGTGAATGGTTGTTTTTTGGACTGGAGGCAGTGGGGTTCCCCAGGGGTCAGTGTTGGGACTCCTGCTTTTCTTGATTTATATTAATGACCTAGATTTGGAGGCGCAGGGCACAATTTCAAAATCTGCAGTGGACATAAAACTTGGAAGTATTGTGAACTGTGAGGACGATAGTGATAGGCTTCAAGAAGACATAGGCTAGTAGAATGGGCGACAAATGGCAGATGAAATTTAATGCAGAAAAGTGTGAAGTGATGCACTTTGGTAGGAAGAATGAGGAGAGGCAATACAAAATAAAGGATACAATTTTAAAGGGGTGCAGGAGCAGTGGGACCTGGGGATATATGTGCACAAAATGTTGAAGGTGGCAGGGCACGATGAAAAAGTGGTTAATAAGGCGTAGGGGATCCTTGGCTTTATAAAGAAAGGTAGAGAGTACAAAAACAAGGAAGTTATAGTGAACCTTTATAGAACACTGGTTTGGCCTCAACTGGAGCACTGTGTCCAATTCTGGGCACACCACTTTAGGACGGATGTGAAGGCATTAGAGAGGGTACAGGAAAGATTTACAAGAGTGGTTCCAGGGATAAGGGACTTCAGTTACATGGTTAGACTGGAGAAGCTGGGACTGTTCTCCTTAGATAAGAAAAGGTTGAAAGGAGATTTGATAGAGGTGTTCAAAATCATGAGGGGTCTGGACAGAGCAGATACGGAGAAACTGTTCCCATTGGCGGAAGGGTCGAGTATCAGAGGACACCAATTTAAAGTGATTGGCAAAAGAACCAGAAGTGACATGAGGAACAGCCTTTTAACGCAGTGAGTGGTTCAGATCTGGAATGCACTGCCTGATAGTGTGGTGAAGTCAGATGCAATCATGGCTTTCAAAAGGAAATTGGATAATTATCTGAGGAGAAAAGAGGTAGGGGAGTGGGACTAGCAGAGTTGCTCTTGCAGAGAGCTGGCAAAGAATTGATAGGTCAAATGGCCTCCTTCGGTGCTGTAACCATTCTGATTCAATGAGTGTTATCGGTCTAGTTTATTGCTCAAAGACACCCATTAGCCTCAGCGATTTTCTTTTCCTCCTGAGCACAAGTACAATTGGACTCATGACAAAACATTACCATCTTCTGGCTCAAATTAACAAAAACTCCTAGACTGCTACCTAGGTAATCCCAACTGCAAACAATCAGAAGTCAATTGGTATACAAAAACCCTTCAGCCAGTTGTAGGCAGATGTCACTAACAGCGAAATTTTTGGAATCAGTAACATTGGGCTGCATTGTCTATGCTTTTTGTGATTAATAGTAAAGGCCTGCTCAGGTCTGAAAAAAAAAAACCCAACCCGAACCCAAGAGAACCACATCGGACCCGAGCCCAACCCAGCCCAAGTACTTCCATTTTTTCCCCGCGACCGACCCGACCACTGGAACGTTCACTTTACTTACCTCCCAATTCCAAATCCGTTGTTCACTTTTT
This sequence comes from Heterodontus francisci, assembly GCF_036365525.1. Classification (NCBI taxonomy): domain Eukaryota; kingdom Metazoa; phylum Chordata; class Chondrichthyes; order Heterodontiformes; family Heterodontidae; genus Heterodontus; species Heterodontus francisci. The sequence goes on from NC_090387.1 coordinate 85,245,617, forward strand.
CAGTTTGAAATACCTGCTGCAAGTTTATCCAGTGAGCAGTTGAGATGCAGAGACCAGGAAGGTCCTGAGTGATTAATTATTATAAAATATACAGTATTTATATAAAAAATATAAAATGATTACTGTCAGGACTCTAGTCTACACATGTGTTCGGGTCAGGTAGCAGGCCCTTAATTAACAGTATGACCATCAATTTAGGCACATCGTACACACAGGTGCACATTTTAAAAAAAAATCATCTTGTCTGGTGACTTAGAAAAATACATCATTCCGAGTCTCATCAGCCTTTATTCAAAGAACTGGCTCAACAGCACACTCACCGAAATGTCCTCTACTGCCCCTGCAAAATCAAAACCACAGGTCTTCGGATCATAATAGCAGTAACTTTTGACTTCCAGGCCAGCATCCCTGAAGATAGGTGTGTGGTTGCCCCAGGAAGGTTTGGGCAGATAGATCTCTCGGCTGTTCTTGTAGAACCGTTGCTATAAGGCAGGAGAAAGCACCATCAATGCACAAATTACTGTTGGGGTGTTGTTATAGTATTCCTGCCCTATACTTCTCATGTTCATGCCACCTTGTTCACCAAACAGGTGTCTTTCTGCTTTACTCTGTTGTACATCACTCCTACTGTCTGACTACCACTCAATATTTTGCAGAACAAATCACAAGGGTAGGGAACATTTTATTAAAAATGTTTCAGATCAAGCAGAAAAATTGGGGTGAGGAGAGGAAGAAATAAGTATTAAAATAAAATCTTATTGAAGAGCATGCCAGACTGACTATTGTATTGCTTCAGACTTACTCTCATCACCAAAACACTGGCGTTATGAAGCTGTCAGTTTACAGAGTGAACAAAGCACCTGACTGGTGCTGACTGACAAATGTGAGACTTTCAAATATCGACACTGTCACACAATTGAGTTAATCAGGCACGCCAAGTTTTTAAAAATAAAAAGGCTCCTTACTGTTATTTGAGAATATTTCATAAAACCATTCTACAAAGGCAGAGATTTCAAATTATCCCAAGTGGGACAAATGGTTTCTTCACACCTACTGAAGTTCTACTGTTCTCTCCCCCTCCTAATCTGTATGTTTGGCAACTCCTGAATTATTTCTCCCTTTTTCAGCTTGGGGTTGAGGGGCAAGAGGCACAGCTTTCCTAGCAAGCAGAACATTAAAGACGCTCACTTCTCTCTGAAGGACATTAAAAAAAAAAGAGAAACCAAAGTTGAAGGACCAAGGCCCATGATGTAGGATGCAACTAAGGTTGAAGGGAATGACAGACATGAGGTAAGATAGGCTATAATCAAGACAACGTTGAGTTTTAGAAGCCTGAAGACTGTGAGAAGGAGGAAAAACAAAAAGAGGGAGAGACTGCCACAGTTTTGAGGTCCTGGGGAAATATTGGTTTGCATAAGAAACATTGCAACAAACCTTGATGTTAACACAATGAGCAGTAAGAGGCTACAGGACACTGTATCTGCAATTTAGGAGAAATAAGAAAGGCAAGTTCAGAGGAGTCAACACTAAAGCAGCAGCGTGAAATACATTCCAGCAGACATTGTGCCACTCACCAGAAAGTTAGCACCAACCCTCAGCGATCCAGTTCCAGAAATGGTCTGCACGGTGATATACTAAAATCAAAATGAAGCACAGCATATCTTTGATTAATGACTGTGTTGGTAAAATGTTCAGAATAGCAATGTGCTTTAGAAGCCCATGGGTAGGGAGAACTACCATCACATTTAGCATTGAACAGTCAAAACTGGAACAGTGAGATTACAAGAAAGAAGTTGGACTTGAGGACTGAGTAATACAGTGCGTTAAAACAGGACCACATTTTCAATGACACTGGGGCCCTGTCATAACGTAGTCTGCTATAACGCAGGTTGGTCTTGGACTCCAAAATTTTCATTCTGCAAATGCAACCACAAGCCTCTCCCCCACCATGACATAGCCACCCACTTTAGAAAAAAAAATTAAAGGAGCCATTTAATTATTTGGTTGATTTTACACAGCACCTGCGTTATTCATTTATTTTGGAGAACAAGGACAGGAAACTAGGGATATGCATGCAAATTGGCCCTGGAACCGGCAGGATTAAGCCTGAGCGTTAGGCACCAGCTATGAAATAATGTGGTCTCAAGATATGGACCCCACAGACTGCATTATAGTTGGGTCCCAGTGTATTGGGCCTTGGTGTGAAATACAGACTGATAGGATGAGTAAGGGGGCAATGAGTATGAGCACTCTTGGTCCATTTTCTTGGGCCCAATGGGCCTACACAAAAGTACTTCCAATTAACGGCAAATTGGGAATTTTATTTCAAAAGACCACATGGATAGTTAATTTAAAAAACTAGAAAAGTCGCACTGATTCAGTAGAGGTTAATCCAAGGTTGATGGGGGCAGAGTCGAGGGAGCTTTACTCAAACACCATTGTTTCCTGATCCCCAATTCCTCAAATTCTCGCCCTTTTGTTTAAATGAGTTTCATGAGGAGAGCATGCCAGGAGCAGCACCACGCACATCTTAAAATGAGGTGTCAACCTGGTGAAGCTACAACATAGGACTATTTGCATGCCAGACAGCAGAAGCAGCAAACAACAGACAGAGTTAAGCGATCCGCAACCAATGGATCACATCAAAGCTCTACAGTCCTGCCACATCTAGTTGTGAATGGTGGTGGACAATTAAATGACTAACTGGAGGAGGAAGAGGCTCCACAAATATCCCCATCCTCGATGATGGGCGAGCCCAGCAAATCAATACAAAAGAAAAGGTTGAACCATTGACCAGCAACTGACCTGCAGCAGCCACAAAAATACTGTGGCTATAAGAGCAGGTCAGGAGACTGGGAATTCTGCAGCACGAAACCCACCGTTAATTGTATATCAATTTTTTGATTTTATGCAGGTCAAGGGTGTTATAATTGGGGTCCTGCTTCAGCACTTACAAGCTGGGTTTTGAGTGAGGAGCTACATGTTTGTAATTCTTTTACTGAGCACAATAAATACAAAACTGAGTGAAGATAGGCTCCAGCATTATCCTTCCATAACAAGCTTTCTGGAGTTTAACACAGTAGCAGAGCATGGTTGCCTAAAGCTGAAGGTTGGAAACTAGGATTTTTTTTTTGCATAGAAAACTAAAATCTCATGGGCTATTGTGGAATATATGGCAGAAAGCAAGTGTAAATTGTCACGAGTTTGATTACCCTCCGATGTTCTCGGAGACTGAGCTATATGTCCAGTGGAAGAATGAACTGGATATGTGGACACAGGTTACATCTCTACCAAAGAGGAAACAAGGTTATGGCCTTGGCGTTGTTACTTTCTACCAAAAGTAAAATCAGAAGTAAAGAGTTCTGTAAACTTGTCAGTTGAATATTGGATCTTCTGTTAGAATTCCTGGATAAAATTTTCAAAAAAGATGACCTACTGAATACATATGAGGCATGGTCAGACTTCGACAGATTTTGGAAAACAGGTGGTTATTCAATGGAGGAATATATCATGGACTTTAACAGACAGTATAGAAGATTGAGGATATTCAATTTAGAGATCCCTGGTTCAGTACCAGCTTTTAAATTGCTATATTGTGCTAGGTTGTCGCATATGGACAGGTTCCTGGTTCTAACTGGGGTTCGGTTCTTGGATAAAATGTCTGCTGCCTTAAAGAAATTCCTGGGGAAAGTCAGTTCCTGCAGCCCTGGTAGAACAAACAGGGTATTCTGCGGTGACACAAAGAATGGAGCACTCAATGTTTACTTGATTTCGAAATGGTCCAGATACTGGAAGCAGGCATAAGTGCATGTATTGTACTTAGATTTCCAGAAGGCATTTGATAAAGTGCCACATCAAAGGTTATTGCAGAAAATAAAAGCTAAATGAAAATAAAATAAATGGTGTAGGGGGTAACATTTGCATGGATAGAAGATTGGCTAGCTAACAGGAAACAGAGTAGGCATAAATGGGTTACTTTCTGGTTGGCAAGATGTGCCACAGGGATCAGTGCTGGGCGTCAACTTTTTACAATTTATATAAATGACTTATATGAAGGGACCGAAGGTATGGTTGCTAAATTTGCTGATGACACAAAGATAGGTAGAAAAATAACTTGTGAAGAGGACAGAAGGGGGCTACAAAGGGATATAGATAGGTTAAGTGAGTGGGAAAAGACCTAGCAAATGGAGTATAATGTGGGAAAGTGGGAAATTGTCCACTTTGGCAGGAAGAATAAAAAAGCATATTATCTAAATGGAGAGAGATTGCAGAGCTCTGAGACGTAGAGGGATCTGGGTGTCCTAGTGCATGAATTGCAAAAGGTTAGTGTGCAGGTACAGCACGTAACTAGGAAAGCTAATAGAATGTTATCATTCACCGCGAAGGGAGTTGAATACAAAAGTAGGGAGGTTATGCTTCAGCTATACAGGGCATTGGTGAGACCACATCTGGAGTACTGTGTACAGCACTGGTCTCCTTATTTAAGGAAGGATGTTAATGCTTTGGGAGGCAGTACACAGAAGGTTTACTAGACTAATACCTGGAATAGGCGGCTGTCTTACAAGGAAAGACTGGACAGGCTCGGCTTGTATCCGCCGGAATTGAGAAGAGTAAGAGGTGACTTGATTGAAACATATAAGATCCTGAGGAGTCTTGACAGGGTGGATGTGGAAAGGATGTTTTCCCTTGTGGGAGAATCTAGAACTAGGGGTCACTGTTTAAAAATAAGGGGGTTGCCCATTTTACACAGATGAGGAGAAATTTTTTCTCAGAGGGTCTTGAGTCTTTGGAATTCTCTCCCTCAAATGGCGAAGGAAGCAGAGTCTTTGAATATTTTTAAGGCAGAGGTAGCTAGTTTCTTGATAAGCAAGGTTATTGGGGGTAGGTGGAAATGTGCAGTAATCAGTTCAGCCTTGAACTTACTGAATGGCGGAACAGGCTTGAAGGGCCGAGTGGCCTACTCCTGTTCCTAATTCTTATGTTCATATGTAAGTAAAATGGAAGAGATAAAGACAGGAGGAATGAGGATGAAAGCACCTTTAACAGGTCTGAATATTACAGTGGAAGACAGAATTGGAACAGCAATCATAGGCGAATGAATCCCAGGAATGCCCAAGGAACAGTTAATAGGTGCTTCAGATGTGACTCTCAGTATCATTATGCAATGAACTACTCTAAGCGGAGGGGCACAGTCCTTGAAATAACACATGATTGAAATAACACATGATGCAGAGAATTCTGAGACAGAAGAGGAAGATACTGATGAATCTGAATGAATTGTACTAGTCACAAGGAGTTTTAGTCTTGTGATGAATGTGTTACTTGTGGATTCGTTCAACTGTGCTGTATTAGATAGTGCTTGCACGTCAACAGCATGTGGAACTGATTGGTTACAGTGCTATCTGGATGCACTCAGTAGTGAAGATCGACACAAGGTTAAGGAGTATAAAAGTACTACCAGCTTTAGATTTGGTGATGACAACACATTGAAGTCACTGAAGAGTAGTAGTAATTCCATGTCAAATAGTTGGAGTAAACCACTGATGCAGTCTCCAGTGAGATACCATTACCATCGAGTAAGCCTTCAATGAAAAAGGCACAAATGAAACTTGATATGGAGCACGTTAAGGCAATTGTTTCTGGGAAGTCAGTGAATTTACAGTTTACCCAGTCAGGGCATTATTGAATCCCCTTAACAAAACCTGATGTTTCTACTCAGTGTTAGAGAAGTATTGATGGCATCAGGTGTTGAGAATCAGAGAAATAAAAAGCAAATTGTCTTCATGTTACACAGACAATTTGTTCACCCTTAATAAATTAAAAACCCTGCTAAAGGATGTAGGTGTGATTGATGGAGTATACAAGGATAATAGAAGACATTAGTGAAAAGTGTGAAATTTGTAAAAAGTACTGAAAGACACCATCAAGCCCTATTGTCCGCCGCTTCCATTGACATGTGACTATAACTAGGTAGTTGCCATGGATTTAAAGATATGGGACAAAGACATTTTCATTCTACATTTTATAGACCTAGCAACTCAATTTAGTCTTTCTACAATAATAAATAGTAAGGATAAAAGGCAGATTATAGACAAAATTATGGGGAAATCGATAGGGTCTGGACTTGGGGCACCAGCTAAGTTTCTAACTGGCAAATTCCCCTCCATTATCAATAACTAGTTGAGAGACATGTGTGAAAACATGAACATTATGGTTATGAACACTGCAGCTGAAAATCCTTTCAGAAATGGGCTCTGTGAAAGGAATCATGCAGTGGTTGATGAAATGCTACACAGAATCTTAGCTGACCAGCAAAACTGCAAATTGACAACTGCCCCGGCTTAGGCAGTTCAACCATCTGAAGTGAATTCTTCGCATGGAGGGTATAGTCCCCATCAATTGGTCTACGGGCAGAATCCCAAATTTCCTTCTGTACTGCAAGACAATCCTTCTGCTCTAGAAGGTACTATAATTAGTTCCATTTTTTCTGCACAGTTGAATGCTTCATATGCAGGGAGACAAGCTTTCATCAAGGCTGCGGTCTCTGAGGAAATTCAAAGAACTCTGAGGCATCGTATAGGCCATCTGAGGCAGAATTTAGTTCAAGAGATTTTGTGTATTATAAAAGAGAGGGTCATAGGGAATGGAGGGGCGCTGGTAAAATAATCAGTCATGATGGTAAGACAGTAGTTATCAAGCATGGAAATCAAACTGTTAAGGTTCATTCCTCATGATTATTCGGGGTTGATTACAAAATCTTAATCCGAGCAGTTGATAGAGGAAAAAGAGGCGCCTTGTACCTCAAATATTCATGTGTTTTGTGATGAAGGTCCTGAGGAACAGAATATGGCAGATCAAGGATAGTAAGGATAGTAAGATCATGATACTCAGGAAAGAGCTATCGTATCCAAAGGCCAATTGCCCAGAGTAGGTACTCGGGTGACATATATTCCAGAAGGGTCTAATAGATGGAGGGATGCAACAATTGTGGGACGTGCTAGAAAATCTATACGCAAGTTTAAATACCGGTTAAATATTCAAGATGATAGTCAAGAAGAAAGGTCCATGCACTGGCAGAATGGGGTGAAAGAGTGGAGTGTAAGAAAGTGCAGAGCAAGTTCTAATAGTGGGTCTGGAAGTGACTCTTGCGCAGGAAGTGACTCGTGCGCAGGAAGCGATCACATACTGGTGAAAGAGCCTCTGATAATGTGTGAGGGAGATCTTCTAGCAGTAGTCCTGAAAGACATCAAAATGCTAACAGAGAACATAGTTTGAGCAGATTCCACAATGAAACGAAGGCTTGAGGGCAGTCTCGGAATAGAACTAGAAGCAGAAATCCTCATGACCGTGAAGCTTTAGTGGCTGCCAATAAACTTGAGGATAAACAAATAAGAGAAGCAAAACATAAGGAATTAGAGTGTTGGAGAGAATTTGGAGTCTATTTTGAGGTACCAGATAGGGGACAGCCGGCTTTGTCACATAGATGGACTTGTACTGAAAAGGTCCTTCCTGATGGAACTTACAAGGCTAAGGTGAAGCTAGTTGCTAGGGGTTTTAAAGAGTGATTGAGTGATACAATGTTAGAGTGGACTCTCCCACAGCTGGAAAAGTAATCTTGAAAATCTTTTTGGCTCTTTTGGCCACATATTCATGGGAATGTAGATCCATTGACCTGAAAGCCACATTTCTGCAAGGTGATACTTTTCAGAGAGAAGTGTATCTGAAAACCACCTAAAGAGGCAGCAGATGCAGAAGGAAAATTATGGAAATTGAACAAATGCATCTATGACCTTAATGATGCTTCCAGGGTGTGATATTTCTTGGCGAGATCTGTTTTGTTGAAAACTGGTTGCGTCCAACTAAAAGCAGATCCTGCAATGTTTTATTGGTATCATAAAGGGAAATTTGACATCTTCATGATGCACGTTGATTTCCTATGGGGTGGTACTGTGGATTTTGAGAAATACGGTATTAATAAGATTAAGGCAGAATTTAAGATTGGGAGTCAGGCTTTTGGGGCCTTTAAATATATTGGTTCAGATCTTAAGCAGACTAAGCCTGGAATAACATTAAACAAAAGTCCTATTTACAGAGTGTTACTCCCATCCCAGGTAATCGTGTTAGGTCATCAGAGACTGAGCAATTGTGAAGCTCGATTGGTCAATTAAGCTGGTTGTGCTCTCAAGACTTGGCCTGAAGCTAGTTTTGATGTGGAGTTAAGCATGACAAAACATTCTCAACTTTCGGATATTTCAAGGACAAATAAAACACTAAAAAAAAAAGCAAAATACTGCAGATGCTGGAACTTCGAATGAGAAGAGAAAGTGCCGGAAATACTCAGCAGGTCTGGCAACATCCGTGGAGAGAGAAACAGAATTAACGTTTCAGGTCTGCGACCCTTCATCAGAACTTACAATAGTTAGAAATATAACAGTCTTTGAACAAGTAAGGGGGGAGAAGCAGAACAAGAAGGAAGGACTGTGATAGGACAGAGGGGGGTGGGGTTAAATGACAGATGTCATGGAACAGACTGCAAATGGAGCGTTAAACAGTTGTAGCGAAAGACAAAGCATGTGTCCAAAGAGTGTGCTACTGGCAGAATAATGATGCTGAGAAGCTGAAAAAAAAAACCTGTGTTGCAAATGTGTGTTGGCAGAGAAACTTTGATGCCACATTTCTCCTAGAAAGCCTACTAGAATAATTCCTGACATCTCCAGATTGTACTGCTTCTGAAACAATCAAAGTGACCCATTTCCGTATACCCAGATGCCAGACGAAAAAAGGGACAACTGACTTCCTTCCATATCTTTCTTATTTGTCAAGAATTAGCAAATATTTGGTCAAAGTAGTATTTTTTGTCTCTCTTTTTTAATGGACCTCTGCAGAGTGAATTTCTGCATTTTTTCCCCCCAGTGTGTTGTTTGCTGGAGTTTTTTTTTTGAGGTGGTAACAGAGAGGGTTGATGAGGGCGATGCTGTTGATGTGGTGAGCAGAGAGAGAGAGGAACACAAAGAGAAGAGATTAAGCAAAACTAGTCTCAACCGGGGTTGTTTTGTCCATTCCTCCCTTTGTAACACAGGTGTAGCTTTGCCGATGTCTTGTTTTCTAATGATAAATTGCCTTAGATTTTGTCATATATGATAATGAGAGCATTGTACTGTGATTGAGTGGAGGCTTTTCAATTAGTCAATTTGCTATTTTATTTTGAAACACAATGTTTTTATTTTATATGGATTTTCAGAAGGCGTTTGATAAAGTGCCACACAACAGACATGCGAGCAAACTTGTAGCTCATGGAATAAAAGGGACAGTAGCAACAGGGATACGGAATTGGCTGAGTGACAGGAAACAGAGAGTAGTGGTTAATGGATGTTTTTCGGGCTGGAGGAAGGTTAGTTGTAGAATTCCCCAGGGATCAGTGCTGGGACCCTTGCTTTTCCTGATATATATTAATGACCTAGGCCTTGGTGTACAGGGTACAATTTCAAAGTTTGCAGATGATATGATACTTGGAAGCATTGTGAACTGTGCGGAGGGTAGTGCAGAACTTCAAAAGCACAGACAAGTTGGTGGAATGGGCAGACAGATGGCAGATGAAGTTCAATATTGCGAAATGTGAAGTGATTCATTTTGGTATGAAAACATGGACAGAAAAATAAAGGGTACAACTCTAAAGAGGGCGCAGGAGCAGAGGGACAAAGGTGTATATGTGCGTAAGTCATTGAGGGTGGCTGGACAGGTTGAAAGAGCGGTTAATAAAGCATACAGTATCCTGGGCTTTATTAATAGGGGCATAGAGTACAAAAGTAATGAAGTTATGTTGGACTCGTATAAGACACTAGCTCAGCCTCATCTGGAGTATTGCGTTCAGTTCTGGGCACTGCACTTCAGGAAAGACGTGATGGCATTGGAGTACAGAAAAGAATTACGAGAATGGTTCCAAGGATGAGGAACTTCAGTTATGAAGATAGATTGGAGAAGTTAGGACTGTTTTCCTTGGAGAAGAGGAGGCTGAGAGGTGATTTGATAGAGGTATTCAAAATCATGAGGGGTCGGGACAGAGTAGAAAGAGAGAAACTGTTCCAATTGTGAAAGGATCAAGAACAAGAGGGCACAGATTTAAAGTATTTGGCACGAGACACAAAAGTGACATGGGGAAAAACTTTTTCATGCAGCGAGTGGTTAAGGTCTGGAATGCACTGCCTGAGAATGTGGTGGAGGCAGGTTCAATCGAAGCATTCAAAAGGCAGTTACATTGTTATATGAAAAGGAAGAATGTGCAGGGTTACAGGGAGAAGGCAGGGGTATGGAGCTGAGGGAATTGCTCTTTCAGAGAGCCAGTGCGGACACGATGGGCTGAATGGCCTCCTTCTGCACTGTAACGATTCTGAGATTCTGTGAGTGTAGTAGGGGATTTTTGAAAAAGGGAACTTACATATTTTAGGGCGGCACAGTGGCGCAGCGGTTAGCACCGCAGCCTCACAGCTCCAGCGACCCGGGTTCAATTCTGGGTACTGCCTGTGTGGAGTTTGTAAGTTCTCCCTGTGTCTGCGTGGGTTTTCTCCAGGTGCTCCGGTTTCCTCCCACAAGCCAAAAGACTTGCAGGTTGGTAGGTAAATTGGCCATTATAAATTGCCCCTAGTATAGGTAGGTGGTAGGGAAATGTAGGGACAGGTAGGGATGTGGTAGGAATATGGGATTAGTGTAGGATTAGTATAAATGGGTGGTTGATGGTCGGCACAGACTCGATGGGCTGAAGGGCCTGTTTCAGTGCTGTATCTCTAAACTAAACTAAAATTTTAATTGGCATATTAATGCTTTGCTTCGTTACTGGTTAAGTCTCATTTTAAAATAAACTAATAATTTTGTTGTTTATTAAAGAAACCTGGGGCTGAATTTTACCCAGCACCCCCCACTCCCCCAATGTCAGGGGTCATGGCAGGATCGGGGGGGGGGGGGGAGGGGCGTAAAATGCCTCCAGGGTAGGCGTGCCATGGGTCTCAACGCCGGGAAGGTCTGATCCCATATTGCCAGCGGCAGCGAGGCCTCATGGCGCCCTCCCCCCACCATACAGCGACAGGATTGCCATTTAAATATGTTAATAAGTATAAATGAACAAATTCATGAATTAATTACCTGGTCCCGCTGGCCGTCCCGCTCCAATATTGCGGTCAGTGGCCGGCATCCCCGCGCCGTCAGATCTCTGACCAGTGATGCAAGTCAGAGAGAGCAGGTATGTTCCTCAGTGCGGGAGGGGGTGAACGGAGTCAAACTATTTTAATTGGTCTAGGGGGCGGTAGGAAAGGGCAAAGATTAAAGTTTGTGACCTTTGTGGGGGGGGGGGGGGGGGGAAATGGGGGTGAAGAGTATTTTGGGCAAGGATTGAATTGTTTGGTCATGGGGGTGGCGGGAGAGGGGCTTGAAACTTTTATTAATTTTCTTCAAGTAAAGTCTACGTCTCGATTCCTTTAAAAATTCAAATTATATGCAACAGTTTGAAGCCCTTTAAAAATGGCATCAGCGCCTGTGCAATAGCGCCGGACACTGTTGCCGGGGACAGAGTGCCTGCCCCATATAAATGAGCCACCGTAATTAATATCGCGTCAGCTTTGCAGAGTAAATCCCATGTGTGTGCGCCGCCATCTTTGAAGTTCACTGCTGGGATTGGCGGCGAGCTTGTAAAATGCAGCCCCTGGTTGGTGTATTTTATTCTGGGATAAAAAATAGAGTGCATGATTGGCTGTATTGGTAACAGGGCATACACTTAAATAGATGCTGTGACTTGTGGAGCAGTGGAACTGGAAAAGACAGCACACTAAAGACAGTGCACTCCTCCCACCTCGGTCGCAACATCTAACTGGGGGCTCGTCATCTGGAATACCCAAAGCTGACAAGTGCAATTGTAAGTGGAGTAATACTAATTGAAAAGAGAAGTAAAGAAAAAGCAGGTTTCTTGTACATTAAAGTACACTACCAGAATGTTTTTTTTCAGTTGTTACTACCTTTCTGGGGAAGGAGAATTTATCTGAGTAATCTGAGAAACTTAAAGGTTAGATTAAAGGAATTGGCAGAAAAGTTGATGTTAAGAGTTAAAACCAGGAACTAAGAAAGCAGACATAACTGAAGTTATAGCACAGCATTTGCAATTAGATGGCAGCGGCAAGCCAGATGGTAGCGCAGTTGAAGTAGCTATAATTCAGCTGCACATGAGACAGCTTGAACTTGACAAAGAAATAGAACCAGAAAAGCTTAAACTTGAACAGGAAAGAGAATTGACAATGAAAAGACTTGAACTTGACAGAAGAAAGGGCAAAAGAGAGAGCATTTCAAAGAGAAAGAGAAGGAAGGAATTTGAATTAAAAAAGATGGAACTAAGACAAAGGTGTGGTCTTGACTGCAGTGAAACTTTTGGTGGGGTAAGATCTGATTCCAGCCAAGACCCAGTGGAGAGCTGTTTAAATTTGTACACGCTCTCCTGATGTTTGAGGAAAGGGATATAGAGGCATTTTTCATTTCTTTTGAAAAGATAGCCAGACAGATGAAGTGGCCAAAGGAAGGCTGGACACTGCTTATGCAAAGCAATTTGATGGGCAAAGCTCATGAAGTTTATGACATGCTTTCTGAAGAGGCTTCTGCAGATTGAGATGGCAAAAATGGCTATTCTCGCTGTTTATGAGCGGTTTCCTGAAGCTTACAGGCAGAAATTTCAGAACCTCTGGAGACAGCCTAGGCAGACTTATATAGAATTTGAGAGGGTAAAGCAAATTAATTTTGATTACTGGATGCAGGCATTGAAGGTAGAGGTCACATATGAGAACCTTAGGGAAATAATTCTCCTGGAAGAATTTAAAAATTCACTCCCTCCGTTAGTAAGAACCCATGTAGAGAACCAGAAGGTTTCAACAGCCAGACAGGCAGCGGAAATTGATGATTACGAGCTTGTTTAGAAGCTCAAACCCTTTGTCCACCACCTCCACAAACCCGAGAAGAATAGAAGGTGGGGGTGAAGGGAGTGAAAGGAAGGCAATTAGCCGGGGACAAAAAGGGACAGCTGGGAATGCCCCAGGATCTCCTCCTCAGGCCAGAAAGGAAGGTGCTGAGGGTGGAAGTGAGGTCAGAAAGCCTAAATGTTACCATTGCCACAAGGTGGGACACCTTCGTGCAGAATGTTGGAAATTGCGGGGTAAACCCATGGAACTTATTGCAGTGCACAAAGCCAGTGCAGAGAAAGGGGCCCTGACTGAGACTATGACGGATCAGGCTGCAACTTTCATTGCAGCTGTAAGGCCAAAACCGCTGCAGGGGAGGTGAACAAGATGCCTGAGAGTTATAGGGAATTCTTGACAAAAGGATTAGTAACTCCTTTTCCCTCAAGTGAGGCAGGTAAACCTATAGTTGTACTTAGGGATACAGGAGCCACCCAAACGCTTTTGCCGGGGGAAGGCATAATGCTTCCACCAGACAGCGCATTGAATGCTGAGGTTTCAGTGAATGGCATTAGCAGGGAGTATACACCTGTACCTTTGTATCGGGTGCACCTTGAATGTGACCTAATGTCTGGAATGGTATCTGTAGGAGTTGTCCATAATTTGTCAGTAGACAAAGTCGACCTACTCCTGGGGAATAATTTGGCCGGAGCGAAGGTAGTAGCTTCTCCAGTGAACCAAGTGAAGTTAAAGAGACGGAACAGTTACAGGAAAAGGTTCCAGGAATTTTTCCTTCATGTGTAGTGACCTGAGCAATGGCTATACAAGTTCCACTGTCAGTGGTAAAAGTGGCACCACAGACTATCTGAATATCAGAAACTTTCTTTGGGGATTTGAATAATCCAAAGGAAATGTTCAGTAAGTCTTCTCTGATTAAGGCTCAGAAAGCCAATCCAGAGTTAAAGTGTCACAATCAGCTCTAACTGAAGCTGAAGGGAGTTCGAAAAGCTACTATATGAAAAATGGGATTCTCCAGAAGACCCAATCACATGTCAGGCGACATTTTTACTGGCCAGGTCTTTACAAAGACGTGGTGCAGTTTTGTAAAACGTGCCATACATGTCAGATTGTGGGAAAACCACAACCTGCCATAAAACCGGCACCTCTAATTCCCATACCAGTTTTTGGGGAACCACTTAGTAGAGTATTGGTAGACTGTGTAGCAGCATTACTGAAAATAAAAGTGGGACACCAATATATACTATCATGGATATGGTTACTCGGTTTCCAGAGGCCATTCCCTTGAGAACAATTTCTGCTAAGGTAGTGGTAGAGAAGTTAACCCAGTTTTTCACTAGATATGGATTACCAATTGAGATTCAGTCGGATCCAGGCTCCAATTTTATGTCCAAAATTTTCCTGAAAGTTATGAATAATTTGGGTGTATCATAGTTAAATGTCTTCAGCCTACCACCCACAGACACAAGGAGCTTTAGAATGGTACCCATCAGAATCTCAAAATGATGATCAGGGCATACTGTCATGAATATCCCCATGATTGGGATAAAGGGCTAGAATTTCTTTTGTTTGCTACTAGGGATTCACCAAATGAGTCTACCGGTTTTAGTCCTTTTGAATTAGTTTATAGACATGAGATAAGAGGTCCTCTAAAACTAATTAAAGAAAAGTTTTTAGAATAGAGGGACAAATCTTCTGTGTTAGATTATGTATCTCTGTTTCGGGAGCAGCTCACAAGAGCCTGCAAAGTGGCTTAGGAATACCTGAAAGCTTCCCAAACAACCATGAAGAAATAGACAGACAAGCATGCCAAGACCCGAACATTTCAACCAGGGGATGAGGTGTTAGTATTACTACTTTTACAGGGTGAACTGCTGAAAGCACAGTTCAATGGTTGAGGTGTTAGTATTACTACTTTTACAGGGTGAACTGCTGAAAGCACAGTTCAATGGTCCATATAAAGTGGTCGAAAGAATTGGTAAAGTAAATTATTTGATTGACACCCCAGATCGCCAGAAAAAGAAATGGCGGTGTTATATCAATATGTTGAAACAATATCTCTGGGAAGAGGATAAGCAAGAACAGGTATGTCAGGTAGTAGGGACAGTGAAGGATGAAAGGGACAGTGAGGATGAGGCAGAAGGAGGCCAAGCGACTATTCTCAAATTGAACCTATCAGGTTAGCTAATACTGAATTGTTAGGGAGATTGGACACTATGCTTTCATATTTAGATGTAGAACAACGAGGAGACCTAACAAGCTACTCACAGCATTTAAAGAAGTTTGTAAGGACAAACCAAAATGTACAACCTTAGCCATACAAGATATGCATGTAGGGGAATCCTTTCCTATGAAACAGCATCCTTATCACTTAAATCTAGGGAAACAGGCCCAGGTGAAAGCAGAAATCCAATAGATGCTGGAAAACCACTTAATTGAACCTAGTCAAAGCAGCTGGAGTTCCCCAGTGTTGTTAGTGCCTAAACGTGACAGTTCAACTAGATTCTGCACAGACTACAGAAAGGTTAATGCAGTAACAAAGGCAGACTCCTAACCAATTCCTCACTTGGAAGACTGTATTGACAAGAGTGGGCACTGCCACTTTTCTTACAAAAATAGATTTGTTAGTTAAAGGGATACTGGCAGATTCCTTTAACACCCTGAGCTAAAGAAATATTGGCTTTGTCACAATAGACTGTCTTTTCCAATGCCAAGCGATGCCATCTGGGCTAAAAACAATGCCCCAGCCACTTTTCAGAGACTAAATGAACCAAGTGGTAGCCAGCATTCCAAACTGTGTTTTACCTTGACGATGTGCTGGTATACAATGATACTTTGAAGGACCACTTGGAACCATTAGAAGCTCTGTTTAGAAAATTACAGTCGGCTGATTTGGTAATAAACTTTTGACAAAAATTCAAAAGCCAGAATGCCAGACTATTGCCAGACTATTCCCATGGGGTTTACTATTACAGTCCTATTACTTAAAGATTATCCACATTGCAAAAAAAGAATGTCCTGCCAAGGTTCAGTGGGGAAGAGCAAAAAAAATCCCCGGTGCCGTATAGCTCCACAGGAGCTGAAAAAAAAACGGTTTTAATTCAAATATGTGCTGGTGGAAAAACCTTGATGCTACATTTCTCCCAGAAAGCCTACTAGAATAATTCTCGACATCTCCAGAAACGATCCTAGTGACCCACCTCCGTATACCCGGACGCCAGACCAAAAAAAAGGACAACTTCCTTCCATATCTTCTTTCTTTTCTCGTCAAGAATTAGCAAGTATTTGGCCATAGTAGTTTTTTTGTCCTTTTTTGTAACAGACCTCTGCAGAGTGAAGTGTTTTTTTTCCCCCCAGAGTGTGTGAGTGTAATTGAGGAATTTTTAAAAAGGGAACTTTCATATTTTAATCTGTTGTGTTAATGCTTTGCTTTGTTACTGGTTAAGTCTTGTTTTGTAATAAACGGATAATTTTGTTGTTTATTAAAGAAACCTGGTTGGTGTATTTTATTCTGGGATTAATAAAAAAGGAGTATATGATTGGCGGTGTCGGTAACTGGGTAAACATTTAAATAGATGTTGTTGTGGCCTGTGGAGAAACAGAACTAGAAAAGATAGTGCACTCCTCCCACCTCGGTCGTAACACTATCGTGAAATCCTCCTTTGTTGCTCCATTTATTCAGTTCAGAGCTCTAGGAATGCTGCCATCCGCCTTTATAACTTTTGTCTAGCCCATCTACTAGAAAAAGCAGCTCCTTACCCTTCCACTCTTGATGACTTCACTGTTGTCTCCTAGAGCCAGCTCTGCACAGGCCTTGTTGAAGTCTGCCAGGCCACCAATTGGGAGGTACTCTTTGTCCATTTTCTTTGCTGTAATTTGAGCCTCGGCCTGTTAAGAATGTCAAAAATCAGAGTACATATCAGTTACAGAAATGTCCAGAGACACTGCATGTTCTTGGGTACCTTGCATTTTAAGTGTCAGCCTTGGCTCAGTTGGTAGCACTCTTGCCTCTGTGTCTCAGGTTGTGGGTTCAAGTCCCACTCCAGGGCTGGAGCACAAAAATCAGGGTGACACTGCAGTGCAGTACTGAGGGAGTGTTGCACTGTTGGTGGCGCCATCTTTCGGATATGCCGTTAAACTCAGACCCGGTCTGTCTTCTCAGGTGGACGTAAAAGATCTAATTTTGAAGAAGGGCAGGGGAGTTCTCGCTGGTGCCCTGGCCAATAGTTGCCCTCAATTAACATCACAAAAATTAGATTATCTGGTCATTACCACATTGCTGTTTGTGGGAGCTTGTTGTGTGCAAATTGGCTGCCGTGTTTCCTACATTACAACAGTGACAACACTTCAAAAGCACTTCATTGGCTGGAAAGTGCTCTAGGATGTGCAAATCGCTTTAGAAGTGGAAGTCTTTCTTGCTTTCATCGCTCTCTGAAAATCTCGAATAAGATTATTCATTGTGTGTCTTTCTTGGACAGGTCACCAGACATACAATATCCACTGGATGCTGTAAATGGACACACTCCCCACAAATTTTCCCAGATTTGTTTCGGTGATGCTACGGCTGTACCCATGTATTTCTCTGTCTCATGAATAGTGTCCCTCTAATATATTTCAGGCAAAAAGGAGTTTGTTATACAAGATTAACACTTGGACTTTTACAGGTTATTTACAAATCAATAAGCTGACAAGATGTCAAGCTTAGTTGGGAATTTGTTTCAAGCATGAGGTGTGTTAACTGCCCTGTGCCAACCTATAGACTCATCTTTAAACTTACAGATTTAAGTTTTTCACTTTGCCCGTGGCTGTCGACAACAATGCACACACTATGGCTCGAACTGAGTAACTACTTAACAAATCATTTGCATCAGGAATTGATCATTAAATCAGGGGCAAATCACAGCTTCTATAGAGGGGCATATAAAATGGGTTTAGACCGTGTCAGCGAGTTATTTGCGACAGAATGTTACATGCCCAGGAATGCCATTTGAACACCCACCATGCAAACCCCTGAAAGATGCTCACATTCTTTATGATGGATATACCAATCCCTTGGTTGAAAAGGAAACTGTCTTGGTTAGACAGTGTAAAGACTAAAATGTCATGACTTAAACTGACATTATGACATTTCTGCTTGTTTGTCTTGCATATTCTTCCCTTAATTCTGCCTTCCCCTTCTCGGCAGCAGATGCTGACTCTTGCTTGGGTACAGGAGATGGTGGTGTTCAGATGGCATTCCTGGGCATGTAACATTCTGTCACAAATAACTCTGACACAGTCTAAACCAATTTCATATGCCCCCTCTATAGAAGCTGTGACCTGCCCCTGATTTAATGATCAATTCCTGATGCCACATGATTTGTCAAGCAGTTACTCAGTTCGAGCCAGAAGGTGTGCATTGTTGTCGACACCCACGGGCAAAGTGAAAAACTAAAATCCTTAAATCTGTATGTTTAAAGATGAGCCCAAGCAGCCAATCTATGAGCCCAGACAACAAATGGCAATGGGAGTGATGTGATGGATATCTGCCTCCGAGGGTGGTGGATAGAGAAATTTCAGGGATATGGGGAAAGAGACAGTTAACAGGAAGGATTAGATTACTCCTTGAAAAAACTGCATAGACTCAATGGGATGAAAGGCCTCCTTCTGTACTGTACTATTCTATGATTCCTGGAGGTTTTAGATTTCTCCACTATCACTCATTTCTTTTTTTTAAAAAAAAGGGTACCACATCTAACTCACCTTTCTGACAGAGTTCAACACGTACGGCTTCCCGTTGTCATCACGGTATGCACCAACGCCCAAGTTCATTTTCTTGGGGTTGCTGTCACGCTTGAAAGCTTCAGTAACTCCAAGGATGGGATCGGGGGGACCCATTTCCACATGTGACCACAAGGAGCTGGAAGATCATTAGAAAACACATGCAGCAACTATTTTCTCCAAAGAGAAGCTATTAATCTGAATTCATTTTAATATTGCATAAATTTATGAGTAAATAATCAGTGTCATAATACATTATATGCAGTTATAGCAGACAGCATTTAAAATGGCTATGAAAACCTGTCACACTATAATTACACCTTCCTGCCAAGAGAACCACTGCAGAGAACCCACTGCCAGGAGAAGTGTGTAATTACATAAAACGAACACACTTGCATTTATATCTTTCCTTTGACAACCACAGGATATCTTGTGTTTCACAGCCAATGCAGGACTTCTTACAATACTTGTTTATGGGATATGGGTAGCGCTGGCAAGGCCACCATTTATCGTCATCTCCAGTTGCCTTTGAGAAGGTGGTGAACTGGAATGTCATGATGTCAGTTCTTGGACCGCTGCAGTCTATGTGGTGTGGGTACAAAGTTAACTAGCTAGGTAGTTCCAAGATTTTGACCCAGTGATAGCGAAGGAACAGCTATATATATTTTCAAGTGTTGATGTTGGTGGTGGTGGTGTTCCCATGTGTCTGCTGCCTTTCTCCTAGGTGCTACAGGTCACAGGTTTGGAAGGTGCTGTCAAAGCAGCCTTGGTGAGTTGCTGCAGTGCATTTTGTAGCTGGTACACGCTATTGGTACTGTGCGCCGGTGGTGAGTGAATGTTTAAGATGATGGCTACGGTGCTGATCAAGTGGACTGCTTCGTCTTGAAAGGTGCCGAGCTTCAAGAATGTTGTCGGGAGCTGCATTCACCCAGGCAAGTGGAAAGTATTCCATTGGACTACTGACTTGTGCCTTGCAGATGGTGGACAGGGTCTGGGGAGCCAGAAGGCGAGCTACTTGCCACAGAATTCCCAGCCTCTGACCTACTCTTGTATCCACAGTATTTATATGATTGATCCAGTTAAGTTTCTGGTCAATGATGACCCTCAGGATGTTGATGGTGGGTAGTTGACGATGGTAATGCCATAGAATATCAAGGGCAGATGGTTAGATTTTCTCTTGTTGGAGATGATCATTGCCTGGCACTCGTGTGGTGTGTATGTTACTTGCCACTTATCAGCCCCAGCCTGTACGTTGTCAAGGTTTTGCTGCGTGCAGGCCCCGACTGTTTCAGTATCTGAGGAGTTGCAAATGGAACCAAACACTGCAATCATCACCAAACATCCCCACTTTTGACCTGATGACAGAAGGTCATTGATGAAGTAGCTGAAGATGATTGGGCCTAGGACACTGTCCTGAGGAACTCCTGCAATGATGTCTTGGGGTTGAAATGATTGGCCTCCAACAACCACAATCATCTTCCTTTGTGCTAGGTATTGACTTCAATCGCATTTGGGCTCTTGTCAAATGCTGCCTTGATGTTAAGAACAGTCACTTTCACCTTACCTCTGGCATTCAGCTCTTTTGTTTATGGTTGGACCAAGGCTGTAGCCAAGTGGTCCTGATGGAACCCAAACTGTGCATCAGTGAGTAGGCTATTGGTGAGTTGTGGCTTGATAGCATTGTTAACAACATCTTTCATCACTTTGCTCATGATTGAGTAGTCTCATGGGGCAGTAACTGGCTAGATTGAATTTGTCCTGCTTTTTGTGGACAGGACATACCTGGGCAATTTTTCATTTTGTCAGGTAGACGCCTGCGGAACAGCTTGGCTAGAGGCACGGCTAGTTCCGGAGCTCAAGTCTTCAGCACTACAGCTGGAATGCTTTCGTGGTCCATAGCCTTTGTGCTATCCAGTGCGCTCAGCTGTTTCTTGATATCATGTGGAGTGAACTGTATGTTGAAGACTGGCGTTTGTGATGGTGGGACTTGGGAAGAGACAGATGGATTATTCACTTGGCACTTCTGGCAGAAAAGGGTTGCAAACACTTCAGTCTTTTTTGCACTGCCATCCTTGATGATGGGAATGTTCATGGAGCCACCTCGTTATTTGTTTAACTGTCCACAACTGGACAATCATGAATGGATGTGGCAGGAAAGCAAAGATTTGATCTTATCTGTTGGTTGTGGGGATTGCTTAGCTCAGTCTATAAAATGCTGCCTCTGCTGTTTAGCATGCATGTAGCCCTGTGTTGGCACCTCATTTATAGTTACGCCTGGTGCTGCTGTTGGCATGCTCGCCTATACTCCTCACTGAAGCAGGGTTGTTTCCCTGACTTGATGGTAATGCTAAGCGAGGGATATCATATGATGGCTATACCACAGAGGAGACAATTCGTGTCCGTGCGGGCTCTCTGCAAGAACAACTCACTTAGTTCCACTCCCCTGCCTTTTCCCCATAGCCCTGCAATTTTTTTCTCTTCAGATAATTATCCAGTTCTCTTGAAGGCCTTGATTGAATCTTCCTCCACCACACTCTCAGGCAGTGCAGTCCAGATCCTAACCATTCGTTGCATAAAAAATATTTTCCTCATGTCGCTGTTGCTTCTTTTGCTAATCAAATTAAATCTGTGTCCTCTGGTTCTGGATCCTTCGGCCAATGGGAACAGTTCCTCCCCATCTACTCTGTCCAGAACCCTCATGATTTTGAACACCTCTATCAAATCTCTTCTTAATCTTCTCTTCTCCAAGGAGAACAGACCCAGCTTCTCCAACCTATCCAAGTAACTAAAGTTCCAAATCCCTGGAACCATTGCTCTGATCTTTTTCGGCACCGTCTCTAATGCCTTGACATCCTTCCGAAAGTGTGGTGCCCAGAACTGGGCACACTGAGCCATGAGGTGAAAGATTGTGGTGGAATACAATTCTACTGCTGCTAATGGCCCACAGCACCTCATGGATGCTCAGTTTTGACTGTTGGATCTGTTCTGAATCTGGTCCATTTAGCATGGTGGTGGTGTCATACAACACGATGGAGAGTGCCCTCAGTGCGGAGACAGGACTTCGTCTCCACAAGGACTATGCGGTAGTCAGTCCTACCAATATTGTCATGGACAGATGCATCTGCCACAGGTAGACTGGACAGGAAGAGGTCAAGTAGATTTTCCCTATAGCTATAAGGTTTTTATCAACACTTTAACCTTACAGGCGAGGTAGTTTTTTCCCTCTTGTTGGTTCTCTCATCACCTGCTCAGGCCCAGTCTGGCAGCTATGTCTTTCAGGACTTGGCCAGCTCGGTCAGTAATGGTGCAACCGATCCACTCTTGGTGATGGACATTGAAGTCCCCCACCCAGAGTACATTCTGTATCCTTGTTAACCTCAGTGCTTCTTCCAAGTGGTGTTCAACATGGAGAAACACTGATTCATTAGCTGAAAGAGGACAGGACGTGGCAATCAGCAGGAGGTTTCCTTGGTCATATTTGATCTGATGCCACGAGACTGAATGATATCCGGAGTCCATGTTGAGGACTCGGTGGGCCACTCCCCTCCCATCTATACACCATTGTGCCACCACCTCTGGTGGGTCTGTCCTGCAGGTGAGATAGGACATACCCAGAGATGGTGTAGTAGTAGTCTGGGAAGCTGCCCGAAAGGTAGGATTGAGTGTGTGAATGGGTCAGGCTGTTGTTTAATCTGTAGAACAGCTCTCCTAATTATGGCCCAAGTCCAAAGATGTCAATGAGGAGGACTTTGCAGGATTGACTGAGCTGGGTGTGCTTTTATCATGTTTGGTGCCTCTGTCAATGCCAGGTGGACCGTCCAGTTTTATTATGTTTTGGCATAGCAGTTTGATACATTTGAGTGGCTTGCTAGGCCATTTCAGAGGGCAGTTAAGGGTCAATCTCACTGCTGTGGATCTGGATTCACATATACTCCAAACCAGGTAAGGATGGCAAATTTCCTTCCCTATAGGACATCAGCGAACCAGATGGGTTTTCACAGCAATATGATAGCTTCATGGTCACCATCACTAATGCTAGCTTTTTAATTCCAGATTTATTTACATTAATTTAAACCCCACAGATTTGAACTCATATCACATTTTAGGAAGGATATGAAGTCTTAGATTTGGTGCAGAAAAGATTTACAAGAATGGTTCCAGGGATGAGGGACTTCAGTTATGTGGTTAGAATGGAGAAGTTGGGGTTGTTCTCCTTAGAGAAGAGGCTGAGATGAGATTTGGTAGTGGTGTTCGAAATCATGAAGTCTAGACAGAGTAGATGGGGAGAAACTGTTCCCGTTGGTGGATGTTCCCGTTGGCAGAAAGGTCGAGAACCAGAAGAGACCAATTTAAGATGATTGGAAGAGAACTAACTGCGACATGAGGAAAAACTTTTTTTACACAGCGAGTGGATTGGATCTGGAATGCATTGCCCGAGAGAGACAGAGAGAGAGGGTGAGAGTGAGAGTGTGTGTCTGCCAAAAGGGAAAAAGGGAACTGGATAAGCACCTGAAAAGAAAACATTTGCAGGGTCATGGGGAAAGGGAGTGGGCTAGCTAAATTGCTCTCGCAGACAGCCGGCATAGACACGACAGGCCAAATGGCCTCCTTCTGTGCTGTAACCATTCTATGCTTCTACATCCTGATCTTTAGTCCAGGCCTCTAGATTATTAGTCCAGTAACATGACCACTATGCTATCATACCACAAGTGATATAGGGCGGCACAGTGGTTAGCACCGCAGCTTCACAGCTCCAGCGACCCGGGTTCGATTCTGGGTACTGCCTGTGCGGAGTTTGCAAGTTCTCCCTGTGACCGTGTGGGTTTTCGCCGGGTGCTCCGGTTTCCTCCCACAGCCAAAGACTTGCAGGTTGATAGGTAAATTGGCCATTATAAATTGCCCCTAGTATAGGTAGGTGGTGTGGGGATGTGGGATTAATGTAGGATTAGTATAAATGGGTGGTTGACGGTCGGCACAGACTCGGTGGGCCGAAGGGCCTGTTTCAGTGCTGTAACTATCAATCAATCAATAAATAGATACAGTCTCTGTTGTCTTGTTGGAAAATGCAGAAGATAATTTCTACAAAGGGTCCAACAAATAGCAGTTTAATAAGTGACCAGTTAATATGTTTTTAGAGCTCATGGTTCAGGGATATATGTTGGCCAGACCAGTAAACTGGCATCTTTTATGTCCGCCTGAGCAGGTGGACACTTCAGTTTACTGTCTCATCTAAAAGATCATACCTTTAACAACAATGTAGCACTCCCTCGGTATTAGACTGATGTATTACCCCACATTATGTACTCAAGTCCTAAAGTAGGGCTTGAACCAGAGTCAAAGGGGATACTTAGTAGATACTAAGCACAGAACTTGACATAGGGAAGAGATCACTTACTTGTAGTTAATGATATTCCACTGAGCACAATTAAAACATTCAGTCTGAGCCCAAGAGAACTGTGACCCACAAACACTACTTGAAGTCAGGGCAAGACTGACTACAGGAACAGAAATTGAATCATCTCTGTGTCTGCACCACTGACTTCTAAAGAGCATTAATCTGATATAATTAAGCCATGGTCTGACCCAATTACGTCCTGCAGAAACACACAATGTTTGCACGAGTGAGAAGGCAGTTTTACGAGATCATCACCAGTAATCTGTTTCCAAAGTCCAATACTACAGCACAAAGCTAGGAGAACAAAAAAGGGCCATTCTCCAGCTTGTTTGTATTAGGCACAGCTTTAGTTAAAACTTGAGTAAAGCTCCGAATGCCAGTGGCCAATAATGTGCCTTTACGTGGGTCTCAACTGAGTATCTGTTACTGCACCAGAGAGATTTTGCCCGCCAGTCTTTTGACAATGCGGGTGTCAGTTTACTGCAAACTAAATACTAAATAATACTTCCAATTTTCACACATCCCATTATTTGACCCATCCCCGAGTGAATTTCCCTCTATCGCTGGTGATTAGCTGACAATGATATCTGCTACAAGCCCACAAACTCCCACAACTACATGGAGAATGCTTTCTCCACTCCACATTCTACAAGACTTTATTCCTTTCTCCCACTTTTTCTGTTGGATCTGATATGATGACTCTAGCTTGTACACCAGAGTTTCTAAAATATCCTTCTTCCCCCTCAGAGGATTTCCCTCCTGCAGGGTCCTTGACTAGGGTGATCTCATTTCTCTTGCTTGTGCCCTCACTCTACCTCCGCCCCCCCCCCCCCCCTTTACAAAACCATTGCAGAGACCAGCTGGTCCTCACCATTACACCACAAGCCACCAGATCACTTTCCACCATTTACAACATAATCCCACTAATCACATCATCTTGCTCCCCTACACTTTTGGAGGGACAATTCCTCTGCAACACCCTGTTTCACTTTTCCACTGGCCCTACTTTTAGCTACCTTTCCTGTGACATATTACTGTACAACACAGCAGCTGCAACACTTGTGCAGTCATGTTCTCCCTTACCACTGTCCAGGTCCCTAAACACGTTCCCTGTAATCCAGTATACAATATTGACTGCTCAGTGCTCTCTCTCCCACACTAGCGAGACCAAATGTAGATTAATTAGCTGACTGCTCTGCCAAACATTTCGGTCTGCAATTGTGAGCCTGAGCTACATGTGATCTCCTTCATCCATTTTGACCGTTTGGTATTATACACTGTTCCAATGAAGCTCAGCTCAAGCTTCAAGAAAAATATCTTGTCTTTTGCCTGGGCATCCTGCAACCCTCTAGTTTGAACACTGACTTCAGTAACTTCAGCTATATCCTCCTTTTCAAATCTGTTTTAATTCCACAACTGACCGCCACATTTTCCACCGCTCCCAATTCCTTGCCTTTCCACAGATCTCCCACTTCATGGCTATTTTTGAACCCTTTATTGTCTTCATATTTACTTGGATAAATATATTATATATATATTACTTTTCTGGTTATATTAGTACAACGGTCCACCTCTTTTTCCATTTTTGAAGAAGGGTTCACACTCATAACATTAATTCCTCTGTTCTCTCCACAGATGCTGTCTGACCTGATTCTGTTAATAAATTAAGAGGAGTTCTGGTGTACGGGCCTGCTGCCAAGATATGTACTGAGATTACCCCTCAGTTCCACTGTAGGACCCGGACACCCAGAGGACAGGATTCAGCTTCAGGACCCAGAGCTGAAAGGGCAGATTGCTAGCCCAATGCACTGTGTGGTCTCCCTGCTAGTCAACTCAACTTGTGACTTATTTTGCATTATTAATACAGCTCTGTGCTGTACTTTAAATAACTGGCTCTCTGGTGACACGGGAAATACTGTAACTGGATACAGCACAACCAGTTGGAGATTAACCCTGATACTGGCCACCGTACAAAACACTGAAGGATAATGCCTGATTTTGAAGATCACTCGACTCAGAATTGAAATCTAAGTTAGATAACTGGGATCCTTTTGTGGAAAAAGATTAGGCAATTTATTCTCTCTCCATTTAAAAAACTATATTGAACCACTTCCGAATTTAATTGGCATACACTATCAGTTTCTTATAAATTAAATACTTTTAACTATGTAAAAACTTTTAAAACATGTCTACTAGTGCCTGTGTGACTAAGAAAATGAGAGCAATTTGTAGACCCCCTTTGAATGGCCATGAATGGACACAAGTGCCAGAAACCTGCCAGGCTCATTTTGATCTGTGGGCAGTGCCAGTTGTGAGCAGAGCCACCTTCCGGTGAATTGATTTTTAAACCAGTGATAAAGATCATGGAAACCTGATTTACGCTTGACGCAATTTAAATTTAACATTCCCCGACCTTTTACACTGGTTTACTCAGAATGTACTGCTAACAATTGATGACAGCTCCTAATATAAGAGTTAGCTCCAGGGCTGTGTGCCAAGAGCTGACCATGGGGAACAGCCTCTGATGCAGTGACATTCTCAGGAAAAGGGCATCAGTCACATTGAAAAACTAGCAGAGGTGGCACTTGGCCCTGAGGAACTGGGCATTAACCCTTTCAAAGACTGCAAGCTATAAAATCTAAAGCAGAGTATAAATGATTGGATCGCTCAACAATTAATAACACCAGTCAACCTGAGCAAAATACATCAAT
Organism: Heterodontus francisci; assembly: GCF_036365525.1. Classification (NCBI taxonomy): domain Eukaryota; kingdom Metazoa; phylum Chordata; class Chondrichthyes; order Heterodontiformes; family Heterodontidae; genus Heterodontus; species Heterodontus francisci. The sequence continues at coordinate 85,272,427 of NC_090387.1, forward strand.
AGACGGAGACCACTGAAAAAGAGACACACGAATAGACAGTGCGCTCTGCTGGGTATTGTGCACTGGCATCCAACAAAAATTAGTTATTTCTGTTTTATAAAATAATTTGCAAAAATGTCACAACAGCAGAAAAAGGCATTACTCTGTCCTGAGTGCACCTTTTCTCAACTCACGCCTATGCATTAAAACGGCAAGACTGTTTCAGTTTCAGAGTGAGGGGGCGAGTTGAGAGGATAACACTCAATAACAAGCTTTCAACTAAGGCAACCAATTCAGATGCAGCCCCAAGCTGACAAAATGAAACTCTTTTCCGCAGGCTGTAAAGATCCTCCAGGAAATAACTTTGGACGATTTCAATGCAGCACCAGACAGACTTACTGATGCTGGGGCTAAAGCGACTGGCTGCAAGTAGAAAAAGCTTGACTCTGTATCGAACCCGTGCTGTGCCTGCCCTGGGAGTATTCGATGGGACAGTGTAGAGGGAGCTTTACTCTGTATCAAACCCTTTTTTTTGTGATAATTGAGGGATAAATGTTGGCCAACACTCCTGGGGAGATCTCCCTGAAGGGTTCATCTGAAAGATGGGACCTCGACAATGCAGAACCCCCTCAGTACTGCATGCGAAAATCAGTCCAGATTTTATGCTGAAGTCTCTGGAGGTGGATTTGAATCCACAACCTACTGACTTAGAGATGAAAATGCAACCAATGAGCCACAACTAACACCTCATTATTAGTCTAGATTATTTCAGTTCTCATACCTTTGGTTATTCCCATGGACAAGTTCCAACTCCCCATCCCTTCCAGAGTGCCTCTCCTAGCCTTGGTATCCAGGGAAGGTATTGGCAACACACCTGTGTATCTGCTCTTGGAGTGTTTGATGGGACAGCGTAGAGGGAACTTTACTCTGTACCTAATCAGTGCTGTCCTGCTCTTGGAGTGTTTGATGGGACAGTGAGAAGGTGTTTTACACTGTATCTAGGCCGCTGCTCTGCTCGGAATAGTGCAATGGGGTCTTTCATGTCCACCTGAGAAAGCAGGTTTAAAGTCTCATTCAAGAGACAACACCTCCAAAAGTGCAGCACTCCCTCAGTACTGCACTGGAGGGTCAGCCTTGATTTTTGTGCTCAAGTCTGAGTTGAAGTTGAACCCACGACCTTCGAAGTCAGAGGCAGGAGTGCTACCACTGAGCCACGACTGACACCTGACACAGAAAGCTGAAGGATGATCTAATCAAGATATTTAAAATAAAGGGATGCGAATCGGGTAGGTACAGTGGACCTATTTCTTCTGGTGGTGGAATCCAGAACAAAGGAGTGTAATCTTACAGTTAGTGCTAGAGGATTCAGGAGCGAAATCAGGGCACACTTTTTCATACAAAGGTGTTGAAATCTGGAACTTATTACCTGAAAAAACTATGGATGCTGGGACAATTGAAATTTTCAAGACTGCAATTGATCAATTTTTGTGGGGTAACAGTATCAAGGAATATAGAACAAAAGTGAATAAATGGAATGGATGCACGATCAGCCATGATCTGAATGGTGGGAACAGGCTCGAAGGGCTGAATGCTCAAAATCTGGTTCCTTTGTTCCTGTCTCCATCCATTTTGCCACAGAAGGATCTTTGCAAGATTTAAACTGAAGTATTACTTTTTAATTTAATTTAGCTCAGAGGGGTTTAAAATCCACACTGCTGTCAGGTGTTGGATGGGGAGAGTGTATGTTAAATCCGACTTATCAGCTTGTGGAATGCTGCTACTCATATCAATTCAAACTCAAGCAACTATCAATTGACATGTCCCAGATTTCTGAGCCCCATTATTTACAGGGACAGCGTCTGTTTACAGGGAACACAAAAATGCTGGGAACACAGAGATCCTGCTGAATTTATCATTTTTTTTTTTAAAAAAAAGCTCTATTTCCTGCCTGGCAACTGGTCAGATTGACAAACTGGGTGGTAAGTCAGCCATCTGGATGGCTGCAGTGGGGAGGGGGAAGCTGGTGATCTTGGCTTGGGGGAAGGTGGTGGGACAGGGACTTGGGAAAGCCAAAGGCTTCCTTGAAGGACCTGGGGGGAGCATTTCTGCTCCTCCTGGTCCCCAAGGTGCTAAAAGAGCACTTACTTTGGGGAGCCAGCAACTACCAGCTTGAATCAGCTGCCACACTTTAAATTTAAGTCACAGTGCTGATATTGTCAGTATTTACAGCACAGAAACAGGCCATTCATCCCAAAGGATCCATGGCAGTGTTTATGCTCCATACAAGCCTCATCCCACCCTTCAATTTAGCCCAACCAACATATCCTTCTATTCCTTTCTGCCTCATGTGTTTATCTAGCTTCCCCTTAACTGCATCTGTAGCGAGTTCCACATTCTAACCACACTCTGGGTAAAGATGCTTCTCCTGAATTCCCTATTGGGTTTATTACTGACTATATTGTATTTACAGCCTCTAGTTTTGCTCTCACTAGCAAATAGAAACATCTTCTCTACATCTACCCTATCAAACCCTTTCATAATCGTAGACCTCTATCAGGTCATCCCGCAATCTTTTCTTTTGATTTGATTTTGATTTGATTTAGAGATACAGCACTGAAACAGGCCCTTCGGCCCACCGAGTCTGTGCTGACCATTAACCACCCATTTATACTAATCCTACACTAATCCCATATTCCGACCACATCCTCACTTGTCCCTATATTCCCCGACCACCTACCTATGCTAGGGGCAATTTATAATGGCCAATTTACCCATCAACCTGCAAGTCTTTTGGCTGTGGGAAGAAACCGGAGCACCCGGAGGAAACCCACGCAGACACAGGGAGAACTTGCAAACTCCACACAGGCAGTACCCAGAATTGAACCCGGGTCGCTGGAGCTGTGAGGCTGCGGTGCTAATCACTGCGCCGCCCTTTTCTACAGAAAAGAGCCCCCAGCCTGTTTCCTCCAATTAAACATTGGGAATTCTAAAACCATTGTCTTCAGCCTCTGCCACAAACTCCAGTACTTAGGCACTGATTCCATTTCCCACTCCTGGCCAGTGTCTCAGGCTGATCCAGACTGTTTGCAACCTTGGCATCCTCTCTGACTCCGAGGTCAGCTTTCAACCCCATGTCCTTTCCATCACAATGACCTCCTTCTTCCATTTACATAACATTACCCTGCCTTAGCGCATTCCATCTGCTGCTGAAGCCATCCTCCATACTTTTGTTATCTTCATACTCAAGTATTTAAACACTCTCCATTTTGACCTTCCATCTTCCACCCTAGAAAAGTTGAGCTCACCCACAATTCCACTGTCCATATCTTAACTTGCACCAAGTCCTGCTCACCTGTGCTCACTAGCCTACAGTAGCTCAATGTCCACTAATGCATAAAGTTTAAAATTCTCATCCTCCTGTTCAAATTGCTCCATGGCCTCCCACTCACCACCTCTACAACCTCCTCCCTACAGCTCTACAATTCTCTAAGTACACTGCATTCCTCTAACTCTGGATTCTTGTACAACTCCCTTCACCCCACCATTGGTGGTTGTGCCTCCAGTCTCGGCCTCAAGGTCTGAAATTCTCTCCCTCAACCTCCATCTCTTTTTCCTCCTTTAAGCTCCTTGTTAAAATAATTTTGAGTCAGGTCTGATTTTGCTGAATTTCATGAACTAAGCAGATTGAGTAATCCAAGTACGAGCCCACATTATACTGCTCCAATGTGTTTACCTTTTCTGTTCCCTCCCCACCCAGTGCAGAAAGAAGTGGTATGCAAGAAATTAAGAGTCCAATGAGCTCCTATTGTGAGGGTAATGTAGGTTGTCATGAGTATATCTATCCCCTATGTATTAATAGGATTTGCAGTATGCTACAGGGAAACTTTCTTTTCTGGATGCCACTGCTAGATTAACCTCCAGCCTGATATGAGGTGCTGGCTGTATTAAAAATCAACAATGCCTCATTTTGACCCACATGGGCTTCTTATAACAGGAATGGCTCAGAATGGAAAATAACAGGTGTCCAAAAGCACAAAATGTAGACTACAGAAACAGACAGGAGGTAGTGAACAGTGCCATAAGATAATTTATGTCCACCTTAGTTTAAAATCACACCTTGATGATGGCACCTGACAGTACAGTACACTGGACCACCAACCTGGATTTTGTACTCAAAATCTGAGTGGGATTTGAATCAAATCATAGAATGGTTACAGCACAGAAGGATGCCATTTGGCCCGTTGTGCCCATGCGGACACTGTAAGAGGAACTCAGCAAGTTCCACTCCTCTGCCTTTTCCCCTTTGCCCTCTTAACCCATGACCTTCTGACTTAAAGAGGTGAGAATGTTACTAGGGAGAGGTTAGGCAGCGATTGGGAGGGTGAACCCTGATCGGTTTCTCCACACACTCGAACCCAGGGTGATATGGAAAACTGCAGCGTCCCTGATATCAACTACGACACAAGGGTGGCACAGTGGTGCAGTGACTAGCACCGCAGCCTCACAGCTCCATGTACCCGAGTTCCGTTCTAGGTACTGTCTGTGCGGAGTTTGCAAGTTCTCCCTGTGACCGCGTGGGTTTCCGCCAGGTGCTCCGGTTTCTCCCACAGCCAGGTTGATAGGTAAATTGGCCACGGCAATTTGCCACCAGTGTAGGTAGGTGATAGGAGAATTGAGGGAAGGTGGGGATGTGACAGGGAATATAGGGTTAATGTAGGATTAGTATAAATGGGTGGTTGTTGGTTGGCACAGACTTGGTGGGCCAGAGAGCCTGTTTCAGTGTTGTATGACTCTATGACAAGTTGGGGTCAAAATAGGACCTTCTGATCTGCATGGTTGGAATAACAGACCAGCCAGTGCATCTGCCTATTAAGCATTTACAATTAAGACTATTATACTCCGGTTTAATGCGCGGTTACAAGTCCCATTCCCCATTGAGACACTGGCATCACGTGCTCGGCCCATGCCCTTTAACTCGCCTCCATCAAGGGCATGAGCGCGCGCATGACGCGTCAAACGACAGGGGCTCCGCGCGCCTCTCAGCCAATCAATGGCCAGCACACAATCATCACGTAGGAGCGCACCGCCCCGCATTCTCCCAGCGTCACGAAATCACCTCAGGTAAATCAATCAGTTCAATGATCATCGAACTGTATTCTTCGACTTAAAATAAACAGCTTCCTGAAGAAGTCTGACCCAGGGCCTCTGCCCTCGTGCACTGTTACCTCAGCGACCGTTAACATTTCTAACGATCTGTGAGACGGCTACCGCGGTAAGGGTGAAATGTCAGCCGCTCTGTTTTCTCCTGCTGTTACCTGGCTCGGGCGGAGAGCACAGCCAAGCCCGGGTGGTGCGTGGCTGTGGTGAGGATCCTGCAAGAACAGAGCATCGCCATCATACCCAGTGTTAGGATACGCAAGGATGCGCAGCAACTATATATAACCTCAGGAAAACAACAAGACCCGAGTGTCGCGGCAAGATAATCCGCGTCGAAACAAGTGCACAGGTTCAGCCACAGCGACACCTGCAGAGTAGCTGACCCAATGATTTGTCCCTCAGTGTAAGCGGTCCATAGAACCATAGAAAAATTACGGCACTGAAGGAGGTCATTCAGCTCATGTGTTTGCGCTGATGGAAAAAAATAACTGCCCAATCTAATCTTACAGCACCTGATCCGTAGCCTTGCAGGTTACAGCACTGAAGGTGCAGGTCCAGGAGCCTTTTAAATGAGTTAAGGGTTTCTGCCTCCACCACCATTCCTGGCAGTGAATTCCAGACGCTCACCACTCTAGGTGAAATTTTTTTTCCTCATGTCCCCTCTAATCCTTCTAGCAATCACCTTAAATCTGTGCCCCCTGGTAATTGACCTCTCCAGTAAGGGAAACAGGTCCTTCCTGTCTATCTAGGCGCCTCTTAATTTTGTACCTCTCAATTAAGTCACCCCTCAGCCTCCTCAGTTCTAAGGAAAACAACCCTAGCCGATCCAATCTTTCCTCATAGCTGCAACTTTCGAGCCCTGGCAACATTCTTGTAAATCTCCTCTGTTCTCCAGAGCAATTGCGTCCTTCCTGTAATGTGACCAGAACTGTACGCAATACTTTAGCTGTGGCCTAACCAACATTTTATACAGTTTCAGCATTACATCACTGCTTTTGTATTCTATACAAAGAACAAAGAACAGTACAGCACAGGAACAGGCCATTCGGCCCTCCAGGCCTGCGCCGATCTTGATGCCTGCCTAAACTAAAACCTTCTGCACTTCCGGGGTCCGTATCCCTCTATTCCCTTCCTATTCATATATTTGTCAAGATGTCTCTTAAACGTCGCTATCGTATCTGCATCCACCACCTCCCCTGGCAGCAAGTTCCAGGCACTCACCACCCTCTGTGTAAAAAAACTTGCCTCACACATCCCCTCTAAACTTTGCCCCTCGCACCTTAAACCTATGTCCCCTAGTAACTGACTCTTCCACCCTGGGAAAAAGCTTCTGACTATCCACTCTGTCCATGCCGCTCATAACTTTGTAAACCTCTATCCTGTCGCCCCTCCACCTCCGTCGTTCCAGTGAAAACAATCCGAGTTTATCCAACCTCTCCACATAGCTAATGCCCTCCAGACCAGGCAACATCCTGGTAAAGCTCTTCTGTACCCTCTCCAAAGCCTCCACGTCTTTCTGGTAGTGTGGCGACCAGAATTGAACGCAATATTCTAAGTGTGGCCTAACTAAGGTTCTGTACAGCTGCAACATGACTTGCCAATTTTTATACTCTATGCCCCGACCGATGAATAAATAAATAAATAAATAACCTCAGCCAATAAAAGAAAGCATTCCATATGCCTTCTTCACCACTCTATCCACCTGTCCTGTCACCTTCAGGGACCTGTAGACATGCACTCCAAGGTCTCTCACTTCTTCTACCCCTCTCAATATCTTTCTGTTTATTATGTATTCCCTTGCTTTATTTGCCCTCCCCAAATGCATCACCTCACATTTCCCTGGATTGAATTCCATTTGCCATTTTGTCACCCACTCAACCAAACCATTGATATCATTCTGGAGTCTATAGCTGTCCACTTCACTATCAACTACATGGCCAATTTTTGTGTCATCAAATTTCCCAATCGTGCCTACCATATTTAAGTCCAAATCATTAATATATACCACAAACAGCAAGGGACCTAACACTGAGCCCTGTGGAATGTCACTGGGAACCGCTTTTCATTCACAAAAACATCCATGGATCGTTACCCTTTGTTTCCTGTCACTGAGTCAATTTTGGATCCAACCTGCCACAATCCCCTGTATCCCATGGGCTTTCATTTTTCTGAACAGTCTGTCATGCGGGACCTTGTCAAATGCCTTACTAAAATCCATGTAGACCACATCCACTGCACTACCCTCATCAATCCTCCTTGTTACTTCCTCAAAAATCTCAATCAAGTTAGTAAGACATGACCTTCCCTTAACAAATCCACACTGACTATCCCTGATTAATCTGTGCCTTTCTAAGTGGCAGTTTATCCTAAATCAGAATTGATTCTAATAATTTACCCACCACCGAGGTCAGACTGACCAGCCTATAATTATTTGGCCTATCTCTCGCACCCTCTTTAAAAAATGGTATAATGTTCGCAGATCTCCAATCCCCTGGCACCTCGCCCATATCCAGTGAGGATTCGAAGATGATCCTCAGTGCATCTGCTATTTCCACCCTGGCTTCCTTTAACAACCTGGGATACAATCCATCCGGCCCTGGCAATTTATCCACCTTCAAGGATGTCAGACCCTCTAGTACTTCCTCTCTCATTATGCTTATCGTATCTAATATTTCACAGTCCTCTTTTACTAAAATGTCTGCATCATCCCTCTCCTTTTGTGAAGACAGAGACAAAAAACTCATGAAGAAGCCTGCCCTCATCTTCTGCACCCATGCATAAGTTCCTTTGTACATCTCTGTTAGGCCCTACCCTTTCCT